>NW_022631111.1:5411209-5520635 GCF_010015895.1 Lontra canadensis
AAAAGTGAAGAGATTTTATTTATTTATTGACACACAGAGAGAGAAAGCACAAGCAGTGGGAATGGGAGAGAAAAAAGCAGGCTCCCCAATGAGCAGGGAGCCTAACACAGGGCTCAATCTCAGGATCCTGGGATCATGACCTGGGCTGAAGGCAGATGGTTAACCGACTGTGCCACCCAGATGCCCTCCAAAATGGAATTACTTTCTATGCCACCTTACTTCTCAAGAACAATTTTTCCAGATGGTAAAACACTGATTTAGAAAAAAAAAAATTGTCTATACTCACACTTTTGTGAAAGAAGATTCAAAATCAAGTAAGCATTGCAAAGAAAGTTACTCAAAAGTGGGTCTAAAGGACACTGAGGGAGAAGGGCCTATGCAACCCTTCTGTTCCAATTCTCAGAACATCATGAGCTTTTGATTATTCTGTATTGCGAATGGACTACTTCTTGGACAGAGGTAACACCTGTTAGCTAAATAGTCAATCTTGTATTAGACAGTTTAAACTCTGCTAGCATCAGTCAAAATCCTATCAAAGTAAGTTATATAACCTTATGGATTTTGCTTTATAAGCCTCTGCTCCCCACTACAATTTGGAGCACACTTTGATTCCCATCAGCTCTCTGTTTCCCAGGTTGCAACCCCTAAGTTCACAAATAAATGCTTGATTAATGCTTTCAACAAGAGGTAAGTTATGGGAGTAGAATAATGCTAGGTCCACTCAAGTTTGACCATGTTTGGATTATTCAATAAATGTGTGGTTAAGGGGTAAAACAATTAAGCCTATGGAAACAAAACATAATTTTGATAGTTTTTCTAATTTGTGGTATCTGATCTAAACTGAACATTGTTGACTCGTCTAAAACGTTAAACATGATACAAAAATATTAAAAGAAGTCACAGAATTTATATTGAAGATGAGAGGTTGGTTGTAAAAATGAGTATGAATCACCATTTCCTTGTTGGTGTTAACATATCTTCATTTTATTTGTCATTTAAGTGTTTTCTATAACATTTCCATTCATTTTAAAGAAATTATTTTGTAATTTAGCTGATTATTTGAAATAATTTGTGACACCCCACAAAGATTATAGACATATGTGTTATCAAAATATTCTTTTTTTGTTCCTAGAAATTTTGCCATGGAAAGTTATATTTTTCATAAATATGTGTATTCCATTTTTTCCTCAGTCTCCTATTTTAGTTGAGATGTTCTTCCCTTAACAGCTATTTTAACGTTCTTTTACATTTTTAAACTAATTTTTATATGTTCTTATTCTTAATTTTTTAAAGATTTATTTATTTATTTTAGAAAAGGAACATGTGAGCTGGGAGAGGGGCAGAAGAAGAGGGAGAGAAAGACTCCTAAGCAGACTCCCTGCTGACTGCAGGGTTGGATCTCACTACCCTGACATCATGCCCTAACTGAAATCAAGAGTTGGATACTTAACTGACTAGGCCACCCAGGTACCCCTTATTTCTATTAATTGAAATAGGTTTAATGACTTAACTGATGTAGCAAAATCATTGGTGTTGATGTTCATGACATAGTTTCATCTTTTTTTGTGCATTTTTCTTATATTTTCATCTTATGTCAAGTTTTTTTATTATTGTTTTAGTGTGATCTACTGGGTTTTAGTGAATATTTTTAGCATATAGCTATTTTTTTTTAGTTTTATATTTATTGATGTTAAACTTGGAACTCATATAGTTGTATGCTATTTACCTATTTTTTCATAAAATAGATGTTGCATGAAAGAACAATAAATAAAATCTGACCAAGAAAATGAAGGGTTCTCTGCATTCCTCCCTATTGACATGCAATTCCCATTCCACACATAAAATTTTTTTTAACAAATTACATATATGCATGTGTGTAGGTATCCTTAAAACACTTTCAGTTTAGTTAAACTATTTATTAATTTTATATAAATAGAACAATACTGCATGTATTCCCATGTAACTTAAATGTTTTGCTCAGCATAATGATTTTGGGATTCTTCCATGTTGAGAGTCAAACATTTTCCCTTATGTTTATGAACCATTGGTTTTTGCTCCTCTGTGATTTTTTTTTTCCATTTTGTTTTATGTACTTTTTCTTCTTTGGGGTTATGAGGCAATTCCAAACACTTCATAGGGATTCTGCTATGTATCTCCAGTACCATTCCTCTGTTGGTTATTATGTTACAAATATCTTCCATCATTGTGCTGGTTACCTTTTTGTTCAATGGAATTTTTCTTCTACAGATTTTTGTTCAAATTTGAATTTAATACGTATGTACATAACTCAGCTAGATTGATTTGAAAAACTGTATGTAGGGATTTTTTGGGTGAGACAGCAGTTGAAATATATTTTATTTTTAAATATGGGTATCAATTTCCAAGCATGATTCCTTGAAATGTCCATCTTTCCAACTGATCTACAATGTTAAACTTCTGGACATTTTTTTTTTTTCTGAATCTCCTGTTATGCCTCATAGGTCTTTTATGTTTATTCTTGTGCCAGTTTCTTACTCTCTTAAGTACAATAGCTTAATAATTATACTTTATACATGTTGAAACATATGTTTACAGTTTGTTTTGTCATTGACTATCCACATAAATTAGAGAATCAACTGGTTAAGTTAAATACACAGACCTATATACATAGATGCATGCACATACCTGCACACACACACAGACATCATACCTCTATTGTATTTTTTTAAAACTAGAATTTCACTAAATGTTTATATATGTATTTGGGGAAATTCAATATCTTTGTACATTGAGTCATCTAACCTATATATTATATAGATATAGTATCTTATAAACGTTTATCTTATAAATATTTTCTTAATTCCTATTTCCTACATGTAGCTACACTTTATAGCTTTTCACAGATCTATTGGCAGATATCTTTAGGCATTGGAAACTAAAATAGATGCCATCATTTTATTTCATAAGTATTTTTGATAGTGAATAAAATATATTTGATTTGATATTGATTGCTTATAAATATATTTTATTTATTAAAACAGCTTTAGGATTGATTACAAAGAAAGTGAGCAGATAGTAGATTTCCTATGTATTCCTGAGTCCACATTTTCTCCAGTATTAATGCCTTACTTACCATATTTACATTTGTTACAGTTAAATAACCAATAAAAATAGATTGTTATTAACTAAAGTTGATTTTATTTGAATTTCCTTAGGTCTCACATAATGCTTTTTTCTGTTCCAAGATCCTACTCAAGATACATTATTAAACTTCATTGTTATATCTTCCTAGTCTGTGATATTTTTTCAGACTCCTTGTTTATGACCTAGATATTTGTGAAGAAAACTTTGTCAGCTATGTTATAGGATGTCCCTCTATGACAATGTGTCTGGCTTTTCTCATTATTAGACAGAGTTATCAGTTATTGGGAAGAAGATGCCAGAGATAAGGTGCCATTTTCGTTGCATCATATCAAGGGAACATAGTATTTATATAATTTAGGACTCCTGACATAAACTGTGGTAGCCTGTTCATCAGTAGAGTTGTTCAGGTTTATCCAGTATAGGTTACTCCTTCCTGTACCCCTTCCCCCCTGCTTTTCAAATATTTTAAATTATTTATTTGACAGAGAGAGAGCAAGAACAGGAAAATAAGCAGGGGCAGTAGGAGAGGAAGAAGCAGGCTTCCCACCCAGCAGGGAGTCCAATGCAGGGCTCCATCCCAGGACACTGAGGTCATGACCTGAGCTGGAGACAGACACTTAATGACTGAGTCATCCAGACACCCCTCTCCCCTGCTTTGCATACAGGACTCTCTGGAGGGAAATCACTGTGTATAACTATGTACAGCTTACACTTAAGAAGGAGGGGGTTATTCTCCACCTCTCTGAGACCAGACTATCTATATAAATTGTTTGGAATATTTTGGTTTAAGAGATTTGTCTTTTCACTTTTTGTGTTTAATAATTTATTTGTATTAACATGGACTCATGGATATTTATTTTGTACCTTGGGTTATAAATCGATAATACTTTATTTTCTTGCTCAAATTTTTGCAGCTTTGTCCACTGGGAGCTCTTCCAATTGGCTCCTGTGTGCTGTTGACATGCCTCCATTATATAGACATGTAGGGGTTTTATTAAGAGTGATTTCTTCCAGCAGGGTACTACAAGATGATCCAGGTTCATCTTGTATATTTCCTTACCTAGTCTTGAAATAAACCATTTCTCTAAGGATTTCTGGTTACTTTTTAGAGTGTGATTAGAAACCAAGTACTAGGAGGTAGGTGTTCATTGCTACTGAGATGTCATTGCTTCTCTACCCTCTCAGTTGACAGAGAAAAGAAATGTATGTGTACTAATTTGTATACTCATACCTATTTATAAATATTTTCTCATGTAAGGAATAGTATGTACATTAAAGTAAAGATGAGTTCATATTAATATTACCAACTGTAACCCATCACCATGTGGATCATTCTAGCATTCTCTCACTTCTAATCTCTAACCTCCTTCTTCAAGAGTGACATATATGGCTTCAGCCAACCATGGTATATTCATTAATTATTCAACTCCACTAAATATGCATAGCAGTACCAAATTGTTAATCATACTCTAATAGGGAGCAATTTTATCAACTGGATTACAGTGTTTAGCATTTTCTTTTGTCTTTAGTCTTGCAGATGCCACTCATTTTCAAAGTTATTTAGGTCAGCACTCTTTCCCATCATTCCCTTTATAAATTTGTGGATAACATTAGATTTTTTCTTCCACATTTTGCATTTTGTACTAGAATCACCTAAACTCTCAGATAATTTTATTTTAAATTTTCACATATTAAGTTTCACTTGTTTTGTTTTACTGTCCTATGAGATTTGTGAAATGCATAGTATCATGTCTTTCATTATCATACAAAGTATTTTCAGAAAATATCTCAGAAAATATTCTATGTGTACTATCTGTTCTTCCTCAAGTCATCTCCATAAACCTGGCCACTCATTATTTTTTAAATCTCTATAATTTCATCTTTTGCAGAATTTTATATATATATGTATATATATAATGCATATGTACATATATGTATATGTGTGTGACATATAAAAGAAATATGACATATACATATATGACATAGGAATGACATATAAATATATACATGCACAGTATATAGTCTTTTCTATATGCATTTGACTCTATGTCTGTTCATGGTTTGATAGCTCATTTCATCTCAATGCTAAATAATACTCCATCATATTGATGTATCACAGTTAGTTTATTCATTCACCTCTTGAGGGCCATATTTGTTGCTTCCATTTTTTTTGGTGATTATAGATAAAGCTGCTGTAAACATTTATGTGTAGGTTTTTAGTCAGATGTATATTTCCAACCAAGTAAATAAATAAATACCTAGGAGCGTGATTGTTATATCATATGGTAACACTGTTCATAACTTCATAGGAAACTGATGTAATAGGCTATATTGCATTGTGCATTTCCAAGACCAATGGATTATAGCTTCGGTTCTTTATTCTCAGCATAACTTTATAACATCAGTTTTGAGGGTTTGAGCCATTCTAATAGTTGTGTAGTGTATTTCATAATTGTTTCAATTTGTAATTTCCTGATGTCAAATGCCATTGAGTGTTTTATTTTATTTTATTCTTTTTACTATGCTTATGTACCATCTATATATCTCCTTTTTTCAGTATCTGCTATGATATTTTCCTATTTTTTTAGGTGTTTGATTTTCTATTATTGGGTTTTAGGATTCCATTGTATATCTTGGATACCAGTCTTATCAGATACGTTTTCTGGAAAGATATTCTCCCACACTATGGATTTGTTCTTTTCATTCTTTTATCATCTTTTGTGAAGTAGAAGTTTTTAGTAAAAGTTTTTAACAAAATCCAACTTATCAATTTCTTCACTCAGAGGTCTTGGTTTGGTATCATGTCTAAAAATACATCCCCAGACCTAAAGTCACCTAAATTTTCTCTGTTCTTTTCTAAAAGTTTTAAGTTTTGTATTTCACATTTAGGCCTACAATCTGTTTTGAGTTAATTTTGAAAAATGTATAAGTTCTTTGTGCAAATTCATTCTTTTGAATATAGTGCCCATTTTTCCCTGCACCCCGACTTGTTGAAAAACCAACAACAACAACTCTTCTTTTCCCATTGAATTACCTTTGCTTCTTAATCTAAGGAGAATTAATATTTGTGTGACTCTATCTGGACTTTGTATTCTATTCCCATAATCCATGTGTTTCTTTCACCAATACAATGCTGTCTTGATGACTGTGGCTTTATAGTAAGTATTGAAGTCAGATGATGTCAGCCCTCCAGCTGTGTTTATTTTTTAAATTTTTAAAAGATTTTATTTATTTATTTGACAGAGTGAGAGACAGTGAGAGAGGGAACACAGGCAGGAGGAATGCAAGAGGGAAACGCAGGCTCCCCACTGAGCAAGGAGCCCAATGTGGGGATAGACCCCAAACCTTGGGATCATGACCTGAGCTGAAGGTAGATGCTTAATGAATGAGCTACCCAGGCCCCCCTCCAACTGTGTTTTAATCAGTACTGTGTTTGCTCCTCTGTGTCTGCATATGGAACCAGTAAATAGTTTAAATTTCTTTCTTCCTTTTTTCTTTCTTTCTTTCTTTCTTTCTTTCTTTCTTTCTTTCTTTCTCTTTCTTTCTTTCTTTCTTTCTTCTTCTTTCTTTCTTTTCTTCCTGATACTAATGTAAAAGCTATCGTGTTTTTAATTTTAAATTTAAAATTTTCACTGTTGGTATACATGAAAGCAACTAGATTTTGTATTTAACCTCTTTAGTGCAACCTTGCTATCACTATTAGTTATAGGAGTTTTTGTTGTTGTTGTTGTTGCTCTTTCTTTCTCTATGAGAGTATTTATTTCTCTTTGACTTTGACAGAGTAATTTTTCTGGATACAGAATTCTTATTTTTTTTTTGTTTGTTTGTTTGATTTTACTTCTCTCCAAACTTTAAATATTTTACTTCATTTTCTTGTTTGCATGGTTATTGACATGAAGACTTAATGTAAATCTTCTTCTTCTTCCCCTATGTGTATGGTGATTCTTTTGCACCCTACCCCTGGCTTTTATGACAATTTTCTGTTTGTCTTTGGTTTTCTGAAATTTAAATATGATAGTCCTAGGTATAGATTCTTTAATATTTATCTTGCTTAGTATTCTCTGGGCTTCCTAGATCTATGGCTGGTGTCTGTCATTAATTTTAGAAGTTCTCGGGTAATATTACTTCAAATAAATCTTCTGCTTCTTCTTCTTTTTTTTTTTTTTCTTATCCTTCTTTATTCCCATTATGTATATATCACGTCTTTTCTAATTATCCCAGTTTGGGGTTATTTTGTTCTGTTTTTATTTTCATTTTTTTTTTCTCCTTGCATTTTAGCTGGTGGCATTTCTATTGACACTTCCTCAAGCTTAGTAATTTTTTTGTTGCCCATGTCCAGTTTACCGATGAGCCTACAAATAGCATTTTCTATTTTCATTAGTTTGATGTCTAGCATTTCCACTTGATTCTTTCCTATTTGCCATTTTTCTGCTTACATTATGCATCTGTTTTTGTCTATTGTCTACTTTTTCCATTACAATCTTTAAGGTATGAATCATAGCATTTCAAATTTCCTAACAATTCCAATGTCTGTGTCCCATCTGAGTCTGGTTCTGATGCTCACTTTGTCTCTTTCAGACTATATTTCGTTGTCTTTAGCTTGCCTTGTAATTCTCATTTGGATATAAATATGATGAAATGGGTAATTGAAGCTAAGGCTAATAGATCGTCACATGGAATTTTATATGAATCTGGCTAGAAGCTGGGTTAGTGGTTGCTGTAGCTGTGAATGCAAGAGAGTTAACTTTCCTGTAGTGTCCTTTTCCCCCTCTTTCCTATTATTTTGGGTTTCCTTAACTCCTCAAATAAAGTCTGTGTTTTATAGCTCTTTTAGTTTTAGTCCATTGTTATTATACTGGTGTCCCACTGATATGATGGTAAGGTGTTCAGAGAAGGAAAGTGGTCTTTTAGTGAGCCCAAGTCCTTCGACTATGTCCTTCAGAAGTGATGCTCAGTCTTCCTTTCTCTTCATGGGTAAGATAGGACAGCCAGGGGAAGTAAGGAGAACTGAATAATTGCCTTTCTTAGATATATAACCTCTGATAAAGAACTTTCTCTTGTGAAGTACTTTCTATTGCAAAACAGGCCATTGTTATGGAAAACACTTCAGAAATATTTTTAATAGTTATTTTTTCCTTTCTTCTGCATGAGATAAAAGATTTTTTTTCTCAGAACTTTATTGTAAGAATCTGGAATAATTCTGGAATTGTGAGGACTCTGTTAAGACTCTTGGAATTTTTCACTCTCAAGCTAGTCTACACTCAGCCTCCAGTGGTTCATTATGGCTCCACTGGCTTCTGCTTCAAGTAAACTAATCTCAGTTTTCTTTCCCCTTAGATTTTGAAATGTGAGCCATTCTCTGATAGATCTAATAAACGTGGTTGATCCTCAATAGACCACCCCTCCTTTTTTAGGCTTTGAGGAAATAAGAGATATCTTGCAGGCCCTTAACCTGTCAGAGCTCAGTAATCGCTAATATTGATTTTGCATCTTGCAAAATGTTACCTTCTCACAGTAAAACTAGTAAATGATCTTTAAATTCATTTTGAGTTTCTTTATATATGACCACATAACTTTTCAATGATTGTGAATAAGATTAGTGATTGCATTAACTTTCTATTGCTCCTATAAAAATTATCACAAATATGGTGGCTTAAAACAGCAAAAAATTATCATCCTACACTTCTGTAGGTCAGAGTTCCTATGCAAATCTCCCTTGGGCTAAAATGATGGTTTTGGAAGATTATGTTCCTTTCTGGAATCTCTGGAGAAAATTAACATCTACTTTGGGCTATGGACAGAATTCAATTTCTTGTGGTTCTAGAATTGGTTTTCATTTTCTTACAAGCCATAAAATGAGAGCTGTTTTCAGCTTTTAGGGACTTCTACATTCGTTGTCTAAGGTCCCCTTCCTCCATCTTTAAAGCCAAAAAAGACAGGTCCAGTCTTTATGTTGTATCTCTGACTCACTCTTCTGCATTCCTCTTTTAGTTCTAAGTATTCATTATTGATTATTTTGGGTTTAGCCATATACTACAGAATAATTTCCCTATATCAAGATTCTTAAACTTAATCAACTCTGTAAAGTCCCTTTTGCCATGTGAAGTAAAATATTCAAAAGTTCAGATACTTAGGGCATGAAAATCTTTAGAGGCACGCTTTTCTGCCTACCACAGTGGTAATGGTCATCCTTTTTTTTTAATTCTGAGCATCAGAGGAGATGTTTTATTGTTGTTTTTATATATGAATTTATTTATTTGACAGAGCACAAGTGGGCAGGGAGAGAGTGGGGAAGCTCTCTCCCCACTGAGCAGAGAGTCCCCATTGTGGGGCTTGATCCCTGGACTCTGAGATCAAGCCTGAGCTGAAGGCAGAGGCTAAACCCACTGAGCCACCCAGGTGCCCCGAATAATATATATTTTTAAGTTTTATTTATTTTAGAGGAAGAGCAAGGGAAGGGGCAGACAGAGGGAGAGAGTTTGCAGCAGATTCCCCACCTGAGCATGGAGCTCAATAAGGGACTCGATCCCACAACCCTGAGATCATGACCTAAGCAGAAATCAAGAGTTAGACGTTCAACAAACTGAGCCACCTAGGTGCCCCATTTACTAACATTTTTTAAATGCTCTTTTTAATATCAAAGAAGTCTTTCTATTTCTGTTTGTTATTATTTTAGGTCACAAATGAATGTTTACTTATATTGCATGGTAGTTTTGGTATTGCAATAACTAAGGTAGTTTTCTATTAATCTATCATTAGAGCAAATGTTCTTAAATTATTCTTCTAATTTTAAATAAAATATGTATTCTTCATGTCTTAAATTAGTCACTGTGAACATAGTGTATTATGTTATATATATTTTTATACACAGTGTATTTTTAATGAGTTAGGTGTACAACTATGTCCATTAGCTTCTTTTTCTTTTCTTTGTTTTTCTTTTTCAAGTTTTCATTGAAATTTCTATTCATTAACATACAGTGTAATATTAGTTTCAGGTGTAAAATTTAGTGATTCATCATTTACATACAACACCTAGTGCTCATTACAAGTACGCTCCTTAATATCCATCATGCATTTAACCCATCTTCCAACCAGACTCCCCTCCATCAACCTCCGGTATGTTCTCTATAAAGAGTCTGTTTCTTGGTTTGCCTCTCTTCTCCTCACCCACCATGTTCATTTGTTCTGTTTCTTAAATTCTTCAAAATAGTTCCTCCATAGTTTGCAACCACAGCAATGTCTGTGCATTCTAGTTGTTCCACATTTCCCAAAAAATTTGCATTGTCAGTCTTTTTGGTTTTAGGCATTTTACTGAGTGTTGTTTTAATTTACATTAATCAATGGAATGTGAGCTAATGTTTCTTATTTTAGAAAATTTGCTCTTTTCGATTAAAATATATTTTCAAAAATTTCTTCATTTTTATTGTTACTTTTTTATTTTTCAGTTATAGGAGTTGTCTATAAATTTTTTTCCCAGGCTTAGGTTTGCCTGTTTATTTTCCTACTAGTATTTTCTAATGAGTTAAAATTTTTAATTTTGTTGAAGTCCAGTTCACCATATTTTTCTTGTATGGTCAGGTTTATGCTTCTTGCACTTTCTTTAAGAAATCTTCCCCTACTGCAATGTAATAATTCATGCTAACATTTGGTATTACTTTCGTTTTTGATAGTCATTCCAGTGGGAGTGTAGTGGTATCTAACTTTGATTATTTTTATCTATTTTTTTTGTTAATTAATGATATTAAAGATCTTTTCATACATTTTTTAAACATTTATATGTCTTCCTTGGTGACCTATAGATTCAAATTTTGTCCAGTTTTCATTGGGTTATTATTTTGCTTAATTTTGAGTTTTTAGGATTCATATATTGACTGTAAAAAAAGTTCCTTATCTACCACAAGATGTGTTGCAAATATTTTTCTCCTGTCTGTTACTTGTTTTTATATTTTAATGGTACCTTTGAATAGAAAACTATTTTAATTTTGATGAAATCTTTTTTATCAAATTTTATTTATTTATTATTATATTTTTTTCTTTCACGGGCTACTTTAAACTCATATTTAAGAAATTTTTATCCTGGGTCATCTGGGTTGCCTGGATGGCTCAGTTGGTTAAGGGGCTGCCTTCAGCTCAGGTCATGACCCCAGGGTCCTGGGATCAAGTTATGTGTCAGGCTCCCTGCTCAGCAGGGAGCCTGCTTCTCTCTCTGCCTCTGCCTGTCACTCTGCCTGCTTGTGCTTTCTCTCTTTCTGATAAATAAATAAATAAAATCTTAAAAAAAAAAAAAAAAGAAAACTTTAACCAACTCAAGGTCAAAAATAATTTATTATGTGTTTTCTTTATGTAGTTTCAGGATTATAGTTCTTACATGTGACTCCACAATATATTTTCAGTCATTATTTGTATATATTAGTAAAAAGATAACTTTATTCCTTCATTCATTCACTCATTCTTTTTTTTTTAAGACTTTATTTATGTATTTGTTAGAAAAAGAGAAAAAGAGCACAAGCAGGGGGAGCAGCAGGCAGATGGAAAAGCAGGCTCCCCACTGAGCAAGGAGCCAGATGCAGGACTTGATCCCAGCACCCCAGGATCATGACCTGAGCTGAAGGCAAAAGCTTAACCGACTGACCCACCCAGATGTACCTCATTTACTAATTCTTTATTTTGTATCTGGATAGCCCATGTTCCAGCACAGTTTGTTAAAAATAGTAATCTTTTCTTTCATTTCATTACCTTGGAAACAGTATTAAAAACCTATTGACCATGATTCTAAAGAATTATTTCTGGGCTCATCATTATTTTTCTTTATAAAGAATTAGTTCTTCCAGTTCTCCTCTTTGAAGCTCAAAATTATTATGTGGCAGGCACCTGGATGGCTCAGTTGGTTAAGTGTCTGTCTTTGGTTCAGTCATGATCTTACAGTTGAGGGATTGAGTCCCATGTGGGACTCCTTGTTCAGCTGGGAGTCTGCTTCTCCCTCTGCCTGCTGCTCTGCCTACTTCTGCTCTCTCGCATGATCTCTTTTTGTCAAATAAATAAACAAAATCTTAAAAAAAATATTATGTGGCAGTGTGTATGTCTTTTGTTATTAATCCTACTTTGAACTCAATGATTTTTTTATAACAACAGAGCCATGTCTCTAGCTCAGAACAATTGTTGCCTCATTTATATTTTTCTTCTCTCTATCAATTCCAGTGTTCTTCTGGAATTCTTGTTAATTGCACACTAGTTTTCCTGGATCTAGACACACACATGCACACATACAATGTTAGATATTTTTGGTGTTTTACAGAACTCTTATGCCACTCTCAGCAGATACTATTGCGTCTTTTCAGTGCAACCAAAGTGAGTTTTTGTTAAGAACTGTACACTTCATATTCATAATTTTGGCTTTATTTAAATCTACTTTTTCAACCTTTATTGCTACTAATTTGTTGTTCTTTACCTTCTTTTATTCAAGTTGGCATCCATTTCTCTCCAAAGCTCTATTTTTTTAAATTCTATTTTTGAGGTCTGATTTGTTTATTTTTAACCCTATGTCATACATAGACATAGCTAGGCATTGTATTAATTTCCTATTGTCATTGTAAGAAATTACCATGACCTTAGTGTCTTAAAACAACACAACTTCATTATCTTTTATTATCTTTATTATCTTTTATTTATTTATTTATTTATTTATTAAAGATTTTATTTATTTATTTGACAGACAGAGACCACAAGTAGGCAGAGAGGCAAGCAGAGAGAGAGGAGGAAGCAGGCTCCCTGGTAAGCAGAGAGCCCGATGTGGGGTTCGATCCCAGGATCCTGGGATCATAACCTGAGCCAAAGGCAGAGGCTTAAACCCGCTGAGCCACCCAGGTGCCCCCACAATTCCATTATCTTATTGTTCTTGAGGTCCGAAGTTTAAAATTGGTCCCACTGGTTACAGCAGAGCTTGTTACTTCTGGCGGTACCAGCTACAAATCTACTCCCTGTCTTTCTCAGCTTCGAGAGGCTACCCGCATCCCTTGACTGATGGTTGATCACCCCCACCTCTATTTCCCCTTCCCTTCTCTCCTTAAATACACTCTAACTTAAGCACTATAGCTTTTTACTCTCACACTTACTCATCCTTACAAGTGAAGAATGACAGTCCACTCTTGTATGTTGTGTGGTGACCTAGCGTCTGGCAGGTAATGTTAGGACTGTCTTCCTGGCTTGTGATTCTAACACAACCAAGGACTGCATTATTGAAAACAAGGTAAGTGATACTTTGAACTCTCCCAGATATCCAGTGACAGAGACCTTGGTGGATGGGGGGGTGGAGGCTGGAGATGAGGCATACATTTTCTTCCTGCTGCCTGCTATTGTTACAACAGCTTCAATCATGAAATAAGAAGTCAAACAGCCTGAACACAGCACAGTATTATGTTTTTAAAGACATTATCCCGTTTTCTTCTTTTGTGGTAAATTGTGAATTTTTTGACAAAATAGCCAGGTATATATGATATAGTAAAGACTAACAAATATTAATAACAGCACTGATAACAGCTAGTATTTATCAAACAATTCCCATGTGCAAGAGGAGAGAAAATCTTCATCTTTATTTTCCCTTTTACTCTCCTCTCTCACCCTTGGCTTCATTACTTAGATCTTCTTAGAAGGTAAGCGGCATAAGTAAATTTGTGATGCTGATGGTACTTTAGCAGTACTCAGATGAGATTGTTGCATTATTTCAGAGTAGATACAAAAGGAGGCTTTCCACAAGAAATGAGTAGATGATTCACATTTTTACTTATTTTTACCTAAAAAAGTCCCTTTTGTCTTGGATGAATATCTCTGTTAAATAAAGACAGAATCAAATGATAGCAATATCTCTTTCCCTCTCCTGTACTACAGAAAAGGAAGCAGTATGAGGCAATCCTGAAAGCATGTAGCTTCTTCCAATTTGATGCAGCAATTTCCCCTGCAATCAGTTGCTACTTAAAGTTAGCCATGATTATTTTTTTCTCCTTCTTTGTATTACTAAGTGCTGAAAAAGCACCTCTACCTCAGTTCCCAAGAATGAAAGACTTTCTTCTTTGAATCCCCTTTTCAAAGCCAGGGAAAGTGTTGCAAAAAAAGAAAAAAAGAATATGAACTTTGGGCTTAGAGAAAAACTGCAGTTTCAGTGGCTTAATAATGAAGCTGACAGTTTTAGGAAAACAAAAACAAAACAAAACAAAACAAAAACCCTAAAACCAAAAAACAAATCCCATATGTCAGATCTATATGTAGCAAAGTATTCCCAGAGGTCATAAACTGTTTTTGGAGTTGCCCCACATGTTGATTTAAGAAGAGACTTAATTTGTTTTCATTTAATATAAACACATACTTTTGTGTATCAAGTAGATCATTAAAGTAGGAAAAAAAACTGACACTCAAAAAAAATCTGAATATAGGATATTTTTCTTCTTGATAAAAAGAAATAACATAAGGAAAATGCACACACTCATTCTAGTTGTAAAACTAGTTATTTGGAATGGGTAGGGGACACATGAGACAATGATCAGCCTACTCTTTTAATTAGTTTATCTTTAAGATGCTTTCTGACTTACCACTCACCCACTTCCAAAATATATTTTTTTAAGTTTTTTTTTTTTTTCAATAATGTAAAATAAGGCATCTTAAGCCAGTTTGGAACACAAACAAAAGGTGGAAGATTTTTCTTCTCTATAACTGAGGAAGATTTATAGTTTGAATGGTAATAACAGCTTATAAAGATTTTCTTTAAATAAAGTTAATGATATTCTTTGGAAATTTTCAAATACCATAAGAATTGTATTTGATTATGTGTTGTGGTGGCTAATTTTATATGTCAAATTGATTGGGCCACAGTGTGCCAAGACATTTGGATGTAACTGTGAGGGTGTTTCTGGACAAGATTATCATTTATGTCAGTAGACGGAGTTAAGGAGGTTGTCCTGTCTATTGTGAGTGAGCCTCATTTGATCAAGTAAAGATCTGAATAGAACAAAAATGATGAGTAAGCAAGGAGCTCCTTCTGCCTGACTTTTAGGAACTGCAAAATCAGTCCTTTCCTGCCACTGGATTTAAACTAAAGCATTGGCTCTTCCCTTGTTGGATCTCTAGCCTGTCAACTTTCAGATGAAACTTACACCATCAGCCATCCTGGTTTTACAACTTGATAACTGCAAATCTTGGTACTTCTCAGCTTCCATATTCACATGAGTCAATTCCTGATATAACTATATTTATAAACTATAAATGTAATATTAATTTAGTGCATTATATAACTTATAATATAATTCTATATTTTATAATACAGTTAATGATCATAAATAGAATATGATTATATATATATTTTTTCTGTTTCTCTGGAGGGCCCTGACTAATACATGTGTAGATTTACTTAAGATGAAATATACATATTTGAGTACATACAGATATTTAATTACACGTATTCATATGTACAGTGTATATACATACTGTAATGAACATTTACAGTAGATCATATATTATTTGTAGAGGACAAAACAATAGAGAAAGGAAGATGTATTAAAAGGTATTGACTAAAATGTCATCAGAAGTTACAAGAAAAAGTAGAGGAGGACCACCTACTTTAGAAAGTTACAGTTCTGGATTCCATTACTAATTTAACATTTAGTGTAGCAACCAGATATCAGGTATGTTGTGGAAAGGTTGGGGAGGGTGTGAAGAATCATCCCTTTCAATCCTGGATCAAAGTGGGACATGTAGAACAATTCGAATTGTTGAATTATGTCAGCATAGTGAGGGAATCATGGGCAGTCAACCTTAGTCATCATTCCCCATATGTGGCAGACCCAGTTGGAAACCCACAAAAAGAATGTGAGCACAAAAGTAATGAGAGTACAGAGCTTCACCATCAATCACTGACTAAGGCTTTGATTCAAGAGGAAACCAAGCTGACCATAAGAGTTTTTATAAGTTAATTATGCTACCTCATAAGATGGCTAGTCCTGAACCCTGGAGTCCATGTTGGACTAAATGTGAGTATATTCAAATATTAAGTAGATCATCAGATCCCTGATGTAGCCAATTCTAGGTCATGATTTGGCTCTTAAGTATCACCTTTTCCAAGAAGAAATCTTTTTCCTTCTAGTAAGAATTGTTTTTATTTTTCTTAAGAAATATTTAAAAAAAAAATTCTTAGTTAAGTTATACATAACTAAAAATCTATATGTATGAATTTTATAATATAGAATAATGTATGTGATAATAGTATGTATATATTCAATTACATTTCTCTTGATTCTGGAAATTTTATTCTATTTTGCATTCATTTTCTTACCATTTACTATTATTAAAGCATAGGCTGCTGTGCCCTACTGCCAAGGTTTCTAATTCAGTAGGTCTGGGATAGGGCTGTGGAACTGACATTTCTGACAATTTCCCAGGTCATCTCAGCAACCACATATTAAGAACAAGAACCCTAGCACAATATCTGGCATTAGTAAGGCAGAGACTAAATTCTTTTTTTCTTTTCAAAGATTTTTATTTATTTACTTGAAAGAGACAGTGAGAAGAGGAGCAGGGAGGAGCAGACTCCCCACTGAGCAGGGAGCCACATGTGGGGCTCTATCCCAGGACTCCAGGATCATGACCTAAGCCAAAGGCAGGCACTTAATCGACTGAACCACCCAGGTGCCCCCAGAGATTAAATTCTTAATGAATCATAGAGAAGTGATAATTCCTGATAAAATTTATCTGTTGAAACTCAGCTCAGAAACCAAGATCTGTTTGAGCTATTGAGGAGAGGGTCTTTGAACATTTATTTATTTATTTTTATTTTTAAATTAACATATAATGTAGTATTTACCCCATGGGTACATGTCTGTGAATCGTCAGGCTTACCCAATTCACATACTCACCATAGCACATACCCTCCCCAATGTTCATAACCAAACCACCCTCTCCATATGCCCTCCCGCTGGCAACCCTCAGTTTGTTTTGTGAGATTAAGAGTCCCTTATGGTTTGTCTCCCTCCCATTCCCATCTTGTTTCATTTTGTCCTTCCCTACCCCCCAAAACCCCAACTTTGCCTCTCAAATTCCTCATAACAAGGAGATCATATGATAGTTGTCTTTCTCTGGTTGACTTATTTTGCTCAGCATAATACCATCTAGTTCCATCCATGTCATAGCAAATGGCATGATTTCATTTCTTCTGATGGCTGCATAGCATTCCATTGCATATATATATACCACACCTTCTTTACCCATTCATCTGTTGATGGACATCTAGGTTCTTTCCATAGTTTGGCTATTGTGGACATTGCTGCTATAAACATTTGGGTGCAAGTGCCCCTTTCGATCACTACATTTATATCTTTAGGGTAAATATCCAGTAGTGCAATTGCTGGGTCATAGGGTAGCTCTATTTTCAACTTTTTGAGGAACCTCCATGCTGTTTCCCAGAATGGCAGAGCAAGCTTGAATTCCCACCAACAGTGTAGGAGTTTTCCCCTTTCTACACATCCTTGCCAACATCTGTCCTTTCCTGAATTTTTAATTTTAGCCATTCTGACTAGTGCAAGGTGGTATCTCATTGAGGTTGTGATTTGTATTTCCTTAATGCCAAGTGATGTGGAGCACTTTTTCATGAGTCTGTTGGCCATCTGGATATCTTCTTTGCAGAAATGTCTGTTCATGTCCTCTGTCCATTTCTTGATTGGATTATTTGTTCTTTGGGTGTTGTGTTTGATACGTTCTTTATAGATTTTGGATACTAGCCCTTTATCTAATATGTCATTTGAAAATATCTTCTCCCATTCTGTCAGTTGTCTTTTGGTTGTGTTGACTGTTTCCTTTGCTGTGCAGAAGCTTTTGATATTGATGAAGTCCCAATAGATCGTTTGTGCCCTTGCTTCCCTTGCCTTTGGCAAAGTTTCTAGGAAGAAGTTGCTGTGGCTGAGGTCAGAGAGGTTGCTGCCTGTGTTCTCCTCAAGGATTTTGATGGATTCCTTTCTCACATTTCATCCATTTTGAGTCTATTATTGTGTGTGGTGTAAGGAAATGGTCTAATTTCATTTTTCTGCATGTGGCTTCCCAATTTTCCCATCACCATTTGTTGAAGAGACTGTCTTTTTTCCATTGGACATTCTTTCCTGCTTTGTCAAAGATTAGTTGACCATAGGGTTGAGGATCTCTTTCTGGGCTTTCTATTCTGCTTCATTGATCTATGTGTCTGTTTTTGTGCCAGTACCATACTGTATTGATGATGACAGCTTTGTAATAGAGCTTGAAGTCTAGGATTGTGATGCCAGCAACTTTGGCTTTTTTCCACATAAAGTATCATATTGTCTGCAAAGAGTGATAATTTGACTTCTTCTTTGATGATTTGGATACCTTTAATTTCTTTTTGTTGTCTGATTGCTGAGGCTAGGAATTCTAGTACTATGTTGAATAGCAGTGGTGATAACGGACATCCCTGACGTTTTCCTGACCTTAGCAGAAAAGCTTTCAGTTTTTCTCCATTGAGAATGATATTTGCGGTGGGTTTTTCATAGATGGCTTTGATAATATTGAGGTATGTGCCCTCTATCCCTACACTTTGAAGAGTTTTGATCAGGAAGGGATGCTGTATTTTGTCAAATGCTTTTTCAGCATCTATTCAGAGTATCATATCGTTCTTGTTCTTTCTTTTATTAATGTATTGTATCACATTGATTTGCAGATGTTGAACCAAACTTTCAGCCCTGGAATAAATCCCACTTGGTCATGGTGAATAATCCTTTTAAAGTACTGTTGAATCCTATTGGCTGATATTTTGGTGAGAATTTTTGCATCTGTGTTCATCAAGGATATTGGTCTGTAATTCTCTTTTTTGATGGGATCTTTGTCTGGTTTGGGGATCAAGGTAATTCTGGCCTCATAAAATGAGTTTGGAAGTTTTCCTTCCATTTCTATTTTTTGGAACAGTTTCAGGAGAATATGAATTAATTCTTCTTTAAATGTTTGCTAGACTTCCCCTGGGAAGCTGCCTGGACCCCCCCTCTTGTTTTTTGGGAAATTTTTGATGACTTCTTCAATCTCCTTACTGGTTATGGGTCTTTTTAGGTTTCCTATTTCATCCTGGTTCCATTTTGGTTGTTTATACGTCTCTAGGAATGCATCCATTTCTTCAAGATTGTCAAATTTGCTGGTGTACAGTTGCTCATAATATGTTCTTATAATTGTTTGTATTTCTTTGGTGTTGGTTGAGATCTATCCTCTTTCATTCATGATTTTATTTATTGGGTCCTTTCTTTTTTCTTTTTGAACAGTTTGGCCAGGGGTTTATCAATTTTATTAATTCTTTCAAAGAACCAGCTCCTAGTTTTGTTGATTAGTTCTACTGTTCTTTTGGTTTCTATTTCATTGATTTCTGCTCTGATCTTTATTATTTCTCTTCTCCTGCTGGGTTTAAGCTTTCTTTGCTGTTCTTTCTCCAGCTCTTTTAGGTGTAGGGTTAGGTTGTGTACTTGAGACTTTTCTTATACTTTCCTCTCAGGATTGCCTTTGTTGTATCCCACAGATTTTGAACAGTTATGTTTTCATTATCATTTGTCTCCATGATTTTTTTTTTCAATTCTTCTTTAATTTCCTGGTTGACCCATTCATTCTTTAGTAGGATGCTTTTTAGCCTCCATGTATTTGAGTTCTTTCCAACTTTTTCTTGTGATTGAGTTCTAGCTTAAGAGCATAGTGGTCTGAAAATATGCAGGGAATGATCCCAATCTTTTGGCATCAGTTGAGACGTGATTTGTGACCCAGGATGTGATCTATTCTGGAGAATATTCTATGTGCACTAGAGAAGAATGTTTATTCTGTTACTTGGGGATGGAATGTTCTGAATATATCTCTGACGTCCATCTGGCCTAGTGTGTCATTTAAGGCCTTTATTTCATTGTTGACCTTTTGATTGGATGATCTGGTGTTAAAGTCCCCTACTATTATTGTATTATTGTCGATGTATTTCTTTGATTTTGTTATGAATTGGTTTATATAATTGCCTGCTCCCATGTTAGGGGCATAGATATTTAAAATTGTTACATCTTCTTGTTGGACAGACCCTATGAGTATGATATAGTGTCCTTCCTCATCTCTTATTATACTCCTTGGCTGAAAATCTAATTTATCTGATATAAGGATTGCCACCCCAGCTTTCTTTTTATGGCCATTACCATGGTAAATTGTTTTCCACCCCCTCACTTTAAGTCTGGAGGTGTCTGTGGGTCTAAAATGATGTTTTTTTAGACAGCATATTGATGGGTTTTGTTTTTTGATCCATTCTGATACCCTGTGTCTTTTGATTGGGGGCAGTTAGCCCATTTACATTCAGGGTAACTATTGAAAGATATGAATTTAGTGCCATTGCATTGCCTATAAGGTAACTGTTACTGTATATTGTCTCTGTTCCTTTCTCATCTACTACTTTTAGGCTCTCTCCTTGATTAGAGGACTGCTTTCAATATTTCCTGTAGGGCTGGTTTGGTGTTTAAAAATTCTTACAGTTTTTGTTTGTCCTGGAAGCTTTTTATCTCTCCTTCTATTTTCAATGAGAGCCTAGCTGGATATAGTATTTATGGCTGCATGTTTTTATCATTTAGTGCTCTGAATATATCATGCCAGTTCTAACTGGCCTGCCAGGTCTCTGTGGACAAGTCTGCTGCCAGTCTAATATTTTTACCATTGTAGGTTACAGACTTCTTGTTCCACACTGCTCTCAGGATTTTCTCTTTGTCACTAAGTCTTGTAAGTTTTACTATTAGATGATGGGGTGTGGACCTATTTTTACTGATTTTGAGGGGGGATTCTCTGGGCCTCCTGGATTTTGATACTTGTTCCCTTTGCCATATTAGGGAAATTCTCCACTATAATTCACTCTAATATACCTTCTTCCCCCTTCTCTCTTTTTCATATTCTCTAAGCCCAATTATTGTAATATTGTTTTGTATACCTTATCTCTTGAATTCTCCCCTTGGCCCAGTAGTCGTCTCTCTTTTGCTCTTCACCTTTATTCTCCAGCGTTTGGTCTTCTATATTACTGATTCTCTCTTCTGCCTCATTTATCCTAGCAGTAAGAGTCTCCATTTTTTATTGCACTGATTCTCTCTTCTGCCTCATTTATCCTAGCAGTAAGAGTCTCCATTTTTTATTGCACCTCATTAAGAGCTTTTTTGATTTCAGCTTGGTTAGATTTTTGGTCTTTTATTTCTCCAGAAAGGGCTTTTTTTTTTTTTTTTTTTCCTCCAGACAGTGTTTCTCTTATATCTTCCATGTTTTTTTCAAGCCCAGCTAGCACATTGAGAATCATCATTCTGAGCTCTAGATCTGACATATTACCAATGTCCATATTGATTAGGTCCCTAGCCTTTGGTACTGCCTCTTTTTTTTTTTTTTTTTTAATTTCTGGTGAGTTTTCTTGCCTTATCATTTTATCCAAAATATATGAAAGAGAGAATAAAATACTAAAAGGGTGGCAAAGACCTCAGAAAAATGTATGCTAACCAAATCAGAGGAGACCATAAATCAGGGGGAGATAAAAGGGGGTAAAAAGAAATTGTAAAAAATTAAATATATATATGTGTGTGTGTATGTATATATGTGTGTGTGTGTGTGTGTGTGTGTGTGTTATATTAGACTGGTGAATAGAACAGAGCCACCCACTTAATTTTGCACGTATTTTGGTCTCTTAGAAAAAACTACCTCCCAAAATTTTAAAGAAAGGAAAACATATATATACCAAAATAATACGATCATGGGATGTAATATGACTGTAAAGATGAAAATTTAAAAAAAAATCTGAAAAAGGAATTGATAAGATAAGTTGGTTGTGAAAAGGAAGAGGAAGAAAGTGGAGAGAATTTGCTCAGGCTGGAGACTAGAACAAAGCCCTGTGCTAGATTTAGGGTATATTTTGATCTATTGGAAGAAATTGTATCCCAAAATTTTTTATAAGGAAAAGCCCTGTATGTATACAAAAAATAAAGTTAGATACAATGAAGGATAAAATATGACTATAATAATGCCAGTTTTAAAGATTTTTTTTAAAAAGATTTTATTTATTTATTTGACAGACAGAGATCACAAGTAGGCAGAGAGGCAGGCAGAGAGAGAGGGGGAAGCAGGCTCCCTGCTGAGTAGACAGCCCAATGCGGAGCTTGATCCCAGGACCCTGAGATCATGAGCTGAGCCAAAGGCAGAGACTTAACCCACTGAGTCATGCAGGTGCCCCTAAAAAGATTTTTTTTTTTTTTAAGAAGGGTGTTGTTAAACAAACTAGTTAAAAATGTTAAAAGAGGAAAGAGGAAAAGTTAAAAAAATTAGAATATAAAAAAAATAAAATTAAAAAGTTTAATTAAGGGACACCTGGGTGGCTCAGTGGGTTAAAGCCTCTGCCTTCGGCTCTTCATGATCTCAGGGTCCTGGGATCGAGCCCCATGTCGGGCTCTCTGTTCGGCAGGGAGTCTGCTTCCTCCTCTCTCTGCCTGTCTCTCTGCCTACTTGTCATCTCTGTCTGTCAAATAAATAAATAAAATCTTAAAAAAAAGTTTAATTAACTTTGTAAGGCTAAACAATCATGGGGAGAAAGCCATGAATTCCATGCTCTGCTTTCTCCTCCTCTGGAATTTTGCTGTTCTCCTTGATCAGTGAGCTTGGTCCTGGCTGGATGTTCTTGCTCATCTTCTGGGGGAGGGGCCTGTTGTAGTGATTCTCAATGTCTTTGCCCAGGTTGGAATTGTGCCACACTTGCCAGGGGCTGGGCTAAGTAATCTGCTTGCATTCACTCTTGGGAGCTTTTGTTCTCTGAACACTTTCAATAGAGCTCTGGAGGATGGAAATAAAAATGGCAGCCTCCCAATCTCTGGCCCAGAGTAGCTGAGAGCTTGGGGCCCCACTCCTCAGTATGTCCGCAGAGAAAAGCATTCAATCACTCCTCTTTCCCTGGTCTCCGGCCATACTCCAACTCACCTGACCTGTGACGAAGCATTTCTGTCTCTGGCACACAGCCTCATTTGGAATCTCCAAACCCAGCAGATTCCTACCTCTAGAGAAGGAAGGCATGTCTCCCTGGATCTGCCACTTGTGGGGTCCCTGCTCAAAGAGCAGTGGTCCAACTGTGCTGCAGATCAGAGTTTAAGGTAACCCTGATCTGAAAGCTCACCCCTCAGCTCTGTCTCTGTAGTTGGCTTCCCCACTCTGATACATGCAAGCTCTGCTACACCCCTGATCCTTCTTGACCCCGTGGGACCTGAGACTACACTGTCCCTACAAGGGGTCCACCCCACTAGCCTCTGGAGTAATGTCCCTCAATGGAGCAGACTTCTAAAAGTTCCAATTTTGTGCTCCACTGCTCCACCACTTACCAAGAGCCAGCCCCTCCCTGTGCTGTCTGTCTTCCCATTGTTTTGGATTCACTTCTCCAAAAGTCCTACCTTTCAGAAAGTGCTCAATTTTCTGTTTCTAGAATTGCTTTTCTTCTTCTCTTTGATCTCCTGTTGGGTTTGTAGGTGTTCAGATGGTTTGATAACTATCTAGCTGAACGCCTGTGACCTGATGTCATCTCAGTCTGCTACTCCTCTGCCATCTTGACTCCTCCTGAACATTTATTTGATGGCATTTAAATGAGACAGGAAAAGGAAGGGGGAACTGCTTAAAGTTTGAAGTAATCATTAATAAAAAAAAATTTTAATATGCATATGATAAGTAATTATAGAAACACCTTAAATTTGTGCTGCACCTCTTTATCGATTAGCTAGTAAGTATTTTTGTTGAGTGCCTGCTCTGAGAAGTCACGAGTGGCATACTCATTGCAGCTTATGGGTTAATTTTATACTGGTCACATAGCTTTTGTACACTTTTTCTTGCATGTTAACTTCTCTGCATCTTCTAACATTGAATCCTTTGTTTACATACCACTGCAAAATAATAAATAATCATATCTTCTAAATTGTGTTGATAATGTAGTGGTTGTAATGGACTTAATAGCCTCTGATTTAAGCATGTAGGACATTAAACAAACAAATAAGAATTCATATACTAGGGATCACTGTAGAAATAGCAGGAGAAAAAATTGAAACAGAAATAGGTAAGAGAAATTGCCTCCAGTAAGTAAGACTAAGTGGAGGAAAGATGGGAATAGAGATGTATCTACCTGTCAGAAGACATCCCACATGTTTATAAGCATGTGCATATACTGCTTTGATTACAAAAATACAAAAATAAGTACACCCAAACACGAGAGACACATACAAATAATTAGGCCAATATTCACCTACTTTGGAGGTTCCATGATCACTTTTTATTTATTTATTTTTTTTTTTTGGTGGAAAAACTGTTAAGTTCTTTCCTACCTATTTACCATTTAATCACAATTATCTTTTCATTTTATTTTCATTGATGTACATTTTTAAGATTTTAATCTCCAAACATTTTTAGAAATTTTTATTAACATAAAAATTCTAAGGAATAAGACAACAAATATTCATTTATCAGCAACCTAGATTCACCAATCATAAAATTTTACAAGTTTTAATATTCCTCCCCTTCTATACACATATAATTTGGTTCTCTGTGTGTGCGCATACATGAATGCATGTGTAAATGTAGTGCTTTTTTTCAGTCACAGATATTATATTTCACATTTCATGCTCCCTCATGTACATGTGAAGAATAATTTCTTACATAATCAAAATAGCATTATACCTCTGACATTGAAATTAAATTCTGTTATCACCAAACTTAAAGATCATGTCCGAATTCCATCAATTACTTTGAAAAGAGTTTCTATTGTCTATTTATTTTGAAATTCAGGGTCCAGTTCGGTTTATATAATGTATTTGATTATCATGTCTTTAATATCTTTAAATTTAGAATATTCCTCATAATCTTTGTCTTAATACTGACGCTTTCAAGGTATCTAAGACCATTATTTTGTGTAATTGATCATATTCTGAATTTGCTAGAGCATTCTTCCATTGTCATCTCATATTAAACACTTTTGGCAAGAAGCCTATACAGATAATAGAGAATACTTTTTTCGCTTTGTCTCAGGGACATATAATTGAAAATGTTCCAAAACTGCAAAGCTAAATTGGTAAGTTGGTTAAACTGGTAAACACCAAATATCTCTGTTTCAAAAGTATATTGTCCCTTTATCATAAAATTTGTAAGCACGTTGTGTGGTGACGTTTCGAGACAATGTGTTTTATTCCCTATTTCACCAAATGATTTTGCATATATGATGACTCTTGCCAAAGTATTACTTTAGTAGTCAAAAAATGATGGTTTTCTTATGACAGCATATTTTCCTTTTAGGCATAGCCTCATCAGTCTTTGAGAACTTCCTTGCTTTCTGGTAAAACAAGGTGCTTTAAGCTACTACTGTATTTTTCCTAACTCAGGCTCAAAATAAGCAACTTTTGTAATGGTTCTGTGACTTTTAAAGGGAAATGTATTTAGAACAAATATATCTGTTAGATGATTGTTCTAGGATGCTGCACTGCTTAGAATTAAAAAAAAATCTATTTATTTTTATACTTATAAATATTTGAGGTCATGATGACATTTCCAATTCAGATTTACCACTGAAAGTTTCTTTCTTTCTTTCCTTTTAAAAAATATTTGTAATGCCTTTTTCTTACAGAAGAAATCTAGGTTTCTACTAATATTAATATATTTACTTATTTATTTTACATTATAATAGTCATAAAATAATTTCATAATTATAATACAAATATTCTAAAAATAAACCAACTAATTAAAGTTTACGATTTTATTGTAATTATGTTTGCCCTTAGAGCATATCCCTCTAAGGATATGAAATCATTTTGTTACTTTAGAATTTTAGTTGAGAGGATGCTTTCACCTTAGAGATGTAGGGAGAACAAGCAAAAGCATTGTTTTCACCTTAGAATAAGAAAAAAGCTGGACAAAAAGCAATTCCCTTTCTGGAATCTATCAGAAAACTAAGGTTGAAGGCTATGAATTCTGGGGAGAATCAGTAACCTGCAGGGAGATAGAGGGCCCAAGGATTTGTTTGCAGGGCCAGATGCTGCCAGAATTACATAAGCTAATAAAAAGATTAAGCAGCAATTTTTAATTAATTGCAAAAGGCTGGCTAGAGACCTTGGACACAGAGAACTCTGTCTCTCTTTAGGCTTTACCTCACAGAGAAGCTTGATGAAAACATTGAGAAAGTTTCTCTCATGATTATAGCTGAGAGGATTACAGCCCCAAATGATCTCATTCTTATCTATGAAGCAGAAGCCTTACGCTGCAGAGAAAAGAAATAAAAATGATAATTTTGGAATCTGGTGGATACACATTGCAATTAAAGGATGGAGAGTGGGGAAATAGTTTTTTTTTTTTTTAAATCAACCCATGGGACCTGCAGGAATATTTGCTAAGACCAGTATTCCAACGAAGGGGAGTGGAAGACATTGAAGTGCCTGCTTCATTCTAAGACTTGATGAAAATCCCCAGGAATGTGTCCTAGTGCCCTGTCACTACTTGGACAAGGGAAAAGGGAATGAGAAGAAAAATTTACAGTAAATGCCACATGAAGAGTAGAAAAAGGTAGAATTTTTTTTTAAGAAGTGCAAAAGAAAAATGGTACTCCAAAAAAAGCTGAGGTGCAAAGGCAAAAAGGCAAAAACAAAACAAACAAAAAAATTTGATAAAAATTCTTACACCAATTTGTCCAGAAATTAAACACAAAGTAAGCCTAAGCAGAATCTGAAGCCTGTGATGCACTTAGCATAATGTTATCAGACTGAAACTTTATACTCAGCTTGACTACTGGTTATATAAACATAAATTCCCATAGAAAGTCCTGGTGGATACACAAAGATAAACTTGAAATGGATAAAAGACCCCAACGTGAGGCTGGAATCTATCAAAATCTTAGAGGAGAACAGTAACCTCTTTGACATCAGCCATAGCAACTTCTTTGAAGATATGTCTCCAAAGGCAAAGGAAACAAAAGCAAAAATAAACTTTTGGGACTTCATCAAATCAAAGGTTTCTGTGCAGCAAAGGAAACAGTCAAAAAACCAAAGAGGCAACCCACGGAATGGGAGAAGATATTTGCAAATGACACTACAAAGGGCTGATATCCAGGATCTATAAAGAACTCCCTAAACTCAAACTCAACACACACAAAACAGACAATGATGTCAAAAAATGGGCAGAAGACATGAACAAACACTTCTCCAAAGAAGACATACAAATGGCTAATAGACACATGGAAAACTGATCATCATCATTAGCCATCAGGGAGATTCAAATCCAAACCATATTGAGATACCACCTTACAGCAGTCAGAATAGCCAAAATCAACAGGACAGGAAACAACAAGTGTTGGAGAGGATGTGAAGAAAGGGGAACCCTCTTACACTGTTGGTGGGAATGCAAGTTGGTACAGCCACTTTGGAAAACAGTGTGGAGATTCCTTAAGAAATTAAAAATAGAGCTACCTTATGATCCTACAATTGCACTAGTGGGTATTTACACCAAAGATACAGATGTAGTGAAAAGAAGGGCCATCAGTACCCCAATGTTTATAGCAGCAATGGCCACAGTTGCCAAACTGGAAAGAACCAAAATGCCCTTCAACAGACAAATGGATAAAGAAGATATGGTCCATATAAACAAAGTAGTATTATGCCTCCATCAGAAAGGATGAATACCAAACTTTTGTATAAACATGCATGGGACTGGAGGAGATTATGCTGAGTGAAATAAGCCAAGCAGAGAGATTCAAGTATCGTATTGTTTCACTTACTTTTGGAGCATAAGGAATAACACAGAGGACATTGGGAGATGGAGAGGAGAAGTGAGTTGGGAGAAATCAGAGGGGGAGACAAACCATGAGAGATTGTGGACTCTGAGAAACAAGCTGAGGGTTTTGGAGGGGAGGTGGGTGGGGTTTGGATGAGCCTGGTGGTGGGTTTTAAGGAGGACACCTAGTGCATGGAGCACTGGGTGTGGTGCATAAGCGATGAATTTTGGAACACTGAAAAAAAAATAAAATTTAAAATTAAAAAAAAAAAAAGTCCTGGTAGAAAGAAAGCCTTGCTCATCCTCAATCGTAATGGTATCTAATGTTCTATACAACATATCCAGCTTTCAATAAGGAAAAAATATATATATATTGGTAAAAAAGAACAAGGAAAAACCAAGTGTAAGGAAATAACACAATCATCAGAACCAAATTAAATTTATAAGAATAGACAATATAAAAAAGGATATTAAGAAAAAAAAACTGTTATATGATGGTCCTGTGACAGGGTTTTGATAACACTAAAGATGGTCAAAAATAGATTTGTTGAACTTATGATAGGTCTTTTGAAATAAAGCAAAATAAAGGTAGCATTGGTGATAAACAACATATAAGAGCTATTGGGCAATATAAATCATTCTAAAATGAGTGTGTTAGAATCCCAAAAGTAGAAAAGAAAATAAAGTAGAAGAACTATTTAAGGAATTATGGCAGATTTTCCCCCCAAAATTAATAACAGATTTTAAATCACAAATTCAGAGGGCTAAAGAACACTTAGCAAAATAATCATTTTTTTACATAGGCATATTATATTCAAATGACAAGAAAATAAAGAGATTCTTGAAAAATAATGGGAGTGGCCCATGAAATACAGCAGAAAAGAATAAGAATTAGAAGTGATTTTGTCACAATTCTTGCAGGCAAGAAGAAAAAAAAAATAAATGCTGAAAAACACTGTCAATTGGGAATTATATATCCTGAGAAAATAATCTTCAAAAATGAAGGGAAAATAAAGAATTTCTAAGACAAAACAAAACAAAACACAAAAAAACTTAGTTATCCACAGCTAATAGACTACAAAGAATGCCAAAAGAAGTTCTACAATGATTAGAAATAGGATATAGATCAGAAACAATGAAATGAAATGAAATGATATATTCATAAAGAGGTAAATTCTCCAAGAATATATGATAATATTACGTTATTCTTTATACTTAACAACAAGGCTTTGTATATGAGACATACAGATCTGAAAAGGTGATATAAATATATGCACAGCTATAGTTGGAGAGTTCCATACTCTTTTCTCTGTGATTGACAGAGCAAGTAGGGAAATATATAGTAGGTTAGACTTTACCTAAACAAAAGTGTTAGGAAAATTGACAGGTATAGAAAACTCTACAAATAACAGAAGAATAAAGAATCTCCTTATTTGTACAAGGAACACTAACCCAAATAGTCCATATTGTGGACCATAAAATAAATCTTAGCAAATTTGAAATGAATTTAATCATATTCATTAGTTTTCAGTTCATAACAATATTAAAATAGAAATATGTTAACAAAAATATTCTTGGAAAACACCCCAGTAGTTGAAATTAAGTTATCATACTTCCAAATAACTCCTAGGTCAGAGGGAAAGTCTCTAAGGAAATAAAATTTAACTTGAACTGAATGGAAAATAAAATGCAACATATCAATGTTCTTAAAGTTTTAGGTAAAGCGATGCTTAGAGAAAACATAATGGCACTAAATTATTATATTCAGAGACAATATAACATAAACAGGCTTTACTTTAACAAGCAAGTGAAAGAAGAACATATTAATCTCAGAGCAAGCAAAAAATAAAGACAAGAGCGTAAATAAATAAAATTAAAAACCAAACAATACGTAAGATCAATAAAACAATCTTCTATATACTTCTTTTTTTTTACTAATTTCTTTTCAGCATAACAGAATTCATTGTTTATGCACCACACCCAGTGCTCCATGCCATACGTGCCTTCTATAATACCCACCACCTGGCTCCCCCAACCTCCCACCCCTCTCCCCTTCAAAACCCTCAGATTGTTTTTCAGAGTCCATAGTCTCTCATGGTTCATCTCCCCTTCCAATTTCCCTCATCTCCCTTCTCCTCTCCATGTCCCTATGTCCTCCTTGTTATTTGTTATGCTCCACAAATAAGTGAAACCATATGATAATTGACTCTCTCTGCTTGACTTATTTCACTCAGCATAGTCTCTTCCAGTCCCATCCATGTTGATACAAAAGTTGGGTATTCATCCTTTCTGATGGAGGCATAATACTCCATAGTGTATATGGACCACATCTTCCTTATCCATTCATCCATTGAAGGGCATCTTGGTTCTTTCTACAGTTTGGCGACCATGGCCATTGCTGCTATAAACATTGGAGTACTGATGGCCCTTCTTTTCACTGCATCTGTATCTTTGGGGTAAATACCCAGTAGTGCAATTCCAGGGTCATAGGGAAGCTCTGTTTTTAATTTCTTAAGGAATCTCCACACTGTTCTCCAAAGTAGCTACACCAACTTGCATTCCCACCAACAGTGTAAGAGGGTTCCCCTTTCTCCACATTCTCTCCAACACACGTTTTTCCTGTCTTGCTAATTTTGGCCACTCTAAGTTGTGTAAGGTAGTATCTCAATGTGCTTTTAATTTGAATCTCCCTGATGGCTAATGATGATGAACATTTTTTCATATGTCTGATAGCCATTTGTATGTTTTCATTGGAGAAGTGTCTGTACATGTCTTCTGCCCATTTTTTGACATGATTATCAGTTTTGTGTGTGTTGAGTTTGAGAAGTTCTTTATAGATCCTGGATATCAACCTTTTGTCTGTACTGTCATTTGCAAATATCTTCTTCCATTCCGTGGGTTGCCTCTTTGTTTTGTTGACTGTTTCCTTTGCTGTGCAGAAGCTTTTGATCTTGATGAAGTCCCAAAAGTTCATTTTTGCTTTTGTTTCCTTTGCCTTTGGAGACCTATCTTGAAAGAAGTTGCTGTGGCTGATATTGAAGAGGTTACTGCCTATGTTCTCCTCTAGGATTCTGATGGATCCCTGTCTCATGTTGAGGTCTTTTATCCATTTTGAGTTTATCTTTGTGTACGGTGTAAGAGAATGGTCGAGTTTCATTCTTCTACATATAGCTGTCCAATTTTCCCAGCACCATTTATTGAAGAGACTGTCTTTTTTTCACTGTATATTTTTTCCTGCCTTGTCGAAGATTATTTGACCATAGAGTTGAGGGTCCATATCTGGGCTCTCTACTCTGTTCCACTGGTCTATGTTTCTGTTTTTATGCCAGTACCATGCTGTCTTGGTGATCACAGCTTTGTAGTAAAGCTTGAAATCAGGTAACATGATGTCCCCAGTTTTGTTTTTCTATACACTTCTTAATGAAAGGTACAGCACAGAGAATATAGTCAATAGTATTGCAATAGCATAGTTAGTAACAGAGGATAGCTACACATATTTTGAGTATAGCATAATAATTAGAGTTGTTGAATCACTATGCTGTATACCTGAAACTAATGTAATGTGAGTCAACCATGCTAAAAAAAAAAAAAAAAAAAAAAAAAAAAAATTGAGTTCCTTGAAAGAACCAATACAATAGATGAACTCATCAGTATTGGCCAAGAAACAAGATAAAGATACAAATTTCAAATACCAGGAAGAAAAGAAGTGCCATCACTACTGACCCCACAGACATTTGAAGGATAAGAAGTGAATAATAAAACAACTCTTATGTCTATAAATCCAATAAGTTCAATGAAATAGACCAAGTCCTTAACATACATGAGTTTAGACTTACTGAAGAAGGATGAGGTAACCTGAGTTGTCCTACAATTATTGTCAAAAATTGAATTTGTAGTTTAAAATATTTCCATGCCCATATGTTTCACTATCAATTCTACCAAACATGTAAAAAAAAATCGTAACAAGTCAGACAATATTTGGAAATAACAAGGAAGAGTTTTTAAAATGGAGAAATGTCTCATAACTATGGACTTGGAGACAGCAATTATTACCAGGACAATTATCTCCAACTTGATCTAGGCAATTAAAATATTCCTATTTAAATTCTTAAAATGTGTGTGTGTGTGTGTGTGTGTGTGTATGTGCATTTCAACAGCTAATTCTAAAATATAAACAGGAAGGCAAATAATTATAATCACCAAATTATTCTGTAAAGAAAAATGAATGTTTATGATCCACACTATCCTTCCACAGCTCTCAATATAAAGCTACCATTGTCAAAAGTATGGTTTTGGTGAAAAGGTAGACCCAGAGGTCAAATGGAACAAAATAATGAGCTTAGAAACTTACCCAGGCAAATATGGTGGATAAATTTATGACAAAAGTACAAAGACAATTTAACAGAGAAAAGATACTATTTTCAACAATTAGAATAGAAAAATCAAACATCTACACCCAATGAGCTAATATAAATAAAACAAACAAGTATCATTGGCTTATGTCTCATACCTGTGCAAAACTTAACTCATCAATGATCATAGGTATAAATGCAGGAGACACAGCTATTAAAACTCTATGATGAATTATAGGAGATAATCAGATGATTTTGATTTTGACAATAAGTTATTATACTAAAGGCATTATACACAAGAGAAAAAAAATGTAAGCTAGATTTATCAAACCCAGGAGCTTTTACTCCCTAAAAGAAATTGCTACAGTTGAAAAGAAAAGCCACAGAATGGGAGAAAATATTTGCAAATCACATATCTTCTAAAAGACATTATAAGGAATCGTTTTTAATCTCTAAAATTCCAATAAGAAAGTAAACAACCCAATAGGAAATAGAATATCAGAACAAACAATTTACCAACAATAATAATTTGTGTGGAGAATAAGTACGTTAAATGATTCTCACCATCATCTGTCTTTAGAGAAATGCAAATTTAAGCCACAATAAGATGCCATAGACATCTATTAAAATGGCAAAAGTTAAAGCAAATAAAACAAACAACAACAAAACACTAACAATAGCAAATGCTGGTGAGGAGGCAGAGCAGGAAAAACTCCCATTCATTTCTGATTCCAGTGAAAAATGTCACTGCCAACTTAAAAAATGATCATATACACACTTATCATCAGACTCAGTAAAAGAGTCACTAGATTTTTATCCAAGTGAACTAAAAACCATATGGACACCAAAACATATATGAAAATCTTTATAGTATTCATGATCAAAAACTGGAAACAACCTAGATGTCCATTGACGGCTGAGTGTATAAACAAACTACGTTTCACCAATACAACCCAACACCACTTAGCAATATAAAGGAACACATTATTGATTTTTATTTATCCACATGGATGGATTATAAATGGATTTTGATAGGTGAAAGAACAAGACCCAAAAGCTATTTATTGTGTGACTCCTTTTATCTCATATTCTGAAAAGGTAAAACCATAAACAACGGAAGGAAAGATCACTTGTCACCCCGGGTTGGGGCACTGAGAACAAGCTGACAACAAGGAGGGAGGCCACATAAGGAGATTTTAGTGTGACTGAACCATTTTTATGTTACCATGGGGGAGGATACATGACTGCATTTTTTAAAACCATAGAACTGTATATGGAAAGGTGCAGAAAAATGTATGCAGGAAATTTTAAAACATGAGCAGGTTGTGGAAGCCTAGAATGAAATGTGACTGTGACAAAGGAATGAATTATTTTGCAAATGTACAGCATATCTGCGCTGAAGGAGACAGGTAAAAAGGGGATGGCCTAAAGACTTTGGAAAGATGTGTGCTGACTATTCTGTAAGGCTGTGTAAGGCTACAGTAAAAATAAATGTACATAAACTCTCTGCTTAATTGATAACTTTGTTACTCCCAGGGATATGAATTAGTGATTTTGGAAATGCATTGCATGCATGCTGAAATGGAACACACAAGTAAATAGATTACAGCAAAAAAAAGGGGCATAGAAAGAAGTTACAAATCAGCATGGGGGAAGAGGCTAAAAGAAATACTGGAGTATCGGATTGGAGTTAGACATCAGTACACTGGTTTATTTTATACATACAGGTAGGGAAATAAATGTAGATGAGCATCCACACGTGTTATGATACATGCATATATTTCCTAGCTCTCTCTGCTCAGATAAACTAGAAACAGGGATAGCACAGTAATAGTGAGACAAACCTCGTGCACATATCTGGTTTCTAAATACTATTCAACAATAACAGGAACTGGATTCACTAGAAAAAATGGCTGAGTGTAGTGATAGAGCAAGGAAAGGTAGGAGTCTAATGCATCTTGTAGTTCCAGAAAGTAAGGAATTTAAAAAATATATAAAATATTTTTATATTTATTTATAAAATAAAAAACATAAATATATATATGTGTATATGTGTGTGTTTGTGTGTGTGTGTGTGTATATATATATATATATATATATATATATATATATATATGAAAGGGACCCCAAGCCAGCTGGAAATACAATCATTAAACAATATAAATTACTATAGAATCATAACCAATAATAATAAAATACTAAATAAGTAGCATAAAATAAGTAGCAGTGAGTTTGTACTGATATAAATAAATGGTGGCACAAATGAATAAATGGATGGAGAGAAAGGACACACATTGCTTACAGAACAAGACCAATTTATACATACAGAAACAATAAGAGACGCTGAAAATTGCCATGAGAACATCACTGTGAGAACTGCTGGAGGCAAAATGTACTGATGAATGCTATAATCATTGCTGAAAACCTTATGAAGAAAAGCTGTTTGAATAGAATCAAAATATCCCTTTGAATTATTTATTAATTAACATGTTGTTTTTAGCATATGTCTACAAATTGTTTGGAAACCTTCCCTCCAGGAGGTGGAGTTTACTTCTCTCCCCTTGAGCCTGGAATGAACTTAGTATCTCACTTCTAACGCGGACCTTTTGGCAAGAGGAAAAAAAAACAATTTTTCAGCACGGAAACTTGGCACACACCACCTTAACCAAGTGGATCAATGTTAACATCACGGGCAGTAACTTATACTGCTATATCTAACCCCTGTTTGATACAATGTTATTTCACGTTTGTGGAGTTCTTCCTCGAATCCATATTCCCAGTTGTATCATGATAAAACCTCAGACAAATTCAAATTGAGGCATTTCGTAATGAATAGATGACTGGTACCTTTCTAACCTGACGAAGTTCTTTAACATAGGGAAAGACTGAGAAACTGCCATACATTAGTATGTAATATGGAGTCATGAATACTAATGGCCGTGGTATCATGCATTGGATTTTGACAGAAAAAGGACATTAGCAGAAAAACCTACGAAATTGGAATAAACTTGGGAATAGTATTGTCCTATTGTAAATTTCATGTTTGTTTGTTTGTTTTTAAGGTTTTATTGCTTTGACAGAGAGACAGTGAGAGAGGAAACACAATCAGGGAGAGGAGCAGGGGGAGAAGCAGCCTTTTTGGTGAGCATGGAGACCGACACAGGGCTCTATCCCAGCACCCTGGGACCATGACCTGAGCCAAAGGCAGACAGTTAACGACTAAACCTTCCAGGTGCCCCTCATAGTTTTACACATAGACCATCATTAAGTAACATTAGGGAAAGGTAGGGGGACAAATAGTACTGTCTTTGCGATTTTCCTATATCTAAAATTATTTTTCATTTGTATGTTTAAAATATCAGGGAGACAATTTTGTGGAATTGCATTTAATTTTTAATAATAGTTCTATTGTCAATCTTACAGATACAGGTCACCATTTGTAATATAAAATTACATTCTAGCTGAAGATTCATTATTTTCATCTTCATAATATAATTTTATTTTTGAAATTATAAATAACTAACATACTTCAAAACTCAAAGCTATAAAAAGTAATATTGGATAAATCTTATGTAGAGTTCTCTTTTACCCTGTTTCTACCCATCCTCTGAATATAATGATTTTTATTAATTTCCAGTTGATCCTTCAAATATTACTTTTTAAAAAAATTACTGTTTTGTTTTCTGATATTTATTTTGGTATTTACAAAATCTAATTTTATAGACTCATGTTGAATTTCATACTTAACTCTTTATGTTACAAGACTAAAGTTTCCCTCGGCCATGTCCTGATGGGAAAGGCCTCTTCTGTTAGATTTCTTGGAATGGATTAATAAATATAATATTCTGCAAGTTCTTGCAAGTTTGAAGTTGTTTTTCTATAACCTGGATGAATTAATCAATTTGCCTGAACATGACATGTATTTATAATTAACTTAATTTATTATTCATCTTTTCTCTCAGTTTCTTATCGGCCTTCTGATAGGAAGATGATAAGATGGCACAGTGCAGAGCAATCACTTTCTCCCCGAAAATCATTGAACTCATTGCCTGCATTTCACTTTTGTTGCACTGGATTATGTACTGCAGGATGGATCCTTACGTTATTCCAGGAAGACATTATATTATGTGAGAGTTATTACAGATGACTACCATGAAGGTAGGCATTACATCATGTGTCCACCACTCTAGCTCTTGTATTTCAGTTTTTCTTTTTTTCTTCTTCCTCCCCATTTCTCCACATTCTTACTTTAAAAATACATACTTCCCTGGGGTACCTGAGTGGCCCAGTTGGTTAAGATGTTGACTTGATATCAGCTCAGGTCTTGATCTCAGGGTCATGAGTTCAAGCCCCATGTTGGACTTCATACTGGGTTCACACTGGGTGTAGCCTACCTTAAATAAATACATGTAAATATATATATTTATATTAAATATATTAAAATATAATTTATATATAAATATAAATATATGAAGTATATATACATATATAGATAAATTTATAAATATATAAATAAATAAAAATATAAAAATATATTAAATATATAATGAAATAGAATTTATATAAATATATAAATATATTAAATAAATATATATAAATATATTTAAATAAATATATATTTAAATATATATATATATATATATATATTCCTTTTGTGTTATTCTCACTTTCTCCTCCTAAACTCTAAGAGTTAGAAATTCATTTCACCATAGTTTTGTAATGAGTTACAATGTTCAAATTATGTTGTTTGATTAATCAGTATTAGTTGTCTTCTGAATGTTTGTTATAGGGATCAAGCAAATGCACAATGATTCAGTTAACCATTGAATGAATTATTTAATTAAAAAAACCAGGGTGGTAATGACACCTTGCTTTTTCTTTAACACATGGATATCTTCCGCAGAGACCTAATATAGAACATCTTGCACTTCATTGTTAGCTAATATCTTAATTAGTTGATGCATATATATTCATCCAGTCAGTGAAAATTTTATTTTGATTTTTTAATATGTTCTAGACCCAGGAGATATAGCAGTGAAAAAAGAGATAAAAACAAAAATAAACAAACACACAAAAAACAACTCTTATGCTATATGGAGAAGCAGGACATCTCAAGAATGGAACCAGGTGAAGTTAGCATTGAGAAGAGGTTATTTTAGAGGCACAGACTATATATTAAGTTCCTGTACAGATTCTCATACACAAAAATGTGAAGAGGAGAAATCTCAGAAAAAAAGGACTAGGATCCTGTGATATGAAAGTGTAAGGAAAGTAGACACCATATAGTATTGTACCTTAGGAAGGGTAGACAACATGAAGAATCTTTACATGCTCTGATTGGACACTAAACAAATATTTAAGTACATACCTTACATCTTTGTTGATAAGCTGATGTACTTTACATGGGCCCACAAGATCTAATATGTGTATATATATATACATATATATATACACACACACACACACACACACATATACACACACACATATATGTCTGTGTGTATTTACACATATATATTAATAAAATTGTATGAATTATGACAAATTCATAGTTACAAATATAGTATAGATAGGTTTCATGTACCCATGACCCAATATCCCCCAAGGGTCATATTATGCATAATTACAGTACAATTTCAAGTCTAGGAATCTGGTATATTGTATACACTTAATTCTATTGTTTTATTACATGTGTATATTCATATAACCCCCACACACTATGTAAAGATGCAGAGCTATTTTATCACCAGAAATGTCACTCTCAAGCTATCTCTTTATCATCACAAGCACACCTCTCTGGAAACCATCCCATTACTTCTGACAACCACTGATTGATTTTCCAAGTCCATAATTTTATTGTTTTGAGACTGATAAATAAATTGAGTTATGCCATACGTGACCACTTTGAGACTGGATTTTTTCAATCAACTCAATGTCCATCAGATGCTAAGTTAGTGGGTGCATTGGTGCATCAAAAATTCAGTCCATTTTTGGTCACCTGGGTGACTCAGTTGGTTAAGTGTCTGCCTTTGTTTGGTTCAGGCCATGAGCTCAGGGTACTGGGATTGAGTCCTGAATTGGGCTCCCTGCTCAGTGGGGAGCCTGCTTTTCCCTCCTCCTCTGCTTCACCTTTCTGCTCATGCTCTCTAGCTCTCTCTCTCTCTTTCTAATAAATAAATGAAAAAAAAATTTTTTAAAGTTCAGCCCATTTTATTTCTAGTTAGAATTCCATGGTATGGATGTACCATAGTTGTTTAACCATTCAGTTATTTATTGTTTCTATCTTTGGCTTCCAAATTTTCTATGAACACGCATCTATCAGTTTTTCTGTAGGCATAAGACTTAACTTCTCTGGGACTAATTGCCCAGGAGTACAGTTGTTAGATTGTATGTGAAGCGTACATTGAATTTTTTTAAGAAACTACGAGACGTTTTCCACAGTGGTTGTACTATTTCACATTTCCACCAGCAATGTATAAGAAATCCAGTGTCTCTGTAACCTTGCCAGCATTTGGTATAATCTGTTTTTTTACTTTAGCTGTTCTAATCGGCATGCAGTGGTATCTCCTGGTTTGCAATTCTTCAGAATGATGTTGTGACTATTTTTTTGTGTTTATTTATTATATATATATCATCCTAATGAAATATCTCTTCATTTTTTTCCCATTTTCTAGTTGGATTGTTTACGTTTGTAATTTTGATAAAGTCAGATGGATGTCTATTTTTTCTTTAATAGATTGTGCTTTTGGTGTCATGTCTAGGAATGCTTCAGCAGACCTTGGGTTCAGAATCTATTGTCTTCTAAGAAAGTCATATTTCTACATTTTTGCATTTAAATCTGAAATCCATTTTTAGCTATTTTTTTGGTATAAAGTTTGGGGCCTAGGTCAGAGTTTAATGTTTGCCTAAAGATATTCATTGCTCAAGAACAATTTGTTGAAAAAACTTCTTACCATTGTCAAAGTCAATTGGCCATGCTTGTATGGAGCTATTTCTGATTATTTATTCTGCTCAGCTGAATGCGTTTGTCTACCCAAATGCGAATACTACACAGTCTTCATTATTGAAATTATATAATCAATCTTGAAATTGTTTAGACTTATCCCATGTTATTCCATTTTTTCAGAATGTTGGCTATTCTAGTTCCTTTGACTTCCCATAGAAATTCTAGTATAGGGGCGCCTGGGTGGCTCAGTGGATTAAAGCCTCTGCCTTCGGCTCAGGTCGTGATCCCAGGGTCCTGGGATTGAGCCCCACGTCGGGGTCTCTGCTCTGCAGGGAGCCTGCTTCCTCCCCTCTCTCTCTGCCTGCCTCTCTGCCTATTTGTGATTTCTCTCTCTGTCAAATAAATAAAATCTTAAAAAAAAAAAATTCTAGTATAAACCACTCTACACACACACACACACACACACACACACACAGACATGCACACCACAACACACACTATCTTACCCCGATATTAATAAGAATTGCATTAAACCTGTTGCATATCAATTTGCAGAGAACTGACAAGTTTGCTATGTTGAATCCTTCAATCAACGGCATGCCATCACTTTTTTACATCTAATTTGAGGCATGACATATCTCATCATTTAGGGTTTGTTTCCTTCATCATCTTATCATTTTCAGTGTATGAGTACTATATACGTTCTGTTAGATTTAAGGTCCTGTTTCTTCTTTCTTCTTTTTTTTTGAGTAGATGTAAATGGTATTGCATATTTATTTACTTATTTATTTATTTTTTGTTAGTTATGAAATTTGATTGTAAAGATCAAGCAGTGGTTATTTGTCAAACCAATTTACATTAAAAGCTTTGAAGTGTGCAGACCTTAGTTTTTAAATAAAGATGACCCGTGCAAATTAGATTCTTATAATACTGTTCAGGATCTAAATAAATGTGATTCTGGACATAATTTAATTCAAATCAATCAAATGATAGTGAAATCACCAATAATTAAACCAGAGGCATAATATTCCAAATCACTTTTAATCAGAATAAAAATCTAGTTTATTTTAAAGTTTAAAGCTGTGTAAAACACAAAGCAAGCTAGCTATTTTTCTACCTGAAATCAAGACAAATTTCTTTTTTCCTATCTAAACGTAATTCTTGGCATTGAGGTAAATCTGAAGTCATGTGATATACTCTGTCACACTTTTCTAAAAAACATTAAGCCCTGTTTTAGAGAGAAATTCTCATGTTACCCATACATATTTACATAATTTTTCTTCAAAGACTCATGACAAATTGATGAAGTCAATGGACATGTAATAGGACCAGGATACCACTAATACTCTAAAAATAAAAAGCCATTTGCTTATACACGTTGTTCCTGGATGCAGCAATATGCGATGGGATCACAGAATCTATGTCCATACATAAATCACCAGAAGTTCAGAAACTAAGCTCACTTTAAGAAAATTCATTCTATTATTTGGAGCAGAGGATGCCAAGTTTTGATGTATAATGAAAATATTGTGTATAACAGCTTTGAAACCAAGTATTAGTCTACACTGGCAATAACTGCAACTTAAATTTAAAAACTAAACCCAACTAGATCCTAACTGTAGGTATACACCTTTTACTCTGTGGCCTGCAGGTTTTATTGACAGAACAACCTCTCAATTCTTGCCTCTCCTCCTGGTGCTCTCCCTGACTCCAGCTTCCTTTTTCATGGTTGTCTTTGGCAATGCTTCCAAATCCTGAGAGCAAAAAAATCTGCTGAAGAAAATGAGAAGGATGAAGAATAGCACTATATATGGTGCACAAAAACCAATCTAAGAATCTGAACTCAAAAAAAAAAGAAAGAAAGAAAAAAAAATACTGGAAGCAGTAAATCGAGGGTCTACTCCTAGCCCTTCTTGTACATTACCTCTTGGTTCAAAGAGCACGGAACCACAATTTTGGGCTCTGAAGTAGAAACTAGAGAAGTGAACACAGGATAAGCAGAGCAGCAGCTTTAAACATCAATGAGCTTCTTTGCTCTGGCCTTGGCAAACTCAATACTATCTGTATTGACATCAGCCTTTTCTGGGGTCTGTTCTGTTTGTAGATCTGGAGACTCAACCTCATGACCCATGTCCGGAGCCTTGTGTTTCAGATGTCCTGGGACACGGCCCACTTGACTTAGGTTCCCTTCCATTTCACCTTCTCTGGCATTGTTAGTTCTACGTTGAATGTATCCATTGCTGGCTGTTCCAGTGGTCGCTTGTGGAAACTGATTGCTTGTTAAACCTGGTGCTTAGGTCCTACATTGCTAGATTTGTCTCTGCCATCTTGTCCCATGTTACCTTGTAGGCATTACTGAACTCAGAGTTTTTTGTCCAAGCAGTTCCAGCTACTCCTCTGGTACCCCAACAGCTAGGACACCCCCAGACCTGACCCAGAACTGTGTCCTTCTAGCACCTGTGTGAGCCTTTCGTTGCATTTTTAATTCTGGATTCCATGTGTTCATTGCTAGTATATACAAATACAACTGATACTCATCTATTTATCTTATATTTTGGGCCTTGTTGGACTCATTTATTAATACTTGAGGTATTTAAAAATAAATAGATTCCTTAGGGATTCTTTTGTAGACCAGGTTCCCATTTAAGGTCATTACTGATAACCATCCTGACTAGGAAGGACAGAAACATCTCATTACCACTCTGCCATGCAGCCTCCACTGATACCATGAAGAAAGCAACATTTTCCCCACAAAAAGCATTAGTGAAAACTTTTGACTCTCCATTAGATCTCCTCTGAAACAATGTGAACACCTCACTGAGCACCCAGGTTTCTTGTTCCCCATTGGTAGAAGTGAAGTGTAGGGCCCTCCTGTGGTATACACTTCTCTGAAGAGAGGGTCTGGCACCTAACTACTCATCAGTGATGTACCTGCTGGCTCTCTCCTACACCTTCTCTGACATCACCCTGACTATGGATTTGGGGAGCCTCATTGCACCTTGGGAAGGATGAAATTTTGGCTTTCTATTCAGGTTCTCCTTGTGGAATTGAGGGTGGGGCCTCAGTGTTTTGGGTTTTTGTTTGTTTGTTTGTTTTTCCCCTGTGGTGTTTAAAATAAGAGTGGTTATTTCCCAAAGTTTCTGTCCTGCTAGACTGCCCTTTTCTGGTCCTTTGGATAAGAAAGCAGTCTTTTCTTATGCTTATTGATTGACTGATTGATGGATTTTTATTTTTGTTTATATCTCTGCCCATTGATGTATCTGGATTGTTGGCTTCTCCAGTATTTAGTCTGGGACATAGGAGACAAAGGAAAACCCAGGACAAATTATTACCATGCCATCCCTCAGTTATCAATGTTCCCAGCCAAGCTGTATACTTTTTTCTACCACTTAGTGTCTGTATATCTATTGTGTGTATAATATCTAGAAATTACGTTGCATTTACCAGGAGAAATAAGGAAAAACATGTCCAATGCATCTACCAGAAGTAGAAGTCTCTGCAATATATTTTTAATCAAACTATTTATATAGACAGAGATCCCAGAAAAAAAATTTGTCTGGAGCCCTGAACAAAATGAGAGGTGGCCCTGTCCAGAGCTGTGAACACAGCCAGATGGGTTAGAAGAAAACACATTTTTAGCAGAGCATCATGCTGCCCCAATTAGAACTGAGGCTCTCTTACTAAGTAGGAAGAGAAAATAAATGGGATTTTAATAGGCAACATGCTGTGTCTGCCACACATTTCTATTGTTTAACAACTTATTTTAAAATAATAAGTGCCGTGGGAGGCCCCAGTGAGCTCTCAGTTGATATTTTATTATATATATATATATATATATACTCACAAGGATATATCCTTGTGAGTAAATATGCATACATAACATAACATGGATTAGTGATGTGTTGTAATGTGGAAGAAGCCAAACTAAAATGTTAGGAACATTCAATAGGCCAAATATTGATTTCTTACAGGAGCTGGAATGCCAGGGATGATCCCAGTCCCAGAGTCCAGATGACTTAGATGGAGCGATGTATGTGCCCTGTGCAAAGTTAACAGGCCTCAAGCACTTCTAAAATCCCCACTTTGTTCAGGTTCAGGAAAGTCACAAAGGAAGCAAAGAATGTCATTCTGGGCTTAGCAAACTATGGGGGGTGGGGGGGATGAAAGAATGTTAGGAATGTCAGAAAGTTGAAAAACACTTGATAAATATATTGACGGATATTTCTGGAACCCTAAGATAGTTCCAGAAATTCACTAAGAATTTTGGAAATCTGATGACAAAAAATAGAAAAATTGATTGACTGATCTTTGGAAAGAACTCCTTAACTAAATGGTATTAACACTCAATTATGTTGCTAAATAAATAAATAAATAAATAATTAGAAACAATTATTGAGTGACTACTTTTGCATTTTACACCAAGATACTATGTTGATAACATATTCTCACATTATACATTCAATCCCTAAATATGTTATTAATATTCTAAGTTCTAAATAGATAATATTCTAAGTAGACAAGACATATAAAGGGTGGAAAATATATTTTTTTTAAAATTTACAAATCTCCCTTTTATTTCTGTACCTTGGCAACAGTATCTTTCCTCAAGGGTAAATAGTATTTATATTTTTTCACATAACTTTCCAAAAATAATCATATATGTCTGTTATGAGTGCATATTTCACTTTATTCAAATAACAGTATAATCAGTATGAACATTTGTGTGTCTATAACATCATAAACAATATATCTTGAAGGTTTTCTTCTTACCATGACAAGAGTAAGGTCTCATTTTTTAATCCATATTTAAGATAAACTTTATTTATGTAGATAATATAAGATAACATACACAAGAAAATTGCCTTTCCTTTCTACCTTTACAATTAGTGCTTCTGTTATCGTACTGTTTTTAGAATTATTGTGTCATAATTCAAGAAGCTGGTTATCATATGGTTATGTACCATTTTTCCACTAGACTATTTTCCCACTCAGTTCCTTGAGAGTCAGAACAGTGCTTTCATTGTGGTTCATTTACCTAGCATCTGACACAATACCTAGAATATAATAATGACATCAATTTCCATTTATTGAGGTCATGCACTAGAAACATGGCTATGTGCTTTGTAAATGTTATTGTATATAACTTGCTGAATAAAGTTCACAGAAAGGCAAAGTTATCATCCTACTCAGAGCTGATGAAAATAAGATTTATATAGGTCAAATCATTATTTGTATAAATGATTAGCATTTGTATATGTCGCACCTCTTTTCTACAAAAGTTTAATCCTAAACCCTGATCTGCCTGGAATTATACTGTATGTGGTTCTGGCATCATATAAAAAACAAATGAATAATAAAATAGATACGCAGTATAAATAAAACGTGGAAGGTCCAGAATCAGTTCTTATCAAATAATAGAATGTATCATTTAAAACATGGCCTTAACTTATCACATGTATTTTTTTGTAAATGTATTTTAAAAAACAATAAATGTGTTAAATGCTATGATAGTAAAATTTACCAAGAAACTTCAGATAGAAAGTTTTTCTATACATGCACATAATATCCAGTTTCTCAGGGTCCTAATATTATCACTTCCCCAAAGATGCTCATTTTTCCCACCAAAATGCATTTCAATTTAGATCTCATGTTTTACATTAAATGTGTGTAAAGTTTATGTATTTAGTTTACTGCATAAATCCAAAGTCGTGTATGGAACCAAATATGGCATGGACATGAGTTCAGTTTTTCATTTTGTCTTGTTTCCTTATTACTATAGGAAAAATACACAGAATTATATTCCTTTCAGCCAAGTATGCTCTCTCTTTTTTTTTTTTTAATTTTATTTATTTATTTGACAGAGGGAGATCACAAGTAGGCAGAGAGGCAGGCAGAGAGAGAGAGGAGGAAGCAGGCTCCCTGCTGAGCAGAGAGCCCAATGTGGGGCTCGATCCCAGGACCCTGAGATCATGACCTGAGCTGAAGGCAGCGGCTTTAACCCACTGAGCCACCCAGGCGCCCCCCAAGTATGCTCTTTTTAACCATCTTTCCTGTTAAGTCTCTGGACGAGATGCAAAAATAAAGTATCTGAGGACCCTTCAAAGTAAGCTGTAGGGAAGAGTGAAAACTCAGAGGGCCAACCTGGATGTTGGTAAGGTTCTCATATTTTATTTGTTTCCTTTGCACCTTTACTTTGAGAAAAAAATCTCAAGTCATGAGCTGATGTTACCCACTGTTATGCTGTCAGCTAAATCTCCAATTAAAACCCCATCTTTCTAGTTGCAGGAATCAGAGAAAGGAGACTGGATATCCATGGGGCAGTAGGTATCCATGTTTGTTTTCTCCATCTCTGACATTTCCGATGATGAGACTCAGGCAGAGAGCTCTACGACTTGGGTGACACATGTTTGAGTAATAGTATTGTTTTTTGTAGGTTCCTTAAATATATACATGAATATTAATGGAAAAATTGACACATTGTCAGGAGGGTTTTTATTGTGAATGGATGTAATATATGTCAAAACTACAAAATAAAGGAACATGGGTATTGTAAAAAAGCTTAGATATTTTAAAGACATCTAGGTTCAAAGTGAAATAATTAAACATTAAACCAAATAGGCTATAATAGGCAAGGCATATACAATTGTGAACCCTAGAGAAACCACTGAAACAATAACAAAAATAAAATAGCTAAAAAGCCAGAATATAAATTAAAATTAAATTCTAAAACTTATTCATATAATCAAAAAGAAAGAGGGAATAGAGGGTTAAAAACCAGAGAGCACAAACAGCAAATGAATCATAAAAGGATAGGTCTGAATACAATTATATGAATAATTGCATTATATGTAAATGATCCAAACAGCAGCCTAAAGAGAACTATCTAGTTGGATAAAGGGGAAAAAAAAAAAAAAAACAATTTGGAGTGCCTGGAGGGCTCAGTTGGTTGAGCATCTGACTTGGTTATGGCTCAGGTCATAATCTCAGCATTGTGTGATAGAGCTCCCACATTGAGCAACTAGCTCAGTGCAAAGTCTGCTTGTCCTTCTCCCTCTGCTCCTCTCCCTGCTCTCTCTCTCTCTCTCTCTCATAAATAAAAATAAAACATTAAAAAAAGAAGAAAAACAATTTAACTATACACTGTATAAAAGAAACTTCATTATAATATAAAGAAATCGAAGGTTAGGAGTAAAAAATTGTAAAGATATATACCATTCAAACAATAATCAAAAGAAAGCTAGAATGGCAATATAAATAAGAGACACAGTAGCATCAGAACAATGAATAGTATCAAGTATAACAAGAAACATTACACAATAATGAAAGAAACAAATTGTCCAATATGTGTTATCGTTCCTAAATGTGTAAGTACCTAATAACGGAACTCCATGATAAATGAAGAACTGATCCAAATAAAATAAAAAATAAATAGTACTACAATTATAGATGGAATCTTTGATACAATTCTTCCATTAGTGATAGAACAAATAGACAGAAAGTCAGTGGTAGTAGAAAAAGTAGTAGAAAATACTGTCAACCAGCTGAATTACATAACAAAATAATTTTAAAAAATTCTAATGTACATAGGACATTCACCAAGTTAAATCATATTCTGCACCATAAAACAAATGGCAAATTATAAAGACTAGAAACTGTACTAATTCTTTTATAAAATTATGAAAATATTAATGTAAAAACCAATAAAAATGATATCTGCTATCTACCAAAATATTTGGGAATTAATTCATTTCTTAATCACTGCAGAGTTGAAACAGAGGTCACAAGAAAAATTATAAAGTTCTTAAAAATGAATAAAAATGAAAATTCCATATATCAAATACATAGAACATAATAACAGATTAAAGGGAAATTTACAGGATTAAATGCTTCACTTAGAAAAGAAGAATGAGAAATCAATGATCTAAGTTCCCAACCTAGGAAACTAAGAAAAAAACTGAATACAAAGAAGATAGGAAAAGAAAATATTAAAATAATAGAAAGTAATTAAATTAAATGAAAAATAGAGGAAATTGATGAAATAAAAATTCTTTGAAAATTGGGATAAACCAACACTCTTTAAAATTTTTATTAAATGACATACACTTTTTTTTAAAGGTTTTATTTACTTATTTGACAGAAAGAGATCACAAGTAGGCAAAGAGGCCGGCAGAGAGAGAGGAAGGGAAGCAGGCTCCCCAGTGAGCAGAGAGCCCAATGCGGGGCTTGATCCCAGGACCCTCAGATCATGACCTGAGCTGAAGGCAGAGGCTTTAACCCACTGGGCTACCCAGGCACCCCAAATGACACATACTTTATATCAATTGTTCTCCCAACTTCTATTATTTGAAAAATGTAAAATATTTTTTAAAAATAGACTTACCAATTGTTAACATTTGCTCATATTCTCTGTCTCTTATATGCACGGACACACACACACACACACACACACACACAAATATACTAATACACATGCTTCATTCTTTCATCTTTGCTGAATCATTGGAAGTAAGTTGTAGGCATCAGGATGCTTAAAAATGAAACTCATCAGTGTATGTCTACTAAGTATAAAGGCAGTCTCCTACATAATTGCAGTAACACTATGACACTAAAATTCAATTTTGGATAAAATATTTATATGGACTTAGATATTTAAATGTAGATAAATGTTATATATGTATAATCCATATTCAAACATCTCGAATTTCCCAATCTCACTCTCCTTTATAGTTAATTTGTTTTAAGTTCAAAATTTAATCAAGCTTCCTGCCCCATAGGGTTAATGAGGTTGTGACTAACAGAACATTGAAAGCTTGCATTTCAGAGACTTGTTGCTCCCTAATCAGCTCTTATTTATCTTCAGAGCCCACTAACACATCTGCTAGCTGTCTCCACAAAGACCCAGACTGACACAGATGAAGGTCATTGATAATGGTTCCAGCCTATGAACACACAAAGTCCTGCATTCCTTACCCAAGAAAACCCAAAGACCCCTTCCAGTTTATACCCACCCTCAGAGCACACCTTATCCCTCTTTCTTGTCCTACGGATGACCTCCTGATGTCAGGGCCAAAAATATTAAGCCTCCAAGCCAAAGTCAACATGGGATATGTGTTGTTTAGTGTTCATGCTCCATCTTTCCTCATGAATAGTCATGTTTCCCAGCCTTTTCATCAATATGTATGTAATTTCAACCTCTATGATTAGAAAAACTTGTAACCTCATTTGGGTGAGGCAGATTTGAGGTCTGCCCTCCCATGTTCTCCTTTGGCTGCTTCTCTAATAAACCCTTTCCTTGCTGCATGTTCCATGCTTCAGTGATTGGCTTTGCTTGGCATTGGACATTTGAAGTTGGGTTCACTTACAACTACATGAATGGTTTATAGAGTGAGTCTCTTCTACCTAGCTATATAGGTTGTTTCCAATATTTTGGATTTTTTATTTTTATGGGTATATATTCATGATGAATTTCAAAAAGTGGATGTGGAGGGCCAAAACATCCTTTGTAAGTGTTAGATTTTGCCAAATTCTTCTCAAGTGTATTGTATCACTTTGTACTTCCACCAGTAATGTGGAGGAGTGTTTCTACAGAGATTTGCCAAAAGAATGTGTGGTCAAGGTGTTTATTGGTGAGAAAGTGTACCAAATTATAGTTTTAGTGTATAACTTTCTTATTATAAATAAACTTCAGCAATGTTTCATATTTTTAGGATTCATTGGTTATCATTTTTTAAAGAAAATCTTCATATGTTTTGCCCATTTTTCTATTGGGCTTTTTCTCTGCTGCTTAATGATTTATTATACATTAAAATTATCTTTTATCTGTAACATAACTATAACAAATATTTCTTTAAAAAAAAAGTTTTAATTTTTATTGGAGAGAGAGAGCGTGTGTGAGAGAGATAAAGAATGGGGTGGGGAGGAAGGGTAGAGGGAGAAGCAGACTCCCCACAGAATAAGGAGTTGGATGTAAGACTCCATCCCAGGACTCTGGGATCATGATCTGAGCTGAAGGCAGACATTTAAAATGACTGAGCCACCCAGGTGCCCTCAAATATTTAATTGTGACTTTTCTTTGGTCTTTGATTCTGCTTAAATGTTTATATAACACATTAAAAATCTTCTTAAATTTATGAATCTTTACTTTCCTTGCATTTGAACTTTGTCAAAGGTAAAGACTTTTCAGTACCCAAATAACGAAGGAATTCATTCATCTTTTTTTCTACTATTCATGTTGTACCATTTTGTTACACTTGTATGTTGCATATTTGGACTTTATTATGATGTATGAGCTATGGATCCAATTTCACCTTTTTCTAAATGGGTATATAAATATTCTAACATCATTTATTAAGATTCTATCTTTCTTCCAATGCTTTGAAATGTGACATTTGTCAAATGAAAAATGTGTATGTTTTTGCTTCTAACTCTAGATTTTCTATTTTGTTTCACCACCCTGTCTCTTCATGTGGACTACCACACTGTCTTCACAGCAGACAATCTTTAATACATTTATTTGCTGTTGGAGCAGGTTTGTTCTATATTCAGGGGTTTTCCAACTATTTTTTAAGTTTATTCCTCTGGATGAATAAAAGAATCATTTTGTCTCTAGAAACAAAAAGAAGTCTTCATTAAAAATATTTTATTTCTGGGTCACCTGGGTGGCTCAGTAGGTTAAGCCTCTGCATTCAGCTCAGGTCATGATCTCAGGGTCTTGAGATTGAGCCCCACATTGGGCTCTCTGCTCTGCAGGGAGCCTGCTTCCCGCCCCCACCCCCTGCCTGCCTCTCTGCCTACTTGTGATCTCTCTCTCTCTCTGTCAAATAAATAAATAAAATCTTTTTAAAACTATTTTATTTATAACTTAGAAATGGCATCTCTGTAATGTTTACTAATCATATCTATTATTAAAAGAATACGCTACCATTTGTTTAATTCTTCTTTTGTGGCACTCAGTAAAGAATATTTTAAAGTTTTCTTCATATAAATTTAGCAAACTTCTTGTTCAATTTATTCTGGAATACTATATTTTTGATGGCACTTAATGTTTCATTACATCCTTTAACTGATTGTATATATGAATGGTATTGATTTTTGGTAGTTTAATGTTCTGTTAGCCAATTAATTGTTTTATCATTGATATCATTTGCAAATAGAGATCATTTTATTTCTCCTTTTCACATTTTAATGTCTCCAGTTGTTTCTCTGGTTTAATTGTATTGTCTAATATATCCACGAAAAATTTAAATGGTAAAGACAATGTGTGCATCCTTATCATTTTCTTGACTTTAGTGGGGATGGTTTTGGGGTTTCCACATTAGCTATAATAAATGCCACATCTTTTTGATGACTGTTTAGTATTCCACAATATGTACATATAATTTATTTAGTCATCCATACCTTGGAAACCCAAGGAATTTTTATCTTTAGCTATTGTGGAAATTGCTGAAAGCAAATATCTTCTTATAAGCCATTGCACATTTTATGAATATGTATATAGAAGATATAGTTGAAGTGCTGGATCAAGGAATGTCCTTTAAGTTTTGGCAGAATTTTCTAAATGTGTCTCAATATATTTTTTCATTTTTCAAGCAATGTATGAGATTTCCTGCTTTTTTTCATCCTTGCCTACATGTTATATTATGCAGTGTTGTTTTTTTCTTTTAAGATTTATTTATTTATTTGAGAGAGAGAGAGAGAAAGAGAATGGGGATGGAGGGACAAAGGGAGAAGGAGAGAATCTCAAGACGCCTCTCCACTAAACACAGTCTCATGTGGGCTTGATCCCAGGACAATGAAATCATAACCTGAACTGGAAATAGAGGTTGGACACTTACCCAACTGAACAACCCATGCATCCTTCCAGGGTTTTTACCCTTGTCTAAGTGATATGCAAAAAATGCAGTATTTTGTTTTATTTCAATTTTAATTCAATAGAAAATGTGCAAAAAATATGAACAGTTTACAATAAAAATATTTGACAAGCTAATACTAAGAAAGCATAGTTAACATTCTTCATTAAAAAGAAATGCTTATTTATTTGAGGAAACACTGTATTTATTTGCCCTTTGCAAAATGTATTTTTGTATTATGCATATTGTGTATATGTATATTATGTATTATGTATTTTGCCCTTTGCAAAATATTATCATTTATTTATTTATTTATTTATTTTTACTTTTTTTGTGGTGATTGTGATGCACAAAACTTTTTTATTGTGTAGTAAATTTTGTAATTTTTATGGCTGGGTTTTAGAGCATCATGGGAAGTGTTTCTACATGCCAAGTTTATTAAAAATAAACAAATAATTCACATATTTCTACTTAGGGTTTTTTGATTTATAAATGTTCCCTTTTCTGCCTATATTTTCCAATAATTCAAACAGTGTTAGAATGGTGTGTTCAGAAAAAAAGTAACAGCTAGCTTTTATATATCACTTACTACATACGACAGACTCCTCTAAGACCTCTCATCTAAACACCCATCATGATGAGCTTTGCTATCACCCTTGTTTCACAGGCAAGGAGTAGGGTACAGAGAGATTAATAACATGTCCACATTCAGAATATCAGTAAGGACGGTGCTAGGATGCTTATTCAGGCATTTCAAACCTAAAATCTCTGTTTTACTACAAATAATCACCGGAAGAATTTTCCTTTGAATTTGCTATTTTTTTTTTCCCCAGACAAATGTGCCGCTTAGTTTGGAAAGCTCTTTTATATGGGCTTCACCTGTGATCTGTAGTTGCAGGACCCCCTTACTGCACTTTTCTTACCCCATTTGAACATTACTTCATTTAGAACCTCTTCCAAACATCTATCAGGGTTGCTGTTATGAGCACTGTACTTGTCCAAGAGCACAGGGCCCTGAGCTTAAAAAGGCTTGGTACTTGGTTTAGTGTTATGCTGTCATTATAATGATAATCATTTTCAAAAAAGGGTCTCACAGTTTCATCCTGCATTAGACCACACAAATTATTTAACTGGTCCTGCATATTATGTCTCATGGGTACTCCCATCTCTTTGCTTTGTCAACACCAGGAATCTGTTTTTTGCTTTCTTGTTTCTTTTAGATAGTTACAGAGTTAATTGTAGAATTTGTAGAATTGTAGGATTTTATATAAATTTTAATAAATGGCTTTTTGGAAACATAGCCAAATCAAAATAATATATAAAAAGGAGTCATGATTTTCAGTCACACGACAGAGTAACCATAGATGTGGTTCTGCCCCACAACACTGAAATATTGCACATATTGAAAGGACAGAAATGATTACATTTCTGAGTTTGAAAGATAGACTGGCATAATATTCCTAGAGTAGAGAATAAAAGAACTAACATCTATGGAGGTATGTGATACCTCCCACTGCCCAGGTTCAGAATGTTGTCAGACTACATATTGAAGCCAGGGAGAGAGACTGGGGTGCTAATGCTGGGACAGGAGTCTCAGGTGCGTGGACTACTTGACATGAGGAAGCTGTACTTCAGGTGCTTTCTCAGAAGCTAGAGCCTCAAATGATATTCAGCCCTCATAGAATGCACAGTCCTCAGCTCAAACATAGGGAACTGGAGAGGAATCAACACTATTCTAGAGCTTTTTGTAGAAAAACAAAAGGCTATCAATAAGAACCTGAAATCCCAAGTTCTACATTAAAGTTTGTAATCCAAACTTAGAATTATTTTATTATGCATGAATCCCCAGGTCTTAAAATTAAATGAAAGTTGATCTTCTATTATTACAATCTCTGGACTCCTGAGTTGGAATAAACTTAAAACTGCTTTATAATAAATTGTTCATTTTCCAGACTTTGTAAGACTCCAAAGAATATGAAATTCCAGTGAATAAAAATAAAATAATAAATAAAAATGAAATTCTATTTGGAAGAGTTAGTGTGTACAATAAACAACAGAATTATTGCCCTGAGAATAAGAAGTAATGAAATCATCTGGAGGATGCTACAAAATCATTGCTTCAATGATTAAATAAGTAAAAGAATAAAAAATAGCATTTGTAATGAAGGAATATGATGACATGAGAAAGAAAAGTTGAATTGAAGGTAAATCAACTAGAACAATTACAAAATGAAAATTTAGCAGATGAATACATAAAAATATTATAAATTATCTAACAGCTGATTATACTCAATGGAAGAAATAATTGAAGAACTGATTAACAGATTCAAATAAATTATTGCAGATAGTTAAAAAATGTCAATTATGAGGAAGGGGTTAAGAAATGTGAAGAATGGAAAAAGTACAGCCAAGAAAACCAGGGTTCCAGAAGAGAGATAAAAAGAGTAAATAAACTAAATGTAATAGGTTAAGAGTTAAAGGCTAGAGACAACTTAGAATCTAAGAAAGAGATGAATATTTAAAGATGTGCAACACATCCCAGGCAGAAATAAAATCAAGTGTACACCTAAACACATCTTGCTGAAACTGTGGAGCATCATAGAAAATATTAAAATACTAAAATGAGCTGCCAGATTCTGCTTTCTCATTGACCTGGAAAGAGTTTACAAGGCATCATTCCCACAGTGAAAACAAGAAAGAAGCTTGAAAATATTAAAATCAGCAACTCTTAGATTTTTCAGAGAATTGAGGTCATAGGGAAAATCATCAATCCCAAATCTAGAGACAGATAAGTACAACAGAGAATTCCAGCTTATCCAAGCCAGAACCTGTTGCTGGAGCAGTGAGGTAACACCTGAAGAGTAACTGACTACTTGCTAGAGATGAAGCATGCACCAGTTTGAAAGAGTAAGAATTCTTAGGGGCCCAGCCTTAAGATGACCCTCCTAAACTATAATAAGATTTACCTCCAGCAGCTCTTCTAGGTCCTCAGGGTGAAGATCAAAGAAAAATCCCCTCCCCTTCAAATTTGAAATACACCCACAACACTCTGTTCTCCTTAACAAAGGCCTGCCTTCAAAAAAAAAAAAAAAAAAACTATTTTACCAGAGCTTGACTGACCTGGGAGAATAGATATATCCAACTCCAGACAATTCTAGCCTTCCTGTCTCACTTAAGAAGGGGAGGAAGTGCTTTTGAAGGTCACAGCCCATAGTGCCAAGCTCACAAAAAGATTTATATTTAATCATAACACGAGAACATGGTTCTCCTCCTCTGGTGTTTTACCACTACATCAATAGGATTTCTGTACAATAACAAGGGATGACAGCTGAAAGAAATTGCAAGTCTCAGACGTTATTTAACAGAGTTTCCAGGAATGTCTAAAGACAACATAGGAGAAAAAAAAAAAAAAAAAGCAGCATTAGAGGTAATTTTAGCCTTGGACAGAACACCAGTAGCAAACAAAGACTCTCAGGTTCCTAGCCAGCTAAATATAAAAACTCATACTGAAGACTGACTTACCTCCTTTTCTTTCATTTGATATATAATTTTTAACTTTCAAAAAACTAGGCAGACAAAAGGTAAAAATTAATGCTGCCTGCTGCAAAATAAATGGTTGAAGAAAGAGAACAATGTTCTCAGTCAGATATGGTAGGGACTTTTGAATTATCAGATCAGAAATTTAAATGAACTATGAATAGCATGCCCTAATAGAAAAAATGGACAATATGCAGTGACAGGTGGGCACTGTAAACAGATAAGGAATGAAAGCTCTATAAAAATCAAGAGGAAATTAAAAACTCTGAAACAGAAATAAGAAATTTCTTTGATGGATTTATCAGTATGTTGGAATTAGGGAGATTGAGGATATGTTAACAGAAATTTCCCAAGCTGAAAGGCAAATGTAAAGAAGTAAGAAAAAATATTAAATAAAGATGGGATAATAACAAAAGGTATAACTTGTAATGGGATGCAAGGAAAGAAAGCAGGAGAAATATTTGAAGGAAAAATGGATGAGAAATTTCTAAATGACAGACACTGAATCATATCCAAGAGGCTTGGAGAACACCAAGGAGGATAAAAAAAGAAAAACAAAAAAAAAAAAAAACAAAAACAAAAAACAACAACAACAACAACAACAAAAAACAAAACAAAAGCAAAACACTAAACTTTGGCTTACCATATTCAAACTGTGGAAACCCACAGACAAAGGAAAAACCTAGAGAGAAGCCAAATAAGTCAAAACACCTTATCTAGAACAGACATAAGAATTACGTGAGACTTTTTATTAAAAACATGTGCAAGCAGAGTGACATCAGCATTGTGGTGACCGGAATTCTTTTTTTTCTTTCCCCTTCAGTTTACAATTAATCAGACATACATAGCTGACAAAAAGTGTCTCCTAATAGGGGCGCCTGGGTGGCTCAGTGGGTTAAAACCTCTGCCTTCGGCTCAGGTCATGATCCCAGAGTCCTGGGATCAAGCCCCACATTGGTCTCTCTGCTCAGCCAGGAGCCTGCTTCCTCCTCTCTCTCTCTCTGCCTGCCTCTGTCTGTCAAAAAAATAAATAAAAAATCTTAAAAAAAAAAAAAAAGTGTCTCCACACAATACACTAGGGCACCCAAAAGATCCACCTAGCTTCTGTTGGAACTCTTGCTCTCTTTGACAGACCACAGGATGTGGCGGGACTGAAGGAAAGAGAAGAGGCAAAGAGACCTGAAGGAAAGAATTTCTGCCTGTCCTAAGATTCTGACAAGGGGACCCACCATGACCTCTGAAACTCTACCACTTAGATTGATTGGCCCTGTTACCAGAATCTGTTGAACTGAAAAGGCAGCCAGGAGAAAAATCAACTAAGTAGCCTATAAAGGAACCCTCATTCGGCTGTTAGCAGATTTCTCAGCAGAAACACTAAATGCCAGGAAAGAGGAGAATGACATATTCAAAATATTGAAGGATAAAAACTGTCAGCCAAAAATACCTATCTGGCAAAATTGTCCTTCAGATATAATGGAGAAATATAGCTGAGGGACTTCACTATGACTAGACCTACCTTACAAAAATATTGGAAAAAACCTTTTCAAGACTGAAAAAAAGACAAAAATACATAAAACTCTGATTAAGGTGATTAATAGTCAGAATTAAAAAACTATTTTTTACAATAATATACTTAATTCTTAATTTGAGCATAAAAGTTAAAGGAAAAAGACGTTAAAAATAATTATAGCTGCTACAACTTGGTAACAAAATCACAGCATAAAAAAGTGACAACTTATGACATTAAAATATAAAAAGAGTGTAGTAAAAAATGATATCAGCAAAAAAGCAGTATTTTATCTATGAGATGTTTTATTTAAATCTTATAGTAACCATTGGGGTCCTAGGTGGCTCAGTGGGTTAAGCCTCTGCCTTCAGCTAGGGTCATGGTCTCAGGGTTCGGGGATCAAGCCCCACATCAGGCTCTCTGCTCAGCAGGGAGCCTACTTCCCCCTCTGCCTGCCCCTCTGCCTACTAGTGATCTCTCTCTCTCTGTTAAATAAATAAAATCTTAAAAAAAAAAAATCATAGTAACCATAAAGCAGAAATCTAGAGCAAAGACATGAAATGTAAAAAAAAAAAAAAAAAAAAAAAAAGAGAAGACTTAACAAATCACCATGGAAAACCACCAACTTACAAAGATAGACAGAAAACAGAAGGAAAATGAAACAATGGAGAGAGATAACCAGAAGGCAAAATTTAAAAATGACCATAGTAAATCCTTATATATCAGTATTCTGAAAATGAAATGTATTGAACTCACCAATCAAAAGGCAGATTACCGGAGGGAGGAGTCAAGATGGCGGAGAAGTAGCAGGCTGAGACTACTTCAGGTAGTGGGAGATCAGCTAGATAGCTTATCCAAAGATTGCAAACACCTACAAATCCAACAGGAGATTGAAGAGAAGAAGAACAGCAATTATAGAAACAGAAAATCAACCACTTTCTGAAAGGTAGGACTGGCAGAGAAGTGAATCCAAAGGGACGGGAAGATAGGCGGGGGGGGGGGGGGGGCGGCTCCCACAAGCAGCGGAGCAACAGAGCACAAAATCAGGACTTTTAAAAGTCTGTTCCACTGAGGGACATCGCTCAGAGGCTTAACCGGGGTGAAACCAACGTGGGGTCAGCGTGGCCTCAGGTCCCACAGGGTCACAGAAGGATCAGGGCTGTCTGAGTGTTGCAGAGCTTACAGGTATTAGAACGGGGAAGCCGGCTACAGAGACAGAGCTGAGGAGTGAGCTCTAAGCTCGGGGTTACCTTGAACCGGTCACAGGCTCGGTCAGCTCGGAGTATGGCCCGAGGCCAGGGTGACGGGAGTAATTGGGCGCTGCTCTCTGAGGGCGCACTGAGGAGTGAGGCCCCAGGCTCTCAGGTCCTCCGGGCCGGAGACTGGGAGGCCACCATCTTCATTCCTGTCCTCCAGAACTCTACGGAAAGCGCTCAGGTAGCAAAAGCTACCAAAAGCAAACCCGAGCAGATTAATCAGCCCGACCCCCGGTAAGGGTGGTGCAACTGCGCCTGGGGCAAAGACACTTGAGAATTACTACAACAGGCCCCTCCCCCAGAAGACCAACAAGAAACCCAGCCAGGACCAAGTTAACCTACCAAGGAGTGCAGTTTCAATACCAAGGAGAGCAGCGGAATTCCAGAGGAGGAGAAAGCAAAGCATGGAACTCGTGACTTTCTCCCCATGATTCTTTAGCCTTGCACTTAATTTAATTTTTTTTTTAATTTTTTTTCTCTTCTTCTGCTAATTTTTTTTAACTTTTACCGTTTTCTTTTTTTAACGTTTTTTAACTAGTTTATCTAATATATATATATATATATATTTCCTTTTTATATTTTTTCTTTATTGGTTTTCTTTTTCTAATTTTTTTTTTCTTTCTGAACCTTTTTATCCCCTTTCTCCCCCCTCACGATTTCGGATCTCTTCTGATTTGGCTAAAGCATATTTTCCTGGGGTTGATGCCACCCTTTTAGTATTTTACTTGCTCCTTCATATACTCTTATCTGGACAAGATGACAAGGCAGAAAAATTCACCACAAAAAAAAAAAAGAACAAGAGGCAGTACCAAAGGCTAGGGACCTAATCAATACAGACATTGGTAATATGTCAGATCTAGAGTTCACAATGACGATTCTCAAGGTTCTAGCCGGGCTCGAAAACGGCATGGAAGATATTAGAGAAACCCTCTTGGGAGATATAAAAGCCCTTTCTGGAGAAATAAAAGAACTAAAATCTAAACAAGTTGAAATTTAAAAAAAGCTATTAATGAGGTGCAATAAAAAATGGAGGCTCTCACTGCTAGGATAAATGAGGCAGAAGAAAGAATTAGCGATATAGAAGACCAAATGACGGAGAATAAAGAAGCTGAGCAAAAGAGGGACAAACAGCTACTGGACCACGAGGGCAGAATTCGAGAGATAAGTGAAACCATAAGACGAAACAATATTAGAATAATTGGGATTCCAGAAGAAGAAGAAAGAGAGAGGGGAGCAGAAGGTATATTATTATTGGAGAGAATTTCCCCAATATGGCAAAGGGAATAAGCCATCAAAATCCAGGAGGTTCAGAGAACCCCCTCAAAATCAATAAGAATAGGTCCACAACCCTGTCACCTAATAGTAAAATTTACAAGTCTTAGTGACAAAGAGAAAATCCTGAAAGCAGCCCGGGAGAAGTCTGTAACATACAATGGTAAAAATATTAGATTGGCAGCAGACTTATCCACAGAGACCTGGCAGGCCAGAAAGAACTGGAATGAAATATTCAGGGCACTAAATGAGAAAAACGTGCAGCCAAGAATACTATATCCAGCTAGGCTATAATTGAAAATAGAAGGAGAGATTAAAAGCTTCCAGGACAAACAAAAACTGAAAGAATTTGTGAACATCAAACCAGCTCTACAGGAAATATTGAAAGGGGTCCTCTAAGCAAAGAGAGACCCTAAAAGTAGTAGATCAAAAAGGAACAGAAACAATATACAATAACAGTCACCTTACAGGCAATACAATGGCACTAAATTCATATCTCTCAATAGTTACCCTAAATGTTAATGGGCTAAATGCCCCAATCAAAAGACACAGGGTATCAGAATGGATAAAAAACAAAACCCATACATAGGTTGCCTACAAGAAACTCATTTTAAACCTGAAGACACCTCCAGATTTAAAGTGAGGGAGTGGAAAATAATTTACCATGCTAATGGACATCAAAAGAAAGCAGGAGTGGCAATCCTTATATCAGATCAATTAGATTTTAAGCCAAAGACTATAATAAGAGATGAGGAAGGACACTATATCATACTCAAAGGATCTGTCCAACAAGAAGATCTAACAATTGTAAATATCTATGCCCCTAATGTGGGAGCAGCCAACTATATAAACCAATTAATAACAAAATCAAAGAAACACATCAACAAACATACAATAATAGTAGGGAAATTTAACACTCCCCTCACTGAAAATGACAGATCATCCAAGCAAAAGATCAACAAGGAAATAAAGACCTTAAATGACACACTGGACCAGATGGACATCACAGATATATTCAGAACATTTCATCCCAAAGCAACAGAATACACATTCTTCTCTAGTGCACATGGAACATTCTCCAGAATAGATCACATCCTGGGTCCTAAATCAGGTCTCAACCGGTATCAAAAGACTGGGATCATTTCCTGCATATTTTCAGACCACAATGCTCTGAAGCTGGAACTCAATCACAAGAGGAAATTTGGAAAGAACCCAAATACATGGAGACTAAACAGCATCCTTCTAAAGAATGAATGGGTCAACCAGGAAATTTAAGAAGAATTGAAAAAAATCATGGAAACAAATGATCATGAAAATACAACGGTTCAAAATCTGTGGGACACACCAAAGGCAGTCCTAAGAGGAAAATATATAGCGGTACTTTCTTAAGCCTTTCTTAAGAAACAAGAAAGGTCTCAGGTACACAACCTAATCCTACACATAAAGATGCTGGAGAAAGAACAAGAAAGAAACCCTAAACCCAGCAGGAGAAGAGAAATCATAAAGATCAGAGCAGAAATCAATGAAATAGAAACCAATAAAACAATAGAACAAATCATTGAAACTAGGAGCTGGTTCTTTGAAAGAATTAATAAGATGGATAAACCCCTGGCCAGACTTATCAAAAAGAAAAGAGAAAGGACCAAAATAAATAAAATCATGAATGAAAGAGGAGAGATCACAACTAACACCAAAGAAATACAGACAATTATAAGAACGTACTATGAGCAACTCTACGCCAACAAATTTGACAATCTGGAAGAAATGGATGCATTCCTAGAGACATATAAACTACCACAACTGAACCAGGAAGAAATAGAAAGCCTGAACAGACCCATAACCAGTAAGGAGATTGAAACAGTCATCCAAAATCTCCAAACAAACAAAAGCCCAGGGCCAGACGGCTTCCCGGGGGAATTCTACCACACATTTAAAGAAGAAATAATTCCTGTTCTCCTGAAACTGTTCCAAAAAATAGAAATGGAAGGAAAACTTCCAAACTCATTTTATGAGGCCAGCATCACCTTGATCCCAAAACCAGACAAGGATCCCATCAAAAAAGAGAACTACAGACCAATATCCTTGATGAACACAGCTGCGAAAATTCTCACCAAAATACTAGCCAATAGGATTCAACAGTACATTAAAAGGATTATTCACCACGACCAAGTGGGATTTATTCCAGGGCTGCAAGGTTGATTCAACATCTGCAAATCAATCAATGTGATACAACACATTAATAAAAGAAAGAACAAGAACCATATGATACTCTCCATAGATGCTGAGAAAGCATTTGACAAAGTACAGCATCCCTTCCTGATCAAAACTCTTCAAAGTGTAGGGATAGAGGGCACATACCTCAATATTATCAAAGTCATGTATGAAAAACCCACTGCAAATATCATTCTCAATAGAGAAAAACTGAAAGCTTTTCCCCTAAGGTCAGGAAAACGACAGGGATGTCCATTATCACCACTGCTATTCAACATAGTACTAGAAGTCCTAGCCTCAGCAATCAGACAACAAAAGGAAATTAAAGGCATCCAAATCAGCAAAGAAGAAGTCGCAGATGATATGATACTATATGTGGAAAACCCAAAAGACTCCACTCCAAAACTGCTAGAACTGGTACAGGAATTCAGTAAAGTGTCAGGATATAAAATCAATGCACAGAAATCAGTTGCATTTCTCTACACCAACAACAAGACAGAAGAAAGAGAAATTAAGGAGTCAATCCCATTTTCAACTGCACCCAAAACCATAAGATACCTAGGAATAAACCTAACCAAAGAGACTAAGAATCTATACACAGAAAACTATAAAGTACTCATGAAAGAAATTGAGGAAGACACAAAGAAATGGAAAAATGTTCTGTGCTCCTGGATTGGAAGAACAAATATTGTGAAAATGTCTATGTTACCTAAAGAAATCTACACATTTAATGCAATTCTTATCAAAGTACCATCCATTTTTTTTCATAGAAATGGAACAAATAATCCTAAAATTTATATGAAACCAGAAAAGACCTCGAAAAGCCAAAGGAATATTGAAAAAGAAAGCCAAAGTTGGTGGCATCTCAATTCCGGACATCAAGCTCTATTACAAAGCTGTCATCATCAATACAGCATGGTACTGGCACAAAAACAGACACATAGATCAATGGAACAGAATAGAGAGCCCAGAAATAGACCCTCAACTCTATGGTCAACTAATCTTTGACAAAGCAGGAATGAATGTCCAATGGAAAAAAGACAGCCTCTTCAATAAATGGTGTTGGGAAAATTGGACAGCCACATGCAGAAAAATGAAATTGGATCATTTTCTTATACTACACACAAAATAGACTCAAAATAGATGAAGGACCTCAATGTGAGAAAGGAATCCATCAAAATCCTTGAGGAGAATACAGGCAGCAACCTCTTTGACCTCATCCACAGCAATATCTTCCTAGGAACATCGCCAAAGGCAAGGGAAGCAAGGGCAAAAATGAACTATTGGGATTTTATCAAGATCAAAAGCTTTTGCACATCAAAGGAAACAGTTAACAAAACCAAAAGACAACTGACAGAATGGGAGAAGATATTTGCAAATGACATATCAGATAAAGGGCTAGTGTCCAAAACCTATAAAGAACTTATCAAACTCAACACCCAAAGAACAAATTATCCAATCAAGAAATGGGCAGAAGACATGAACAGACATTTCTGCAAAGAAGACATCCACATGGCCAACAGACACATGAAAAAGTGCTCCATATCACTCGGCATCAGGGAAGTACAAATCAAAACCACAATGAGATACCACCTCACACCAGTCAGAATGGCTAAAATTAACAAGTCAGGAAATGACAGATGCTGGCGAAGATGCGGAGAAAGGGGAATGCTCCTACACTGTTGGTGGGAATGCAAGCTGGTGCAACCACTCTGGACAACAGCATGGAGGTTCCTCAAAATGCTGAAAATAGAACTACCCTATGACCCAGCAATTGCACTACTGGGTATTTACCCTAAAGATACAAACGTAGTGATCCAAAGGGACACGTGCACCCGAATGTTTATAGCAGCAATGTCTACAATAGCCAAACTATGGAAAGAACCTAGATGTCCATCAACAGATGAATGGATAAAGAAGATGTGGTGTATATACATAATGGAATACTATGCAGCCATCAAAAGAAATGAAATCTTGCCATTTGCAACAACGTGGATGGAACTAGAGGGTATCATGCTTAGCAAAATAAGTCAATCGGAGAAAGACAACTATCATATGATCTCCCTGATATGAGAGAGAGGAGATGCAACATGGGGGTTAAGGGGGTAGGAGAAGAGTAAATGAAACAAGATGGGATTAGGAGGGAGACAAACCATAAGTGACTCCCAATCTCACAAAACAAAATGAGGGTTGATGGGGGAGGGGGGTTGAGGGGGGTGGGGTTATGGACATTGGGGAGGGTATGTGCTATGGTGAGTGCTGTGAAGTGTGTATACCTGGCGATTCACAGACCTGTACCCCTGGGGTTTAAAATATATGTTTATAAAAAATAAAATTAAAAAAAAAAAAGGCAGATTACAGGGGTGCCTTGGTGGCTCAGTGGGTTAAAGCCTCTGCCTTCGGCTCGGGTCATGATCCCAGGATCCTGGGATCGAGCCGCGTGTCGGGATCTCTGCTCTGCAGGGAGCCTTCTTCCTCCCCCTCTCTCTCTGCCTGCCTCTCTGCCTACTTGTGATGTCTCTCTCTCTCTCTCTGTCAAATAAATAAAATTTATAAAAAAAAATAAAATAAAGGCAGATTACCTGAATGGATAAAATCGATAAAAATATATAAGAGAATGCCCATAGGAGAGTCACCTCAGCTTTAAAGACACATATAGTTTCAAAGTGAAAGGATGGAAGATAATATTCCCCAAGTAAATGGAAGCCAGAAGAAGGTGAGTGTAGCCATAGTTATATCAGACAAAATAATCTTCAAGCCAGAAAGGGTAAAAGGAGAAGAAGAAGGTCACTATATAATGATAAAGAGGTAATATATCAAAAAGGCATAATAATTGTGTGTGTATGTATGTGTGTGTGTATATTCTCAACATAAGAGCCCCAGAATTTACTAAGCAAATACTAACAAATCTTAAGGGAGAAATAGACAACAATATTCTCATAATAGGGGGCTTTAAAACTCTGCTATCAGCAATAGATAGATCATCTAGACAGGAAATCAACAAGGAAATGTTGGAATTGAGCCACACTTTAGAACAAATACATTCAGTGTATATGTAAAGAATATTCTATCCAATAGCAGAATACACACACAATGGTAGGAAATTAGAAATAAACAATAGGAAAATAAAAGATTTACAAATATATGGAAATTAAACAGCATACCTTAACAACCATTGGATCAAAGAAGAAATAAAAAAGCAGATGAAAATTGTTTCAAAACAAATTAAAATGAAAACACAACATATCAAGTATGGGATGTAACAAAAGCATTTCTAAGAGGAAAATTAGCAATAAATGCATAGATTAAGAAATCAGAAGGATTGGGATACCTGGGTGGCTCAGTCAGTTAAGTGGCTGCCTTTGGCTCAGGTGATAATCCCAGTATCCTTGGACCAAGCCCCACATCAGGCTCTCTGGTTAGTGGAGATCCTGCTTCTCCCTCTTCCTCCGTCTGCTGCTCTGCCTACTTGTTCTCTCTCTCTCTCTCTCTGTCAAGTAAATAAAATCTTTAAAAAACAAAAAAGAAAGAAAGAAAGAAATCAGAAGGAATTCACAAAACAGCCTAATTTTATACATCAAGGTACTAGGAAAATAAGAACAAGTTAAGCCCAAAGTTAGCTGAAGGAAGTAAATAACTTTGATCAGATTGGAAATAAATGCAACAAAGACCAGAAAAAACGATATAAAAGACCAAAAAAACTAAGAGCTGATTCTTTGAAAAATAAACAAAATTGACCAGTTTTTAGTTAGACTGAGAAAAAAAGAGAGAAAACTCAAATCAAAAAGTTATAAATGAAAAAGGAGATGTTACAACTGATATTACAGAAATAAACAGAGTAAGAGACTACTACAAACCATTATATATCAACAAGTTATGTAACCTAAGAAAAATTAGTGCATTTCTAGGAACACACAACCTACCCAGACTAAATGAGGAAGAAATAGAAAACATGATCAGACCAATAACAAGTAAAGAGATTGAACCAGTAATTAAAAATAAAAAAAAAAAAAATCCAAACACAGAAAACTCCAGGACCAGATGGTTTCACTGAAGAACTTGACCAAATATTAAAGAATAATTCACATTAATTCTTCTCAAAATCTTCTAAAATATTGAAGATGAGGCAACACTTAAACTCATTCACTGAAGCCACATTACCTTGTTGCCAAAACCAGAGCAGGATACCATAAGAAAAGAAAACTGTAGACCAATATCTCTGATGAGTATAGATGCAAAAAGTTGTCAACAAAATATTAGCAAACCAAGTTCAAGCACATATTAAAAGGATTTTGCCATGACCAAGTGGGTTTATTCCTGAGTTGCAGGAGTGGTTAAATATATTCACATCAATAAATGTAATACATCACATCAATAAAATGAAAGATAAAAAAATCACATAATCATCTGAGAAGATACAGAAAAAGAAAGGATTCATTTTGGAAAATACATTTTTTCATGATTAAAAACCCTTAATAGATGGGTATAGAAAGAACATATCTCAACATAACAAAGGCCATATATGCCAAATCCATGACAAACATACTCAATGGGAAAAAATAGAAAGTGTTTTCTTTACAATTAAGAACAAGGTAAAGGTGCCCACTCTTGTGACTCCTATTATATATAGTAGTGGACGTCCTAGTTAGCCCAATTAGGCAAGACAAAGAAATAAAATGCATCAAAGTGTGAAGGAAGAAGTAAAATTGTCACTATTTGCTTATAATTGGAGCCTATTATAGAAAGTCCCAAAGAATTAGTCAAAAGAACTGTTGGAATTAATCAACAAGTTTAGTAAAGTGTGAGGACAGACACACAAAAACTGAAGAAATACATGCAGAACAATGAAATTGGACCCCTATCTCACACCATTCACAAAATGTAACTTGAAATAGATTATAGACTTAAACATGATAGCTGAGAAACAAAACAAAACACCAAACTGGAATTTTGCAACCAGCACTTATTCTCATATGTGAAAGAAACATTAATATATCCTTAAAAATTAACAAAAAATTGAGAGAATTTGTTGCCAGCAGAGTTTTTTTGCAAGGTGTTTTCAAAGAAGTTCTTCTTAGAAAAGAAAAATGGGGAGCGGGGCGCCTGGGTGGCTCAGTGGGTTGAGCCTCTCCCTTCAGCTCGGGTTGTGATCTCAGGGTCCTGGGATCCAGCCCCGCATCAGGCTCTCTGCTTGGCAGAGAGCATGCTTCCCCCTCTCTCTCTGCTTACTTGTGATCTCTCTCTCTCTCTCTCTGTCGAATAAATGGATAAAATCTTTAAAAAAGAAAAAGAAAAGAAAAATAGTATATAGGTGAGAAATTTGTCCATACATAAAGAAAGGAGGAACATTAGAGAAGGAATAAAAGTAAAATAAAATCTTAATTTTCTTCTTCTTTATTAATCTAAGAATAAAGTTTGTTCAAATAATAATAACAATGTATTTGGTGATTATAATTTGTGGGTAAGTGAAGTGATTCACAGCAGTGTTATAAAGCATGGAAGAGAGAAATTGGGAATACCATGTTATGACATATATACACCACCTGTGAAATTGTAGAGTGTTATTTGAAAGTGACTTTATATTAGTTATAAACAGATGTTGTAAAATATAGACCAACCACTAAATAATTTTTTAAATTATTTTTATGGCAGGAAAAGGAAGAATATTAAATTATATTAAATGATTAATTAAAACTATAGATAACACAAAAAGAGTGGGAAAGGAAGACAAAGAAAGAACAGGGGCAACAAACAAAAAATAGTTACAAACATGTTAGACACTATTTTAACTATATGAGTAATCACTTGAATGTGGCTAGCCTAAATGCATGAATTAAAAGACAGAAACCGTCAAAATGAATATAAAAAATTACAAGTTTAACTTTTTCCACTTTAAAGATAAAGACCCAGGAAAATTAAAAATAAAAGGATGTAGAAAGATATACTATGCTAATTCTAATTAAAAGAATATTGGAGTTATTATTTCAGACAAAGCAGACTTCTGAGCAAGGAAAAATAACAAGGATAAAGAGGGGTATTATGTAGTGATAATGAGGCCAATTCTCCATGAAGATATGCATCTTTAATCTGTATGTGCTAAATAACAGTGTCAAAACACATGAAGCAAAAACTGATAGAACTTCAAGATGAAATATACAAATCTAATATTATGATTAGAGAGTTCAACACCTTTCTATCACTAATAGATGGATTCAGCAGTCAGCAGGAAAATAAAAAAGGAAATAGTTGAACTGAATGGCACTCTCAATCAATTAAACCTAATTCATATTCATTATATACTTCATCTAACAACAATGAATACATATTCTCATACACACCAAGATAGCTCATATTCAGGCCGTTAAAAACAATAGGAAGACTTTAACAAACTTAAAAGAATAGAATTCATAGAAGTACTCAGGCCACAGTGGAATTAAACTAGAAATCAATAATCGAAAGATAACTGGAACTTCTCAAAATATTCACATTTATAAATAATAGCACATGGAGTCTCAGGATCATTTAAAAATATTCAGAAATTGGGATGCCTGGGTGGCTCAGTGGGTTAAAGCCTCTGCCTTCAGCGTGGGTCATGATCTCAGGGTCCTGGGATCGAGCCCCGCATCGGGCTCTCGGCTCAGCCGGGGAGCCTGCTTCCCTTTTTCTCTGCCTGCCTCTCTGCCTACTTGTGATTTCTCTGTCAAATAAATAAATAAATAAATAATCTTCAAAAAAAATGAAATGAAAATATTCAGAAATTAATGAAAATGAAAATAGAATGTATTAAAATCTGTGGGATGCAATAAAAACAATGTTTAGAGGGAAATTTATAGCATAGTTACATATATTAGAAAAGAAGAAAGATCAAAAATCAATAATCAGGGTGCCTTGGTGGCTCAGTGGGTTAAACCACTGCCTTCGGCTCAGGTCATGATCTCAGGGTCCCGGGATGGAGTCCCGCCTCAGGCTTTCTGCTCAGCAGGGAGCCTGCTTCCCTCCCTCTCTCTGCCTGCCTCTCTGTCTACTTGTGATCTCTCTCTGTAAAATAAATAAATAAAATCTTTTTAAAAAAATGAATAATCAATCTCACGTTGGGAAACTAGACAGAATATAGCAAACAAATGCAAAATAAGTAAAAGAAAGAAAATAACACACACTAGGCAAGAAATCAGTAAAATTAAAATAATAAAAAATAGAGAAGAGCATCAAAATAAAAACTAGTTCTTTTTTTTAAGATTTTAATTATTTATTTGACAGAGAGAGGCCACAAGTAGGCAGAGGGGCAGGCAGAGAGAGGGGGAAGCAGGCTCCCTGGTGAGTGGAGAGCCCAATGTGGGGCCTGATCCCAGGACCCTGAGATCATGAACTGAGCCTAAAGCAGAAGATTAACCTACTGAACCACCCAGGCACCCCTAAAAACTAGTTCTTTAAAAAATCAATAAAATTGATAAATCTCTAATCAGCCTAACCAATAAAAAAAGAGAAAAGACAAAAATTACTAATACTCCCACTGGGAGAGGGACTATCACTACTGATGTCATTGACTTTCAGATGACAATAAAAATTCAATATTTGAAAAACAATAAAATGTATCAAATAAACAAGCTGAAGAAGAAAAATCATGTGAGCATATGGATAGATACAGAAAAAGTATTTGACAAAGTCCAGCATCAATTCATGATAAAAAGCTCTCAGTAAACTAAAAATAGACAATAAATTCCTCAACTTGATAAAAAAAATCTACAAAATCCTTATTACTGGTATCATACTTAATGATGGAAAACTAGATTTTTTTTTTTTCTAAAGGATCAGGAACAAAGTAAGATATTCCCTCTCACAACCCTTATTCTACATTGTATTGGAAGTCTTAGCTAATGTAATAAGAAAAGAAAGAAAATATGATTTATGCAGATTTGGAAGAAAGAAAGAAAATGGTCTTTGTTCACAGACCACATGGTTATATATGTAGAAAATCTGAAAGGATCATCAATGACAATAACAACAACTCTTGGAACTAAAGCCAACCACAGTAAGGTTAAAAGATAAAAGGTTACTATATAAAAATCAATTGCTATTCTATATATATTAGCAATGTGCAATTGGAATTTGAAATGAAAACAACACCATTTACATTAGTACCAAAAAGTGAAATTTTTAAGTATGGGTCTAACAGAATATGTGTAAGATCTATATGAGGAAGACTATACAACTCTGAAAATATTAACAAAGAAACCAAAGAGAAACTAAATAGATAGTCTATGTTCATTGATAAGAAGACTCAAAACTGTTTAGCTTGAGTTATAAATTCAACACAATGCCAATCAAAATGCCAGAAAGTAATTTTGTGAATGTTGACAAACTATATCTAAACATTATACATATATGCAAAGACCCTGAATAACCAACATAATATTGAAGGAGAAGAACAAAAAATGAAGGATGTAGTCTAAAGACTTACTATAAAACCAAAGTAATTAAGACAGTGTGTTACTAGTGAGAGAATCCACACATAGATCCATAGAACAGAATGGGAAGCTCAGAAGGAGACTCAAACAAATACACTCAATGAATCTCTGACTAAGGAACAAGACATTTCAATAGAGAAATAAGTCTTTTAAGAAACAATGCTAGAACAACAGGACATCTTTGTACAAAAAAAAAATAAATCATGTAAGCACTGACCTAAAATTTCTCAAAAAATAGTTTAAAATAGATTAAAAATGTAAATGTAAAATGCAAAATTAAGAAAAATATTGAAGACAACATATTAAAACACCTGGTTATTCTTGAGTTTAGCAATGATTTTTAGATACAACCAAAACATTATATATTGAAGAAATAGAAAATACTAAGTTGGAGTTAATTATAATTAAAATCTTCTGCTTTGCAAAAGTCACTGCCAATGGAATGAAAGGACAAGTTCTAGACATGGTAAAATGTATATATATAAAATATATATCTAATAAAGGTCTTTTTTTAAGATTAGGTTTATTTATTTGAGAGAGTGATAGAGCATTAACAAGGAGGAGGTTCAGAGGGAGAGGGAGAAACAGACTGAGGAGGGACCCTGACTTGGGGCTTGATCCCAGGACCCTGAGATGATGACCTGAACTGAAAGGCAGACATTTAACTGACTGAGCCACCCAGGAACCCCTCTGATGAGGGTCTTATGTCTAAAATAACAAAACAAATAGACAAAAACCTTTTAGAATACATCAATAAGAAAACCTAATTAGAAAATGGATAAAAGGGGCGCCTGGGTGGCTCAGTGGATTAAGCCTCTGCCTGCAGCTCAGGTCATGATCTCAGGGTCTTGGGATTGAGCCCCTCATTGGTCTCTCTGCTCAGTGGGGAGCCTGTCTCTCTGCCTACTTGTGATCTCTGTCAAATAAATAAAATCTTAAAAAAAAAAATAGATAAAAGATCTAAACAGCCATTTCATCAAAGAAAGAGGGATAGATTATAAGTAAATATAAAAAGAGGTTAAATTGCACATGCCATTAGAAAATTGCAAATTATAACAAAATTTGATATGTCTACACATCTATTAAGATGCCTGAATCCAAAACACTGACATAACCAAATGCTTGAGAGGATGTGGAGCCACAGGAACTCTTATCATTGCTGATGGGACTGCAAAATGGTCCAGCCACTTTGGAAGAAAGTTTGGCAGTCTTTTATGGGCCTAAATGGTTTAAATATATGTTATGCATTGAATTGCACGCTTCCCCAAAATTATGTTGAAGTCTGAACCCTCAGTACCTCAAAATGCAGCCTTATGATGAAATATGGTGTTTATAAAGATAATAAAGTTAAAATGAGGTCATCAAATTAGAACCAATCCAATATGACTAGTGTCTTTATGAAAGGGGGAAATTTGGACCCAGAGACAGAATACACATTAAGAGGACAATGAAGTTGGAAGATTGGAGTGATGCTTTTACAAGCCAAGGGGCACCAAAGATTACTGGCAAACTTTCAGAAATTCAGAAAATGCAGCAAAGGATCCTCCTGAAGTCTTCAGAGAGAGTGCATCACTGCCCACACCATGACGTGTGGAACTCCCAGAATTGTGTAATAATAAAAATTTCTTTTGTCCAGTTTGTTGTACTTTGTTATAGCAGCAAAGAAATACAGTAGAAGTTCGAACATTCATAGTCCTAAGTATTTTTCCAAAATGAGCTGAGTACATATATCCACAAACCTGCACATGAATATTCATAACTACTTTATTAGTGATTACCAAAAGTGGAAGCAACCAAGATACTTTTCGATAGGTGAATGGATAGATAAACTACTCATACAATGGAGTACTAATGTTCACTGATTAAAAGAAATGAGCTATCAAACCATGAGAAGACACAGAAGAACTTTTTTTTTTAAACTTTTGTTTGTTAATTTATTTATTTGACAGAGAACACAAGTAGGGAGAGGTGCAGGCAGAGAGAGAGAGAGGAAGAAGCAGGCTCCAGAGAGCCCATAACCTGAGCCGAAGACAGAGGCTTTAACCCACTGAGCCACCCAGGCACCGTGCCACAGAAGAATTTTAAATGCATATTGCTGTGTGAGATAAGACAGTCTGAAAAGGCTGCATACATGATTCCAACTATTTGGCTTTCTGGAAAAGGAAAAAATGTAGGCAGTAAAAAGATTGGTGGCTCTCCAGCGTTCAAGTGGAAGGGAGAAGAGGATTAATTAGTGGAGCACAGGGGATTTGGGGGCAGTGAAGCTGTTTTGTATAATACTTTAATTGTGAATACATGAAATTATGCATTTTTCAAAACCCATAGAACTGCACCACACAGATATTACTTCCTAATATAAACTATAGACTACATTAATAATAATGTATCAATATTAGTTGACCAATAATAAATTTAGAACATAAATGCAAAATGTTAATAAGAGGAGAAATTGTGGGGTAGGGGAATAGTATATGATCCTGTGTCTACTTCTCAATCGTTACGTAAACCTATCACTGCTCTAGGGTCACCTGGGTGGCTCAGTTGGTTATGCCTCAGACTCTTGGTTTTGCTTAAGGTCATGATCTCAGGGTCCTGGGATCAAGCTCTGCGTGGGTCTCTGTACACAGTGTGGAGTCTGCTTATCCCTCTCCCTCCCCCTCTGCTCCTCTCTCCACACACACACAATCTCTCTTTCTAAAATAATTAAATAAATGAAATTGTTATACCTACAACTGCTCTAAAAATAAAATCTGCTTATTTTAAAAATACACTAAATAAAGCTGTCAGAGAGAAAACATAAATGACATAAAATTTGGGTTGGCATCAAGCTGCTCTTTAGCATAATACATGAGAGCGATCTCTTGAAAATATTCAGGAAAACCATCACCCCCAAATTCTCCATTTCATTAAAATAAAATTCAAGAGCAAGTCTAAGTAAAAATGAAAAGACTCTAGGTTTACCGCACATAGAAACTTCCTGAAAGAATTACTAAAAGGTATATTTCAATCAGAAGTGAACTGAACCCAGTAGGCAGGAGTGGGATGCGTGGAGAAATGTGCCTAAGTATTAGAAACTCTCTAAATCAAAAGTCTCAATGTTTTAAGCTTGGTTTTTTGACATAACAGTAGGAGTCATTTTTTTTGTTCTTGTTCTTTGAAAGTAACAAAATCATTGCTTCATTATTTAAAAAAAAAAAAAAGCAATACCAAGTTTCAAGTGTCTAGAATATATTGGTTTTTGGATGTGTGAATATAAAAACTTGAAAAACTAGTGGTTAGTTTCCTATATGACTAGGTACTATCAAGTTTATTTTAAACTTCTGTGAAAAGTAGAAACTACCCAGGGCATTTTATTTGAGCCGTTTTATAAATCCCAACACTGGTATCTCATCTTGTGGTAAATCCCAGTTCCATTTGATTTAACCCGGAATAGGGAGATATATAACTGGGCAAAATATCACTCAAACGCATGTGTATATTCATGCATAGTGTCACATCATGCCTGCACTGTCTGTTCCTACTGGGTCAATGTAACGAACGAGGGATGGGTCCTGATTGTCTGGGCAGATTAATGATAGCAGACAAGGTACTCAACATGGGTCAGTTGGGCAGCGTGATGACTCATTTTCCTTGGCACAACAAAAGACTTATCAAGAATAAACAGAAGGCAGCCATAAAGCGCCTTCTTCACAGATGTGCTTGCATATGGATTGAACAGCACACATTTAAAATGCTTTAATTATTATCTAGCACAGCAAATTAATTGCTCTGCAGCCATGAGGACATCTTGGAGGCAGAAAAGGCATGGTGAGTTGTTAGAGAGTTTTGTAGTCCCCTCCAGTGCTTCCCTAATGAAGATGCTGCCACAGGTATCCCTATAAATTTCCACTTCCTAGGGCTTACTTCAAAATCAGCTCTGATCTGAAAACTGTCTTATGCTCAGGGACCAGAGATTTGTTTTTAATATAATTTATTTTCAACCAATTTGGCCATTGGAAGCACAATTACTAAGATTTATCTTTGAATTATGAATGAGAAGGCACTATAAACTATCTTTTACGGGTCTAGGAAGAGAGAAAATTGAGAACAAAAACAGGAGAAAAAGAAGAGGGAAAAGTGCAGTAGGTTTTAAAGAGGTCACCTGTTTGGAGACATGATTAGTTCCAGTTCCCCTATTAAGTCTGTAAGGGTTCCCTGCAAACTTATCTGGATTTCTTTCTACTCAGACTTTGTATGACATGTCACAAATGAATAATACCAACTCCCTTAGCCATTCCATAGCATGGAATTAGTAATCAAAGAAAAACCCTCCAAAAGTACACAGTATTGTATGAATATTATTGTCATGATTATTTTGTTAATTCAGGTATCTCGGAAGTGTTCAAGTTTTCCAGTGGTTTTATAGCAGTGACAGCCATCATTTTTCATTATCTGATTTAATGGGTGTCTTCACATCTTTCACACAAGGGCTCACACACAAAAATGAACATGTAGCTCACATAACATACACATTAGCTTCCTGCTCTCACCTGCCTGCTGACCCATTTTCTAGTTTGCTCTGTAGAGAGAGTTGATATTTAGGAGGCTAGAAAGGGAGAATTTTCTTTAACAAATCAAATGGGAAAAGGTGGAATTGGAAAATAACTGTACAAAAAGCAGAAGAAAAGTCATAGAATAAGAGACGCTGCAAAGCTGATGGTACCCAGTGAAGAATTGCTTGCCTTCACTTCAAAATCAGCAAGGTTTTACAGAGTAGAAGTCATGACTCGAAAGACAGAAAAAATATCCTATACTGGCTTATTCTTGGCCTTCAAAGTTTCAGAAGAATGCAACTGTACCAGACCTCAGCAAAAGTGCTTAGGAAGCTGACTGGCAGTGAGCGGTGATGGATGTAGAATTTCTGCCTGAGTATGGGTTTGGGTGTTGGAGGATGAAGTTGTGGGGTAGGGCTTTGGCAGCAGGAGTTGAAACAGCTTTTATTAGAATGTTACATAAAATTTAGGAAACATAATCCATATATATATGTTAAAAGATACATCTCAAAATCTGAGATTATGTTTCTATGGGCAAGGGGGTTTAGAGGGCAGACAGAACATTGTCTCTGGCATGGTCAGGGCCTTGGAATCCCACAGAACCATATCTGTTTCCTGTAGTTTGAGTGTTTTGCTTTCAACATGATTAAAGAAGAAAATTTAGTTGATACAAATGTTGATGCTTCATGAAGTGGACAGTCTCCACTCACAGAACTGTGAGGCAGAGGGAAAAAGTGGCAAGCTTTTCTAGAGGAAAGAATAAGGAATAAGGAAAAGAAAAATGGAAGATGAATAGGACACAACGAAGATAAAAATAGTAAATAAATAAGGAATAAGGAAACAGGTATGAAACTGAGGGTTGGCTTGGCCTTCAAGCATTGGCTGATGGGATATACCATGTGTCAGGTCAAGCTTAGCATTTAGAGGGGGACGGCAATTTTCTGAGTTTCACTTTACTGATGTGGTGGCACCCTGAGCTCCACCTAGGGCCTAGAAATTTATTTCAACACTTCCAAAGTCCCCACACCTGGAACTCTTCTTTGGAGGAAACCTTTGGGATCAGGAGGTCTCTGCCAATGTGTGCAGAGATCTGAAACTAACCAAGAGTGTATGCCCCATGGGGAGCAGCCCTTAGCCAAGAACTGACTGATCAGCTACAAGAGAGAAAGCTTACATCAGGTCACACATGGCAGAGCTGGAGCCATTCCTGTGAACCATCAACCAACATAAACCCTGACTTGACTTTTTTCTCTTCCCTGTTCTGCTTCCATGGTCCCTCAAGGGTTTCCCATTCAAAAATTCCCCCAGTAAATCACTTGCACAAGGATTGCCCTTCTGAGCATCTCCTTCTAGATATCTGAACAAGATAGTGGGACATGGCTCTTTCTCTCCTTGGATCCTCTACTCTTCCATGCAGGGGATTTTCTAACCACATCCAAGATCTGGGGCACTCTGAGCTAGGCACACTGGTGTTATCTGTGAGACTGGCAGGATTTTGAAGAATGCTGGAAAATAAGAAATCAGGAGGCATGAGTTGTCTGTGGGAAATTCATGAAGGTTAAATACAAGTTTATACCTATAAATATGTATCTTCTTCTTAACTATGAGATTGGCTTTTCCAATATTTGTTGAGGCTTGTTCTTCCAGGGCTCTCTTAAATATCTTAACACCTTAAATATATCAGAATATAAGATTCCTCTTCTCAGGGCTTCCCCTACAATTGTTAGTAAATTGGGGAAATCTTCCTTAGCCTTATTCCCAACATCTGCCGAAACCGATTACCTTCTGGAAGCACCTAGGGCCAGATCCCACCCTAGGGATGTCCACTAGAGGCAGAACACAGACTAAAGGAAATTCTGAGCTTCTGTTCCTGTAAGCATTTCCTTGCCTCTTATTAAGTTATACAGAATCATTCATTTTACATCATCAGAGTTTATGTTAAAACATAGGCAAATAAACATATCAATAAGAGTTAAAGTTCTAATGCTATTGCACTACCACTCCACACCACACTTCCCACATATAAACCCTGTCATTCAGTTTTGTTTTTCTGTTTTGTTTTTCTTTTTTTTCATTCCGTTTTCTTGAGCAGAATTGATAAAATCCTTAAACTGCAATATTTGAAATGTCACTAAATATCATTAAACTTGATTCCTTCATTTAAAAATGAGGCTCAGAAGTATTCCCTGACTTTTGAAAGTTACCCAGCTAATAAATGGAAGCATCAGAAGAGAACACTAAAGTGATTGTCTTTCCCAGAAAAATTGACTTATTTTTTTAAATTTCTGACTTTATTGAAGTATAGGTGATAAGTAATAGGAAATTCCACTGTTATAACCTATCAGAACATCAACTATGTTTGTCTGCTTTTCTTTTCTTTTCCTTTTTAAGATTTTATTTATTTATTTGTCAGAGAGAGACAGAGAGAGCACTTGCAGCGGGAGCAGCAGGCAGAGCAGGCAGAGGGAGAAGCAGGCTCTCTGCTGAGCAAGGAGCTTGATCCAGGACTCGATTCCAGGACCCTAAGGTCTGGGACCTGAGATCTGACCCTGAACCCAGGACCTGGTCCTGACCCCAGGACCCTGACCTGAGCCAAAGTCAAATGCTTAACTCACTGAACTACCCAGGCATCCCCTGTCTGCTTTTGTTTTAAGTGTATCCTATTCTTCCATTAAAAAAAAATATATATATATTATTTTCCATGGAATAGTGGGAACATTCTAGGCCTCCTATTCACATCTGCAACCCCCTTCCATTAACAACCATAATGAGCCTTCATGCCTCTACTTGGTGTTTTATAACAATGAGTAGAAATAAACCATCACAGATCAAAAATTTTCTTCAAGTATTCACTTTCCATGATTTAAACACACACACACACACACACACACACACACACACACACCCTTTAATCTCTGGCAATTAAGAGACCTTTAAAGTGCAATTAAATGAAAGATAAGCATTGTGGCAAATTAACTGTTCATAGATATTTAGCAAATTGCCATTTTAATTTCCTTCAGTTTTAAATACATAGTCACCCACCCCATGTACGCACAGAAACAGTGGTGATCATAGACTATTTCAGTATAGTGGACAGTATTCCTCTTTAAGAATTTCTGGATCTTCAAAAAAGGAGTGAAGAATTTATCTCACTGTTTTATTTTCCAGACATATTCCTTTGTCTGATCTCTAGGTGCTGAGGTGACAGCCACCCAAGAAATACATAGATGAATGACTGATTAGCTATAGAGACTGCTCCCCAGAGTGAATTAGGCTGCTAAAGAAACTGAACTAGACAGGATCCGTGATGAATGTCAGACATTAAAAATATTCATATCTCTTTTCTGACTGATAAATCTAAAAGCTGTCCACAGGGGAAAAAAAAGTGCAAAGATTAAAAAATAATAATAATAAGTCTTAAGAATGTAAATTTACAAGAAGATATACACTACCATGAAACTAAATGTACTAATTCCTAGCCGTTCCTTCATATCCAAGGACTCTTTTTTTAGGGTGACTTGACAACAACCTCCACAGCCCCCAGGTATCACAGATAATAATGGGAAGGGATCTTGTTATGCAGTACTCACATGGAAACTCTGGTGAATATCAATTTTCTTTCACATGTTGGAAGAAAAGATTTCAGCAGAAAGATGTTTTATTTTGATTATCAAAACCTGAGTTGTGGGTATTATGCACTCCAACCAGACCTACCTAAAGCTGTGTTAGACCTGACAAGTGGATTTTTGAAATTTGAAAATCAAAGTGTGAGGAAATTTAAAAAATTACTGTTCACTACATGGCAGAGGTACATCCATATCAGATGAGTCTTGGGTCATCAAGGGCCTCAAACTCATCTGTTCCCAACTAAAATTTAACCTGAATTTATCATCGACAGTTTATTTGGGAAAAGAAGGGTGCTGCCATTAATTTGGTGTTTGCTTCTAAAACCCCATGGTTTATTCTAACAGAACACATATCTGAGCTATTTCTTTTGTATTTTCTATAGGTCTAGGCAACAAAGACATTAATAAAACCCAGGGTTACTAAGAAGCAATTCTAACCTGTCTCCATATGGCTACAAAAGACAAACACAACAGCATGCTACATCTGAAAGGGAACTTTCAGAAAATATTGTATTAGCAGAAGAAAATGATCAAAAGCTTGATCTGAGTAAATTTTCAACTTTCTCCAAGTACTTATGTATTTATTCACCAAGACCTCATTAAATTATCCTATTAATTGAATTCTTTAAGATTAAATAGGATAGACCTAAGAAAAGCAAATGTGGTATTTTCGTAAAAATCATCATTATTAAGCCAATATTTTTACTGAAGAAAAATTAATTTAAAGAAACAGGGCCTGGTTTATCATAATAATTTTATGTTGCCGGAAAATCACAGAAGAGTATAATTAATAAATATGCATTTAGAGAAGCCAACTTCATTAATAGACATGTTTTCCCTAAATCCTTCATAGTAGGCAATCAGTGCATATTTCTTGAATGTTAATATATATGACTATTTTTACCAGTAAGACTTCTGCTATGTGGTTGGGAGGCATATTTCACAAGCTATATAAAATATTGTCAAACGAGGAGGAAGAATTGACTTGGGAGAGCAGAAATGAGTGTGTATTCCTAGCCAGAGGGTATAATATAGGCCCCATGGACAAGACATAATTTGAGTTGGGCTAGAACCATCAGGTTACAATTGAAATAGCTATTAAGAAATGAAGGGAAACCAGAGAATATTCCATAAATTAAGATATGAAAATATATTTCAGATTTACTCATTTATAAATATGAATGCTTAGAAATAACGGTTTAATTAAAAATGCTTCCTAGAAATTCACACACTGCTATGTATATACAAACACATTAAATTGCATCTGTGAGATGTAAAAGAATAATATCGCTCTGTAGCTTTCCTCTGAATACACATTCATTTTTCTACAAGGAGTACCCTCAATGAATGTAAATAAATGACACTTTTCTCCATCTGCTAATTTGAGCATTCACAGAAAAAGGGAAGAAAATTAAATTTTATAGAACCAGTGCCAATGATTTTCTACTGTGGTTCCCATTTCAGCGGATGGCTGACTGTCCTCTCAGCAGCCACTCCAGGCTGAGGATACTAATCCTCTAAACACCTGCATTTTTCACACTTAAATTAACTGACAGATCTAAATTTGAAAATTATTATTCCTGATCAGAGAAAATATTATTTCTCTATTTTAAAAGCTAAAGATATTTTTAAAGGTAAGGTATATGGATACTCTCCTTTCGACTGCCCTTAAATTTGGTGCTGATGCTATATTTACCTAATAAATAAAAGGTATTTATTTAGTGGCTGAGCTGATGGCCTCCGAATCACAGATAAAGTAGATGATAACATGTGCAAACATCATCACTGAGACAGCCCCAGTTACAGCACCAGCTGGGCTGAATCACAAATAAAACCTGAATTTAGAGGATCCTAACTACCCCTCACAAAACACACTAACATCTTCAATTCAATGTACTATTTGTAATCCCTGCTGCGCGCCTGAACCATGCAAGTTCTGGGACAAGGAAAGGTTACAAAATAGGACCAGCACACTTCATATTTATAGAGAAATGGTGAACTTAGGAGGGAAATGTGTATTATCCATCACTCTGTCCTTCACCACACACACAGGGCATCTGTTAAGTATAGAAATGTTGCTTATCACAATCATCAAAAATAATGTCTATAAATACACATACAGAGATATGTATTTATCATCTCTCAAATATGTATTTTATCTTAAATGTGTATGTATATATGTGTGTGTGTATACACACACACACACACCCCTCCTCACTTGCTAATAATATTCCCCTGGACCCTGTTGCCCTCCAAAACCTAGTCTTCAAATGAGCTGAATAACATGTACTTTCTGAAAGTGCAGAGTTCTGTGTGTCCTGGCTTTAGCCTGAGCTGCTTTTAGTAGGGGCAGCAAGAGACGTAGAAGCAACAGTTGTATTTATTGATACACCTCCACTCTCCCTGCTTCACTTGGGTAACTGCTTCTCTAATCTTTAGATTCCGCTGAGGCATAGGCTTTATTTTTGTCAGATGTGATTCTCACCCAGAAGCAGTTCAGCATCCCTAATGGGGCATGTGAAAATTCAAGGGTACATTATTTCTTGGCCCAATGATTGGGAAATGTTACTACCATTTAGTAAGCACGGAGCGGGGTTGCTAAATGCATTGTACTGTCCTATACAACAAAGAATGGTCTCTGGATGTGACCATTCCACAGAAGGACCAGCATCCATCAGATCTCTCTGGGGCTAAGATGTCAAAATGAATTTATCCTGATATGCTTTACTTCCTGGCATACAGTAGAGTTTCACTAAATACGTGTAGAATAACCAAGTGAATGGAGGGCTTCCTGGCCAATCCGACCCTTCATAGTGTGCTAGGTGTCCTCTACTCTATTCTATAGGCACCAACTGCTTACACTTACAGTTAACAGTTTGTTGTTGTTGTTGTTGTTGTCTTAAGCAAGTATCCCCAGGAACCTATAACATTCCTTTTTTTTTTTTTTAAAGTGGTCCAAAGAGGATGATAGAAAAAGAAGTATTTCTCCTGCCCTCCCTCCATCTATCTATTAAGAGAGATTCCAGAGGAAAAGAAGATGAACTTAGGGATGCATGTACTTTGTACCTTAAATTCAGAAATGTTTCTTCAGCACTAATTCTGAGACATTTTTCTAAGTACCTGGGAGAGTCAATGATAAAGCGGATACCATTTGAAATCGGTATTTATACATCTTGCTTGATTGCTGGGCACCATAGAGAGAGCCAAATATCACTTCACAATACAGCCTGAGCCTCCCTGAATGATGAACTCTTTTCTAATTGTTCAAGTTTGATGTAAATGTCTCACCTTTGAATGTCCACAATACCTCATGCATTTCTGTCACAAAGTTTCATGTTTAAGCTGTTTCTTAGCAGAACTTCACCAGGTTTCTTTATCTGATGAAATCCAACCTTATGGCTTGCTGTGCTAAGCCAGTCCTCAGACATTTCAAGCAGTGAGAGAATCATGATTTTTTTTACGTATGACAAGGACAGGGGAAAGAGAGGTTTGGTTCTATCTGGCACAACTGACGGCTACTGTATTAAAATCTTCACATGTGTGAGGGTAGCAAATACTTCCTGTCCCATCAATGACCTAAACTAAACTGGATTTGCACAACAGATTTTCAAAACATTCCCTATTTTTGAAAGGAATAATTGGATGTTAAAGTGATTTCAAGAAGATTTCTGGATAGTAGACTTTTGAGTTTCCCAAATATATATATTTTTTATTTTTTTTTAATTTATTTTCAGTGTTCCAGAATTTATTCTTTATGCACCACACCCAGTGCTCCATGCAATACATGTCCTCCATAATACCCACCACCAGGCTCACCCAACCTCCCACTCACCTCCCTTCCAAGACCCTCAGTTTGTTTCTCAGAGTCCACGGTCTCTCATGGTTTGTCTCCCCCTCTAATTTCCCCCAACTCCCTTCTCCTCTCCATCTCCCCATGTCCTCTGTATTATTCCTTATGCTCCATAAGTAAGTGAAACCGTGTGATAATTGACTCTCTTTGCTTGACTTATTTCACTCAGCATAAGCTCTTCCAGTCCCATCCATGTTGATACAAAAGTTGAGTATTTATCTTTTCTGATGAAGGCAAAATATTCCATAGTATATATGGACCATATCTTCTTTATCCATTCGTCCATTGAAGGGCATCTTGGTTCATTCCATGGTTTTCTGATATACTCTGTAGAATTTAGAATTTAAAATCAAGCAGGGTGCCTGGGTGGCTCAGTGGGTTATGGCCTCTGCCTTCGGCTCAGGTCATGATCCCAGGGTCCTGGGATCGAGCCCCGCATCGGACTCTCTGCTCAGCAGGAAGCCTGCTTCTCCCTCTCTCTCTCTCTCTGCCTGCCTCTCTGCCTACTTGTGATCTCTGTCTGTCAAATAAATAAATAAAATCTTTAAAAAAAATCAAGCAGACTTGGGTGTGAATTATGATTCAGATCTTGGAGTTGTGATCTTGGAAACACTATTCAATCCAAACAATGAGTTTCTGTTTATTTATGTATAAAAGTGCAAATAATGTCTCATCATTGAAATAGGCTGGAGGTAGTTCTCAGCTTTGAGCTGCAGTCAAGATAAGACTTCACAGAAAGTAAAACTTGTGCACTAATCTCTGACATGCCACTTTACTCTCAAGACTGTGATTGATTGATTTAAAAAAAAACTATGACATCTCTTGAAAGTTGAAACTATGTATAATTAATAAATGACATTAACATTATATTTAAGCCATCCTGTGGAATAAGTCATGAAAAAAATTTAGAGAGTTTGAGAACTAAATCTCTTTCTATAACTTTGTTTTCTATAACTTTTATGAAATATTACAAGATTAGTTTCTTATATACCTTAGAAACACAGTGGCCATAAATGCCAATCTCCCTGACATTAGAAAACACATTTAATCAAATATGACTAATTAAAATATCCTAGTACCTGAGTTAACTTCTTTGTGAAAAATGGCAGTGAATATATATATGTGTGTGTATATATATATATATACACACACATATATATATATATATATTTACATTTTGCATATATTCTCAACCCAGTCAGGCTGAGTTTGACCCATGGCTCTGTTAATATTAGTTCTGTGATGCTGAACAAAACATTTAATCTCTCTGTGACTCAGTTTCCCTCTCCTTCAATTGGGTAATGACAGTAAGTAGCTAAATCCTAATGTGCTGTTAGAATAAAATGCAGAGTGTTTAAAAGAGTATGTGATGCATTGTGAACACCCATTACTTTCTAATGACCCCTCATTTTGCGGCCTTTCTGCAAATGTTTTAGAATGATGCACAGATGGCATCTCAGAAATCCACAATCCTCATAGTCTTTGCTTTACCCTGATCTGACTTGCTTTGGCCTAGGTGCAAGTAATCTCCAAAAATAAAGAACACTACACCAAAAACTAATGATGTACCATATGTTGGCTAGTTAAATTAAAAAAAAAAAAAAAAGAATGTACACTTTGTGTGTTCTCAAGATCTAACGAAATCATGTTATTTGTAGCACTTAAAATAGTATTATATACATCAGGAGTATACACTTAAAAATGAAAAAGAAAAAAACAGAAAACCAATTTCTTTCTTTCTTTCTTTCTTTCTTTCTTTTCATATTTTCTCATTAGAATGGCACAGCCTCACCACTGAATGCTGGTCCATTTTTCTATTATTCATTTTTGACCATGCTCAATAGCAGATATTAATATCTACCCAGTATATTTTAAAAAGGAGACAGAATTCAGGAAATGTCTAGGCTCAAAAGCATGCCTGGATTGCTCTGAGATCCCACCAGTACCTAGTTGGTTTTAGAAGATACAGTTTCTCTCCACCTACCTCTTCACACTTAGTCTTACTCAACAACAACAATAAAAAGTGGGAAGCAACAGGAACAGATGTGCCTCTGTTTTCACCTTGGTTGAATTTCAGAGTTCCAGATCTAGAAGTTGTTGGGTCAAGTTTTTCATTAAGGCCGTTGAAAAAAGTGATATTGGATGACTTTCCCTTCTCATTATGCCTGGCTATAATACTGAGGAGGAGTGGGGTGAACTGAATGTAGAACTGTCTGGCAAGCATACATGCATGTGTGGTCAAGCTCAGAGTGGAGAAGATATGTGATTGACTTCCACCAACAATTCATATGATGAAGCAGTGGGTTGATTTGCTGTGATGCAGTCAAATAAAATGTGTGATTTAGGTAGGCAGACCTGCCAAGGGAGAAAACTAGTTTGGAGAGATTTAATTGCTGTCAGGCTTGAGTGAAAGAACAGAAATGAGCAGGTGTTTCACTGACTTAGAGAATGCTTAAAGACATGCTATCTTTACTGCCTGTTTTCTGAAAAGAGTAGAGTAGGTCCCATGGGTTAATGGACTGGCTAATCTATGAGCTGCTAATCTCACTTCTTTAACTTCTTTAATCATCCTTTTTGCATAAATCCCGGGTTAGAGATAATTGAAGTGGACTAGGCAGGCGCTTGACAGAACCTAGAAAGGAGAATCCCAAGTGCATTAGTCAGGGCTGTTCTAGTTTTCAAGGGATAGAAACCCAATTCGAACTAATATAAGCAAAAGAGGAATTTACTAGCTCATTGGCTCTGTGCTGGACATCTTACATGTACCACATTTGGTTCCTTCCTGATTTTTTCTATCTGTTCTGTCTTTAGGATGCCGACCCATGTGAATTATTTCAATGGGATCTTGTGTTCTTTGGCCTCTTATTTTGGCACTGACAGGATATTACAAGGATGAGGAGAGTGAGGTTAGAGTACTCCTTGCATCACCTGGTTTTGGCTAAATTTCTCTATCTAAAGGCTAAGTTACTGCCATAAGTCTTTCTCTGTAGAATTTTCTTTCTGCCTTCTTGTGATCTTTCCCTCCCTTTGCTCCTTCAGGACTAATTAAGAGAGGCAACGGCTTTCCCTACTTCCTAACCCATGTCTTATGCTTTTCCTGGTCCCATCCTTATAAATAGTCTGTGGATTAAAATTTCCTCAATAACTATCTTGAAGGAAGTGTGTTTTACTTGTTTGTGTCTTAACTGGTATTACTTTCAAATAAAAACTGAACAGCCTGAACTATGGAAAGTCAAGGATGTAGTTGTGTTTCGGAATAACTACAGCCAGAGACAAAAAAGCTATCAAGAATTCATTGTTTAAATTCTATTATTTCTCCTTTGTGGTGCAGGTTTCATTCTATTTCACTGAGAAAATAAATAAATAAATAAATAAACAAACAAACCTGGGCTTCCCCCAGAAGGAGAAAAAAGAAATAGCAGTGTTAATCCTGGGGTCCTAAAGTACTACAGTTTCCTTTACTAGTGTGAGTGGCTCTATTTCTGAGCTCCATTTTGAAAAATACTGAGTGGCGGAGAGTGAGGTGACCTCTCTACCTTCCTTGATGAATCAGCTTTGACAAGGGGCCTAGATAGATGCAAATAGGACAGCTCTTCCCAGACCTAATGATTGGAATAGTGGCAAAAGCAATTCTCAAAAGAAGGTAGATGTTTTTCACAAAGTAAGTAAAAAAAAGACAACCACTACATTAAGGGTACATAGTTTTCTCCCGTTTGGAGAAGAAGTTGAATAAATATAATATAAGCTTCACTAAAGTTTACAGGGAGTGTGTCACACTCCAAGTTGTAGGGCCTTTTTGAAATGCTTGATGTTTGTGAGCCCAGAGGGATATACCATGCATGCACATGCATACACAGACACACCAGAGTGAAATCTGTTATTCTGAAATCCTAATCTGAAACTTGCATTCTAAGAAGGATCCAGTAAATATAAATATTTCAAGTCATGGTTTGTTCTTGGGCCAATAAATAAATAAACCTTAACTTTCCACTACCATATCTATTTATAATGCCAAAGATACAGGAAAACAATCAATACCAAAGTTTTCCACGTGTCTAAAGTCCAGCCAATAGGTGGATTTACTCTATTTTTCCTCACAGCTATCAGAGAAACTAATTAGACATTAGTTTCTCTGATAGAGAAACTTTACCCAATGAATAGATGGCTAGAGTCCATTTCGAATGATAGTATATTGCAAGAGTGGAAATACAAACCAGGAAGAGAGTGTTGATGGATTCTGTATTCTCACCTGGAGACCACAAACTCTGAGATTCCCTCCTTGCCTGTGCTTGCATGGTCATGCACTGTACTTCTGACTAGCGTAGCAAGAGTGGCTGTCGGTGGGTATTTGATGAGAGAGTCTGCCAAAACAACACCTCAAGATCCCATGTCTTATGGCCAGACACCAGTGCTATTATGAGGGGTAATAGACATCTTCTTCCTCATGGTAGAGTAATATTTGCTTTTAGCAAAACCATAAAAGAGATGACTGATCCCACCGCATATGGGGAAAATACATATTAGGAGAGAGAAGATGACTTTTGTCTTATTGAACAAAGATGGACCCCTGTGCTAACACACATGAAGGTTCTGATAACTATACCAAAACTCTGCACTATCATTTTAGTAAGTTGCTGCTACCCAGCTGGGTTCTATGCTCATCTTAGAAATGCACTAGGGAAGATAACTGACATTTAGTGAAGAGTATCAGTCCTTCCTTTGAGAACTCATAGGAGGCATCTCATTACTCTTTATGATAGCCCTAAAAATTAGGGATTGTAACTGGTCCATTTTCTATATGGGGAGACTGAGGCTTAGAAAAATTAAGTAAATAGTCAAATTCATATAGACAGAAAAGTGAAGCTGGGTTTGTATTCATCCTTTTTGATTACAGAGTCTCTGTGTACTACATTAAGAGTTATACCACTCGAATGTTATATATGATTCATACCATGCATAGGAAACTAGTTCTAGGGTAAAACTACCGAGGCGATGCCTCTCTTGGGATGCTTCATGGTTCTTGACAGCACACTCACCTAAAACTCATTTATGCAGCCTCAGAATCTGGTTTTCTAATTCATCTGGCACAGATGCATCTTTCTCTGTTACGCTAATAGTATCTTAGATTCTGTGATTAATGTATAAATTCAGAATGCCAATATGTTCATTAGCAATGAAAAATAATATTATGTTATATGACCTTGAAAATACACAGCCAAAAACTAATCAGAAAAGTAATGTTGACCATGGAATTAGAATTAAATAAACTATAATGAAAATAGAATGTTTAATGATATACAGATAAAATAGTCTGATGAATCTATTTACCCAATAAGGCTGATTTTTCTAATGACACTATTTTTCTGTGAGCTTATTGGATAGATTTGGTCACACAAATGTGACTCTTTGTCACAGTTCCTATGGTTAAATAATCCCCTACTACTGATCTATATTATATTATGCCTTATTAATCAATGTTAAATCAATCTAAGAGATGAAGCCACTCAGTGTCCTAAAGAAGTCTAATCAATTGCATTCTCCTTTCTTTTAGCATATATTTTAACATTTAAAGTTCCAAGTACAGATTTCTTGCTAAAGCAATGGATTGGAAAGATGAGTGAGAACATAGCCTCTGTGTACACCTTTAAGTGGTGACTAAGTGTTTCACTCTTTAAGAGTCTTAGGGGAATTAAGATGAGAGGATTGAGAGTCACAAAGGAACGTTTGACACATAGGGAGGCTCCTGTATTGAGGACTTAAAGTTTGGCTAAGTCTCAGAAAACAGAGATTTATTGTTACACGATTTGTGTTCAGCATCCCCCACTCTGATATTCAGCCTTTATTTTTCAACACTTACTATGTTCTGGGCAATATGCCAGGCAGGGGGAATATAAGATGGATCAATTGTGGTCTCTGTGACCTCTTAGTTCACAAAGTAGAGACAGGGATAAAAGAGTCAATTATAAAAAGAGTTAATTATAAGTCAATGCAGTAAATGTAGTGATAAAGATATACAGAATGTGTTTGGGGACACGGAGAAAACACTAAATCTAGGACATGAAGAAAAGATTAGTAGAGAAAATTAGGCTCTGGCGAATGACAAGTGGGCAGATTCACAATAAGGACATCAATAAATGAAACGTACCACATCAATAAAATGGAGGGTGAAAAAACAAATACATGATGATCTGATCACCTTAATTGACATAGGAAAGGTACTTGACAAAATCCAACAGTCAGAAACTAGGGAAATATGTCCTAATCTTACCAGGTGAATGTGAACTTATTTGGAAATGGAGTCTTTAAAAATGTGATTACTTAAGTGAAGGTGAGGTCATAATAAATCCAATGACTTGTGTCCTATGAGAAGTTTTATGAAGACAAAGACCTAGGGAGGACACACAACAGGTCATGTGGGGGTAGAGGCAGAAATTGTAGTGATCGGGCTATAATCCCAAGATGCTAAGGATGGCCACCAATCACCAGAAACTAGAAAGAGCCAGAACGGAATGATTCCCTGGAGTCTTCAGAAGGAGTATGTTCTTACTGAAAGTTTGATATGGAGATCCTAGCTTCCAGAACTGTAAGAGAACCTGTCTGTCTGTCTTTCTTTTCTTTCTTTCTTTCTTTCTTTCTTTCTTTCTTTCTTTCTTTCTTTCTTTCTTTCTTTCTTTCTCTTTCTTTATTTATTTGACAAATTATTTGCTTAGTGGGTACAAGGTTTTATTTTGAGTGATGAAATAGTTTGAACTAGAAAGAGGTGGTATTCACACAGTGATATGAAGGTAGTAAATACCAGTAGGCAGAGAGGCAGGCAGAGGGAGAGGGGGAAGCAGGCTCCCTGTTGAGCAGAGAGACCGATGCAGAGCTTGATCCTGAGACCAGGACCTGAGCCAAAGGCAGAGGCTTTAACCCACTGAGCCACCCAGGTGCCCTGGTTTCTATTGTTTTAAACCAGTTTGTGGGTATTTTGTTACAGAAGCCCTAGGACACTAATACATATACAATGACATATTATTAACCATAAAAAGGAAGGAATTACTGATAAATGCTAGAGTGTGGATGAGCTCCGAAAACATTCTGCTAAGTTAAAGAAACCAGATCTCAAAGGTCACATATTGCTTGTTTCTATTTTTATTAAATATCCATGGAAGGTAAATCTATAGGGACAAAAACCAGTTTGGTGATTGCCAGTGGCTAGGAGATGAGAGCAGTGAGGAGGAGCTGCTTGATGGGTACAAGGTTTTATTTTGAGTGATGAAATAGTTTGAACTAGAAAGAGGTGGTATTCGCACAGTGAAATGAAGGTAGTAAATACCAGTGAATTGTTCACTTTAAAATGATTAATTTCATGTCATGGGAATGTCACTTCAATAAAGGTCAAGATGTTGGTTTTACATTGAAAGCATAAAGAGATAAAGGAGAATAAGCAAATTGCAGACAGAAGTTGTTTGGTATATGAGTTAGCAGGTGCATACATGAGTTCTCTCTTGATTCTTCCCATGTGATATTTTTAAAAATATTTTATTTAGAAATATCTAAAGGTATTCCTCTTTTTTAAATATATGAATATTTGAATATATTACAAATGATCTCTAAGCTTTAATCAATATCTAGAGACAGATATCACTTGAAAATTTAGACTCTACTCTTTGGTGGAATACATCAGATTCCAAAATAGCATGGATTCACAGCCTGACATTGGTTATCTTCATAGCCTGTGATAAATGATCATTCTATGTTTTCAGGTGCAAGTTTTCTGAAATATATAAAAGTATTTAACACAAGCTAAAGTAACATAACTAACAGATGGAACTATGTTTGTTTTAGTTCAAGAAATCTTACATGTGAATTTATGCTGAGTATTTGTGAATATTAAACAGCTTAAAAAAGAGGTTTAGTCTAGAGGAATAAACTTTAGCATATCTATTATGATTGACTTGAGTCTTTCAATAGGCTTAATGGGTAATTGTTGTCCCTTCTCTTTTCTCCTGACAGTAAATATTTGCTGTGGGCAAAGACTCACAAGTAGCTTTATTACAGTTACAGGAAGGGATTTCAGAGCTGGAGGTAAATTCTCCGTTTCTTATTCTTTTTTTTTTTTTAATTTTATTTTATTTTTTCAGGTTCCAAGATTCATTGTTTACGCACCACACCCAGTGCTCCATGCAATATGTGCCCTCCTTAATACCCAAACCAGGCTCACCCATCCCCCCACCCTCCTCCACTCTAAACCCTCAGTTTAAATTCTCCATTTCAATGGTAGATGTGTTCAAGAGCACAGGATTCTAGAATTCTTACCAAGAATATGTCCTCTTAGATAATATTCTTCTAGATATTTGGTATTCCATACACCCAACATCAACAACTGGATATATATCAGAAGCAGATAAAAGCTTAGATAATTTGATGCTTTTGTCATGTTTGATTTCATGTAATTAAACAAATTTCTGAGTAAATGGAAAAATAATTCAAAACTTGGAAACATCAAGCATTTTATATTTTCTTAAAAAGGATATAAAACTTACCTCAGTTAGCAAATGAGCTTTCTTTGTGTGTTGAAATAGTAAAAACATTAACCATAATGATCATATGAATCCCTCTCTGGGTAGAAGCTCACCCATGAACACTTCAGTATTTAGAGATCAAATATCTAATCTATGTATAATGTACCAGAGATGAGAACTACCAAGGGGACATCTTCTGGGTTGAGAGAATCAAGCGTAATAGCAAATCAAAGACAGGAAAGCCAGGATGAGATGCCCAGGAATTAGAGGGCTTCTTTACCATTGCAGAGACAGCCAGTCATTCAGAGACCGTCTAAAAGGAACTAAGCTTCTAGCTATGTTTTGAAGTGTGTCTGTTCAGGAAGAATGTCTATTTTTGCTGTCCCTGCTTTTATTGCTTTACTTATGTGTCTTTGGAAAGATGTGCTTTCTGTATCTCTTACTTATCCTCATGGATTAAGTTTATCAGAAAATCTTGAGACCTTTTAAATTATAGCACCTTGTGTGTGAGCAGAAGTTATTGACATAATTCAGTGAGTTCAAGCATATGAAACATTAAGAATAGTAATAGCATAAAATATAAACTCAAGAAATGTTATTTAATATTAACTCCTGAATTATCCAAGCTTCATGATCAGTAAGGAAATGACCCAGTGCCTGCATCTGTCATTCAAAACAGTCTCATATTGGGGCACCTGGGTGGCTCAGTCAGTTAAGCATCTGCCTTCAGCTCAGGTCATGAACCCAGGGTCCAGGGGTTGAGCCCCACATGGGGTTCCTTGCTCAGTTGTGAGCCTGCTTCTCCCTCTCCCTCTGCCTGCTGATGCCCCTGCTTGTTCTCTCTCTCTTTCTCTGTCAAATAAATAAACAAATAACCTTAAAAAAAATTCTCATATCTAACCCCATTCTGTTTTACCAAAATTTTCCCCATAGATTAATTATAAGTGCTTATCTCATCAGCCATATTTGTTTATAAGAAAGCAGAAATACATAGCATCCTTCCTCACAGCCTCACATTTGCCTATTATCCTCACCTTGCCATTATCCTCACCTCTGTGACCCTGTTTTCTTCAACACTGCTTATTAAAAGTTAGCTACTGTTCCTGTGCTGGGTGGAATCCAGCTTTTCCTAGACTACTCAATTCACAGCATTGTCTCCTACTGAGATTTCGCACACTTGTTACATGGACTGGTAAAACTCTACTAACCTTATGCTTTGAATTACTCATCTTTTTATTTTCATCCTCAAAGCTAGATACCAAGTTATTTGAGTAGAAGTGTAGCTATTTGTATTTTTCTCATATTGCACCTTTCTTACATTGTATCTCTTTTAATATCTGTTGACACAGATTAGTGATCCATCAATATTTACTGACATGACTTGGAAAACGGATGCATGTGGTAGATAAAACAAAAACAAAACAAAACAAACAAACAAACAAATATATATATATATAGGAACCTAGTCTATGCACTGCTCCAGATTCTCAGCGAGAAGCCTTGGCTGCTGTTGTTATTCCCTAGTCTTCTGATATTATACTTCCTCTACATCATTGGTCAGCTCACTCCCCTTTCTTCTAGATGATGAGTTTACACTCCCCCTTCTTCTTCCATTAACTAGAACAGACTTCCCCTTAATCCTCCTCAGCTGATGACTTTGTTTCTATTTCCACATAGAAGCACCCTGAAGACCTTCCACAAGCTCTTAACAACACACCTCCCCAATTTCCCCAAGCAGATTCCTCAAAGCTACCTTTGAGGCAAGAGCCTCATCGATTGCAGAAATAGGGAAACTTTGGCTTCTTTCTGCTCCTGAAATCAGATAAAGCAGATGACTCAGATAAAATTATGGCCTGGGACCGGACTTTCTGGAAGGTATCTGAAGTGACTGGATGACCTGACCAAACAGTGTGGGGCATCTGTCTCTCATGAAAGAAAGTAGGAGGCATGAGGGAGCCAGAGGATGCATCCTGATCCAGTCCTTTCTTGAAACAGCTGTTACTAGTCACAGTGTCCTCATGGGGACGATCTGGAGAATGTGCCATGGAAACAAGCAAAGGTTTGTGTTTTCTCAAAACTGTTTACCCACATTGCTTGTGAACACTTTGCATTTGTATGTGCTTTATTTTCTTCCCCAGCTTCAGGTCCCATTTTCCCTCCTGTGGTTACCCTGAGATTGCTGGACTCTAGAAGGACATGCCTCGAGCTCTATTTTCTATGGCTCCTTCTCTATGACTTTCTAGTCTATTACCAGCATTACTGGGACATGAAATGGAAAAACTAAAATAAGTAACTTTAATAGAGAACCAACAGCATCACAGGTTGTTCCATATATTGACAGAATTTAATGCCGGCAGTACTCTCTAAGATGTTATTGCTTTCCACAGATGAGAAAACGAGGCTCAGAGAGTTAAAGGGATTTCCTCAAAGCACCATAATTTGAATCCAAGACTCGCCAGCACTTGACATACTTTATTATAGACAGTATTTCCATGATTAAGAAGGTAATACTCCCTCATCACTTGCACATCACCATGGATGGCATTTTCAAGGCACAGAGCTCTCACATTCTCTCAGTGAGGCAGGTCTCCTGGGTTAGTTTCTTTCCTAGGGGACCAGGGGGCAATGCAGGCCATTTTATACAGCCTTACATGCATAAACATTGTCCAGTAGTTGGGAACAGTATCATGATATGACCCTTCATGGCCCCATAAGTCTCCAGATTTGGGGCCACACTCACAATCTAGTTGATCTCTGTGCTTCATAGCAGATCTAGAGGTTTGCAAAAATCTGCATATAATCTTGTATACAAGTTCATTGTTATCTCCTCTCTTCCACCCAAACAGCTAAAAATTTCTAAATTTTCACAGGCCTACTTAGACCTCTATATAAGATCTCAGGGGAAGATAACTTCAAAGCTTTTTCAGTAGCTAATTCAGAGGCTAATAACTTTTCTAGTCAGTTTTTCCTCAAGTTGAAACTGAATTTCTGTGACAATCAAAACTCATTTCTCTTTAGCATCTCTGCTGGGACACTACACAAACTTACAAAGTATTATAATGGATTATCCGGCAGATGGATTTCAAAAACACCAATAGTAATAGACTTATATAATTCGATAATAAGACCAAGAAAAAAATAAGTACTTGAAGCAATAGTTTATGAAAAGCTGCTAATTGAAGCTTATGCCCCAGAAGGCACCAGTCAAAATGGAAAATGTGCATCACTTAGAAACAGGGCATAAATGGTGGATGGAAAGAGAGAGAAGAGAAATATTGCTACAAATAACAAGTGTTCATGGGTTCTCTGGGGCTGATACAGAGGATCATAGAGATCAAAAATTTTGTCCAAGATCCCTCTGCTATACATATACAGAAACAATATCTTAGGCACTCTTTCCAGAAAGAGTGCCAAGGTGACTATCCTCCCAGAAATTCATAATGACTACCCCCCCAGCAATTCATAATGAAGAAAAAATGAGAAAATGAATTAGGTGAATGGAAAACTTGGGATCAGTTTGATCATTTCTGTGACAAATCCCACTCCAGTCATGACAGGACTATGGTAGACACTGTTGGGTACCTGGTCAAAGTTTTCCCCCTTCCTCCTTTGAAACAGAACCTTAATTGTTTACAAGTATTGGGGAGAGAATGTGTATACTTCAGGTAAAGCTGTATCCATGCCTGGCCCCAGGAGGTAGACTTGGATTAATCTAAGACAGCTATAGGAGTTCTACCCCCCAGAACAGTGAAAGGATTTAGATTGGCTTGGGATAAAGTCCTGGCCAATAAGACAAATGGACTCCAAGGCCCTGGATACTAGCCTAACTATAGCCCCCTGGAAATATTTCTGGTCCCTCATAAAAGCCAGTTGAGGAAGACACTTTGATTTCCTGATCTTGCCCCTGTATGTGGTTTTATGAAGACATGATTCCTGGAAAAATAATAGCAGTCATGTAACCATAAGAACACAAACTTGGATACTGTGTTGGCAAGCTAAGTGAGTGGATGAAAATATGGTAGCACACTTGAAAGTTTATGAATTAACTGCACTGGAAATCACTGACCTCCAAACTGAGGGAAAACTGCATTGAGTGTTGGGTCTCTGACACAAGACTTTGGTAAATAAAACTAATGGAAAAATGAGCTTTTTTTTTTTTTTTTCCTTTTCCTTCCCTACCTCCCTCCCTTCTTGCCTTCCTTCCTTCCATCCATCTTTTTAATGGTAGAGAAGTGGTAGGGCAAGGAATATGAATATGCGAATATACTTCAGCAGCTCATCCAATCCAAAATATGCTTTCTAAGGGTGAGAAAGAGAGATAATGTGAAAAAATGAAGCACAACTAAAAAGTTAGCCAGTGGCTGAGCATCAATCGAGTAGAAGAAAGATTTGGATGAAGTGAATTCCTTTTAAATAAGCTTTATGTTTACTGACATGAAAATTTGGGAATTCTTGAAGAACACACAAAAGCACACCCAATGAGATGGAAACATAACTCACATATCAGTCAATTTGTAGGAAAAAAGAAAGATGGGGTGAGAAAAAGAACCAAACCAGGAAGGAGGAGTGATCAACCTTTATCCCATTGCATTTCTTTCATGCAATCATAGTACAAAGAGGAGAGAGCCTCCTCTCTGTACAAGGGGATAATAATGCATGTTGTAATCATCCTCAAAGTATTGGTGTTAAAATAAAATAATGGGAAAATGTTTAGAAAAGCATATAATACATTCTATCATCATAATAACATGGTTATAATAAAAAGTGTATTCCATTTATGAAATACTTCACTACTGACATTTGGAACTTATATTCCTGCAAAGATGTTATGGGCATCAAATAAGAAAATTGAGGCTTAGACAAATTCTTATTTATATAAATGTGCATAGCTAATCAATGCGAGAACTATCTCCAAGACACAATTTCATATATACAAACTTAATGATAATATCATCTTTCTTTCTATTCAGTCTCTCCACTTACATTGGACTTGCCCCAAATTGCTATCTTCTTCATTTACAATAAGGGAAAGATTGGACTATACAATTATTTAAACCTATCTCTTGCTAAATTCAAGAGTGGTTGACTCCAATGGAGGTTCATAACCACCAATATGTATTTATTCTTTTATCCCTCAAGAGTAGTGAGATATTAGAACTTCCAAACACACTGGACACATTTCATATTCAAGTAGATCAGTGTTGTCTTCTACATGAACTCTTCCATACAATTGTAGGAATGCAAGTCTCTTCATTATTAATCTTATGATATGGAAAGTAGTTCATTTGTATGGAAATAGCTCCATTTGGATGATGTGTTCCGTGTTCAAAATGAAGCACAGATTTCTGATTAAAAGCCAAATCATTCTTTGAAAAGGTCGAAAACAGTGGCTTCAAATGAAATTATTTCAGCTCTATTTTATGTGGGTCACTGATGAAAATGACAAAATATGAACACTAGTTCTCTGGTGTTTCTACGTGATTGCAGATTAAGAAAATCCTCTTCCACTTAAAAGTTTTAAATGTAGATACATATTGAATGCTAGGTATATTTTAAATGTGCATATTTGTTTTTTATAAATAAATATATATACACACACATATATATAATTGAAATACATCAAATACTAAAAAATAAATTACATGTGAAATTGTGGTCACAAGCTATTAGCACTATAGAGTAAGAGATTTTGTAAATCAGAGTCCTGGGGGGCATTATGTACATTACCAAGTAAAGCTGAACATAAGTTACTTTACAATTCCATATTTCTTCTCAAAATGTATGGGTGCAAATCTATAAAAATGAATATATATACCCTCAAAAACACATACAAAATGCATAATTTTCATAATTAAAACCTAAAAACAATCCAAATGCCCATTAACAGTTGAGTGGAAAATAAAAATGGGTCTCACAGACATGATGCTATACAAACAAGTCAAAAGCAAGAGAGGGCATATACATGATTTCATTTATATAAAGTTTAAGAACAGAGAATTTTCACTTACCATATTAGAAATTAGAATGTGTTTTCAGGGAAGCTTTGGAAATATTACCTGAGAGGGATAATGAGGAAATGTCTGGGCTGCCAGAAATGTTCCTTTTATTGATTTCTATACTGCATATATTAGTAAAAATCCACAAAGCAGTACATTTTGGATTTGTTTGTTTTGCTGTATTAACTGAATGCCCAATAACAATAACTTAACCAGAACTTTTGATTTCACAATTCTATACTTGAGATAAAAATTGCACAAATTTCGTCTTAACTAGATCTTTTATAAAGCTTGTGAAGGGGCAATCCTGAGTGATCTGGTTTAGGTTTCCCGTGCCTAGCTCTGCAATGATTAGTAGAACCGGAGTTTTTAGTTTCTTGTAAATGCAATAGATAGCCCGCAGTAATTTTGAAACCGATGTTTATGCAGATTTATAATAATGAGCTCTTTTTACATTTCACTTCAATAGTTTTCCTATCGAACAAAATATACATTTCCTATGGTCTTTATTAGAAAAAGACTATCAAGTTATTTCTGTTGCTGTAGGTTTCCTGTATCTGGAATGGGTTTTCAATCCACAATTATACTCCCACAATAATAATGATTAAAATAAGACTATTTATGTATAATTAGTGTTACATTGTGGGCTGCTTTTTTTAATTTTACAGAGAGAAAAACATGAATCCTTTATGACCATTTATGGAAACATTGGCTTTGATGTACATTATTTTGCATTCTTGGTTTTTCATGCAGTGTGCACTGAGATCTTTGAACCAAGCTGTGTTTCAGAGTTTCCTTTAAATAGCTACGCTTTGAGGGATAATGGTTTTATTTAGGAAGCTATTTTTAAATTATTCCTTTTATTTTCACACCAAAGTCCTTAACTTTTTTTTTAACAATTTTGATTTCCAGATAATGATATTCATTCTCACAGAAAAGAGAGCTCCAATTTCAACCGAATATTTTATTCATTCACCATTTCTCATAGCATTATTGTTTGATTTAGAAAGTTTTTATTGCAGTTGTTTGTTTGTTTGTTTAAGACAAAGGACATTGACTCTTCATTATCTAAGGGGTTGAGTTAGCTTAGTTGACTAGAGTGTGTACTAATGAAATCAAGTTTTGAGGTTCCATAACTGAAGGGAAACAGATTTTTCCTATAAATCAAATGAGCTGTCCTATAAATACCTCTCAGGAGCCCAGGGACCTAGATATCTGGATTCCTTCATCTGTAAATGAATGAATAGATGGGTAGATGGAAAAAATTCAACTCATTTCTCAGTTCATGAGAAGCCTCAGTATAGATATCTGACTTTTCAGAAATTCAGCAGCATTAACAACATATCACTTGCCATTGCAGTATGTTTTATATACTCTCCAATTTAACATTCCAAAAAGAAAGCCCAAATTAAGAGCCTAAAATATAGCAGGCACTATGCATGGTGCTTAATAGGTAGGGACAAACAGGACACAAACGAATACCTCAGGTAATTCATAACTAATTGAGGGAGGGGGCTATGTATGGAGATGCATTAATCTAGAATTAGCATTTAGAATGCACTAGAAAAAATTACATGCAAGAAAAGATGACAGAAAGGAGACGTGAATAAATATAGGCATATGCATGGGCAAGTGGGGAATTCAGACGACGCTTTTTGAAAAGCTCAATCCTTTTATGACAGAACACCTTCCACTTTCCCTACTTACACTTTCCATACTTCTTTTTGCACTGGAAAAGTACTGTTTTACATTCTCCTTACATTCTTTAGTGTCTCCTCCCAAGGCCTACATGCCTATAACCCCTTCTATATTTGCCTTCTTTCTTTAGATGTAATGGTTTCTACATCTTCACCTGCACTCTGGTATAGATACTGCTTTTACTAAGGTCACCAATACACTGCATTTTTTTTTTTAAATTTTTTATTTTTTATAAGCGTATATTTTTATCCCCAGGGGTACAGGTCTATGAATCGCCAGGTTTACACTCTTCACAGCACTCACCTTGGCACATAACCTCCGTGATGTCCATAACCCCACCCCCTTCTCCCAGTCCCCCTCCCCCAGCAACCCTCAGTTTGTTTTGTGAGATTGAGAGTCGCATTTCTCTACACCAACAACAAGACAGAAGAAAGAGAAATTAAGGAGTCAATCCCATTTACAATTGCACCCAAAACCATAAGATACCTAGGAATAAACCTAACCAAAGAGGCTAAGAATCTGTACTCAGAAAACTATAAAGTACTCATGAAAGAAATTGAGGAAGACACAAAGAAATGGAAAAATGTTCCATGCTCCTGGATTGGAAGAATAAATATTGTGAAAATGTCTATGCTACCTAAAGCAATCTACACATTTAATGCACTTCCTATCAAAATACCATCCATTTTTTTCAAAGAAATGGAACAAATAATCCTAAAATTTATATGGAACCAAAAAAGACCTCAAATAGCCAAAGGAATATTGAAAAAGAAAGCCAAAGTTGGTGGCATCAGAATTCCAGACTTCAAGCTCTATTACAAAGCTGTCATCATCAAGACAGCATGGTACTGGCACAAAAACAGACACATAGATCAATGGAACAGAATAGAGAGCCCAGAAATAGACCCTCATCTCTATGGTCAACTAATCTTCGAGAAAGCAGGAAAGAATGTCCAATGGAAAAAAATACACTGCATTTTTAAAGTCCTTGAGACGTTTGGTATTTTCTGAACCTCTCTGGTTCTTTGCCAATGCTGGATCATTCCCTCTTTCTTCAAAGATTCACTTTCTTTAGCTTCTGGGCCAAGAACATTTCCTGGATTTTTTCTTAAGTCTGAGAAATTCCTGTCATTTTGTCCTAACAGTTTTTTTTTTTTTTCTGTTTCTTCTAAATACTAGTTTTCCATTTCTTTACTAAATACTAGTAAAATTCTTTGTCCTTATCCCTTCCCAATCTATATATTCTCAGCTAAATTAGTATCTCTTTAAGTCTCAAAAGTTTGTCTTCAAATTATGCATTTCCACTGATCTCTAATTTCAGACTTTGCAAAATGTTTTTGAAGCATTCGTGCGTGCACACACACACACAGTTTGATGGAGGAACATTGAAACCAAGTTTTTAAAGGTAGATAAGAAGTGACAAATGGAAAGAGGAAAGAGAAGTATACTTAGCAGAGAAACAGCATAGGAAAATGGAGTCAGTCTTGAAGCATGAAATGGCATTTTGTATTGAAGAACCAGAGTTTGCGTATTAGTGTCAAAAAACATTAGGGATATGACAAGAAAAATGAAATCAAGTGGAGGAGAACCTAAATTAAAACAAAGCAAACTGTGGATAGCATCCTTAAGAATTTGTTTTTGTTTTTGTTTTTGTTTTCCTTTTTGACCTACAGGGGAAACCATCTGTGAATGAAGTTTTAGGAAGAAAACAAGTGTAATATGCTCTGGTAAGCTATGTGAACCAGAAGGTGAGGTGTGAGCTACATGGAAGAAAAGTATGAGTGAGTCTAAAAACAGTTGTAAGGTTCTTTGCTTCCAGTGTACCTCTCCTGTGAACAACATGGTTCTGTCTTGAGACTTTTATAACTTTTTTGGGAAGATTCAGTTCAAATGAGGTTTCAATCTCAGCAGACTTCCCCTATTTTGAGAATAACTACTAATCTCCCAGAGGAGTAGTCTCCGACGTTTTGTATAGCACGCTTGTAGTTACACAAACCAGTGAACATAACTATAGAGTATTCAAACAGAAGCATATTTATTTATGTATTACATTGTGAGAGGAGGTTCCAAAATGAAGTAAACATTGAAGGGAGAGTCATTCAAAATAGCATCAGGAGAAAGCAGGACCTCTGTGCCTCTCCTGTGTCAATTCCTAGAACACCATGAACTTCTTGACTTTTGTCAATTGTAATTTGTCAGTTGCAACCACCTTCTTGAACACATCCTATTTTGGACTGAAATAGAGATAATGAAACATCTGTTAGCTAAATAGCTAATCCTGTATTAGATAGTCAGTTAACTTTGCCAGGACTAATCCTAAATCTTTTGAAACAATTTATTTAACCTTGTGGCTTTTGCCTTTGTAAACTACACTCTACACTTGCAATTCAGAGCATACTTTTGAGTTCAATAGAGTCAGTATCTCCTGGTTTGCAGTCCCTAAAAATCCCAAATAAGTGTTTTTGGTGGCTTTACCACCTTATAGTCTTCTTGGCCAATAATATGCATGATCATTTACACTAATACACAATAAAATAACATATGCACATAGGAAATTTTTAAATGATAAAATGAGGTCAAAATTAAGTACTTTAAAATGATTAATGTTTTGTAATTCAAGAGTCCTTTTACCTGGAATGTATGTGTGTATATACATTGATTTCATATATATTTGAATATATATATATATGATTACTTCACATACATGTGACAAATATGCATGTTTATATATGTGGTTATTTATGTTCAGTTATTTTTAAAAATGCTGGCTTACCATTTTCGATATAACATTTCAAAAAGCTAGTGCTAAGCTCAGTTTATTTTGATTTATCTATTATTTTATTTATTTCAAATTTTGAATTGTATTTAATGACTGTCAAATATTAAAATTGCTCCTCACCAAGACACAATTTATATAATATCTTCTTAGACAATTTTTTTGTTAATAATGGTGGCTATAGATTTGTAACCATTTTTCAAGTCAATTTTATTATTTTAAATACTTTTGCTCAGTTGTTGTTATACGGCCTAGGTCCTCTTTTTTTTTAGCCTCTGTTTTAAGTGGAGAGTTCACATTAGAATTAAAAGCTTCAGTTTAGCCAATGTTTATTGTTGGCTTAACTTCAGTTATTAATATGTCTCTAACCTACAGTTTCTTTGCAGATATCTTTGCAGTTACATATCTATCTTGTAAGAGTTATTTTAGTTGAAATTAGACTCTATAATTGTATATTCATTTAACCAGGCACATAAAAGCTGCATTACATTGCAGTATACTAAAAGTAGATGAAGGAATGAGCAAAGCATTCTGCACCCTTAGCCCTTTGACCTTCTGACCAATAGTCCCCAGGTAAAATGAGGAGTTTTTTATTTTAAAATTTATTTATTTATTTGAGAGAGAAAGAGAGAGAGAGAGCAGAAGATGAGTAAAGGGAGAGGGAGGGAATCTTAAGCAGACTACCCTATAACACTGTGTCTCCCGCCACTGAACACAAAGCCTGATGCAGGGCTGAACCTCAAGATACTGAGAACATGACCTGAGCTGAAAACAAGAGTTTTCAGCTGAAAATTCAGCACACTGAGTCACCCAGGCAGCCCAAAATGAAGAGTTTTAAAGTGTAGTTTCAAAGGTAAAACAAAACAAAACAAAAAAGATTTTATTCAACTCACTAATTAAAGATGTAAATAGTAAAAAGGGAAAGGTTGTTCAAAAAACAGTTAAGGAGCTAAATATTTATAGCCAATTTAATAAAGAATGTGAATAAGATCACTTGGTTAAATATCTTAAATGATGATAAAACCATATCTTTCAGTATTATTTCCTGTGCCTAGCATCTGCATTCATATCAGAAAAAAGTTAATAAATTAAGATGTAATTTCACTAAGTTTTGGACCTCTAATGAAAAATAGTTCATTGAACAAAGTACATTCCAGTAATGATAATTCTTATGGGTACCTATGCCCCATGTTGATCACCTTTAGTCAAATTTCCAAGTTATAAAGTATTTTTCTTAACACTCTGAAATGTGTTATTTTAAACACCTTCATAATAAGGATAAAATGCATGAACTGACCTAATCTAAGATACCAAGGGATGGTATGGCACAATCAGAATCACTAATGATTATTGTTCTATTTCCCTTAGGGCTGTTATCTGAGTCAGCATTATCACAAAAGATATTCTGTAGCATGTATTTTTTTTTTTTTAAAGATTTAATTTGTTTGACAGAGAGGGAGAGAATACAAGCAGAGGGAGCTGCAGGCAGAAAGAGAGGAAGTGGATTCCCCTCTGAGCAGAGAGCCTGATGTGGGGCTCGATCCCAGGACACTGAGATCATGACCTGAGCCAAAGGCATACGCTTAATCAATTGAGCCACCCAGGTACCACTGTAGCATATATTCTTGAGACAAACAGAGAAAGAAATGCAATATACAATTGTTTTTATTAAATCAGTCATAAGATTTGACTATGTGCCCACTGAGGTCCAAGACCTCTATTTTATGTATAGAAATTTAAGGACAACAGAAAAACAAAAATCAAAAGAAACTGCACATAATTCCCTGGAAGACAAGGCAGGAAGCACAGCACAGAAAAGTTGAGCAATGTATAGAATTCTTTCTTACTTCTATTGTTTTATTAACAATATCTTGTAGACCTATTTTGTTTTTGTTTAGAAAACATTTCTTTCTCTGTGACTTTAATATGCGTCATTACTAATCTTATTTATAATAGAGAGAGAAAGAGAGAGAGAAACAAATGCAAAGAGGTGACATAGGAGATGTCTGTAAGGTTAGAGTGCAGCACATAGCAGAATGTGGGCAAATCTTCCTGGGTGTGTGGTGTGTTGGGAACAAGTTCATAAGGAAGGGACAATTCAGCTCTAAATTCTGAAGGATTAGAAAACATTTCCCAGGTGGACAAGATGGAGAAAGTTATGCTGACTAGAGCTGGCTATGTGGATAATTGTGGCATTGTAAAGGACATTACGGGTGTGGGGAAGTGGATGTGGATGTGGATTTGCATGTGAGATGGAGAAGTTAACAAAGGACAAAATAATGAGGATTTTCTAAGCCACAAAAAATATTTTGTACTTTATCAATGACAAACCTATTCTAACACACTTTGCGCCCTGGTCTGGGGAAAAATGGAGAAGCAAAAGTAGCTACTTCCATTAGAATCAATGGTAGATTTCCATTATAAGGTCCTCATTGACCTTTGGGATATGGGTTACTGTCAGTGCTATTACTTTGGCTCCTTCTACCTTCCTATCAATTTTTATCAGTAATGATCATCATTATTGTTGTAAGCTACTGGGCAGGTTAAAAACTGAACTCAACAATTTCTACATTTTATGCCCTTAATAGCTGAAAATTGGTATTATATGCTCTTAAGGAGTTGCTATGGGACAGTGTGAGAATAGGGCTTAAAAAAGCATCATTTTAGAAAAGCTGGATTCTACTCCACACTTAATCACTTTGAGTAAATCATTCCACCTCCTCTTTCAGTCAGTTTCTTCAACAATGCAATGGAAATTGGGAGCTCTGCATGGAAAATACCATTCAAAGACCTTAAGAGCTAAGCTGTTACGGCTACACACTTGTGAAGGGTTGGTACCTGCACAGAGTCAGGGAGGACTTGATTTATTTTTTCTTCTTTCTTTCTTTCTTTAGTAGGGTGGGCTTTAACTTAATGGACAACAGTTATCTATTTAGCTAAAAGGAAAAAACCATTTCAAAATCAAATGATTAAGCAAACAAAGGGTGAATAAATCTTTAAGAGCCAAGTTGGCAAGTACATCTCCACAGACCGTCCAGGAGAGATGAGGTCTCCAGGGTGAATGGAAGAATCAGGCCTTCATAGCCTGAAGAAGGCAAATATTTTCTATTGATATCCATTAGCTTTTGTTCAAAGCCTCTGTTACACAGAAACTTTAAATTGTAATATGACTTCTCAACTCTTTATCCACATGGAGAGAAAAAGTACAAGTCTGGTGATTGACTTTTATACTTCCAAACAGCTGCATTTCTAGTACGCAGTGACAAAACTGGCAATCTGACAAAACTTGCATCTTGGTTCCTTGTAAGACTCGTTACATTTGCCCTTCTGTGAGTCCACAATTGTAAAACTGATTTCATCTTGCTATGTTAATGGGATGACATATTTGTATTTGTTTTTGGAAGCTAGACCATTCTTTGTAAAGAAACCACATAAATTTTGCAATGAGTTATCTTGGCTGGCTTACCCCAAAATGGTATGGACATTTTCTTTCATATTTTAGTGACAATTATATCTGTGTTCATTATTTCACATAACTGATATGAGGGACAAGTATACTGAAAAGTAACACATAAGTAAAGTATTACTTCCACTGCTTTTCAAATTTCATCTAAGATATTATAGTTGGTGCATTACAGCTAGTGTATAGCCTCTAATGTCTAGACCTCCATTATAATTTAAAAGATAGTATTCTACTATTTTAATGAATATTTGCTTATTAAGGAAGTTTCCAGAAACTAAAATACTAAAATTAAAAGAAATGATTCTCTCATTGTAGAATAGTAATTACCATATTTGTGAATTGATATGAGAAAAATAAGTCACAAGTTCAGATTTTAACTTGATTTAGTTAACAGTTAAACCAAGATTCCATCCAAGTTCTGCAATCTTTCAATTTTAAGGAAGAATATACCTTTTACAGAACTTTATAAGTAACAGAAATTATGACCATCATCATTATTTTTGAAAATTCTTAAGAAAAATTATCCTACATTTGAAAATAAAGTGGATTGATAGAAGCATACCCTTTAAACATCAGATGGCTTTCATTTAGCTTAATCCTCTCTAGTTCCGCTTTCATCATTGCAAATGGCACCATTTCATTCTTTCTTCTGAGTAACATTTCACTATATGTATATGTGTATAAATATACATATGTGCACATATACATGTATGTATATGTGTATATACACAATGGATAAAGAAGATGTGAGGTATATATATGTATATTTTTAAGATATAGGATATATGTATATATTTAAGATATATATAAGATATTTAAGATATGTATATATATAAGATCAGGCAATGAACATTTGGATGGAGGATGAGGGAAAGAGGTGATGATGGGGATTAAGGAGAGTGCTTGTTGTGATGAGCACTGGGTGATGTATGGAAGTGTTGAAACACACTATTATATACCTGAAACTAATATTGCAGTGTAAGTTAACTAACTTAAATTTAAATAAAAATTTGAAGAGAAGACTAAATATCAGATTGTTTTCTGTTTAGCAGACCAACAAAAGATTATTTCTCTAGAAGAGTGTATGTGGTTCAGATGTAATTAGCTATCTGATTAGAGTTCAGCATTGTGAAGTTGCATGCTAACTTACAAATTTCAGTCATAAATATAAGCCCCAAGATCATATTTTATATGAGATTACTCAGTTTTATTCTAACATTCTTTTTTGGGGGGAGGGGGGTAAAATGTTGCAAATGCCCAGTTCTTCCTTAAATGTTCTTGGAACTAGCTCCATTTTTTACTGGTTGCTTCACTGATTTGAATAATTAAAATTATTAGTTAATATATGTAAAATACTTATAACAGTGTTTGGCATGCAAAAATATTAACTATTAATATATCCTTTTGGTGGGACCCCCGGATGGCTCAGTCAGTTAAGCATCCAACGTCTGATTTTGGTGCAGATCATGATCTCAGGGTGCTGACATTGCATACTTCCTTGGTCTCTGTGCTGAGCAGGAAGCCTGAGTAAGATACTCTCTTTCCCTCTTCCTCTGCCTTATCACCTTGCTTATACTCTCTCTCTCTCTCTCTCTCAAAAATAAATAAATAAAAATGAAATAAAAATTAAAATAAACCAGTTTCTAGTTTTGTTGATGTGTTCTACTGTATCACTAGTTTCTATCTCATTGATCTCTACTCTTAATCTTGATTATTTCCCTTCTTGTGTGTGGGGTTGGCTTAATTTATTGTTGATTTTCAGTTCTTTAAGGTGTAAAGAGAGCTGGTGTTTTCTGGATTTATTTATTTATTTTTTATTTTATTTTATTTTATTTTTTTTTTTTTTTTTGAGGGAGGCTTGGATAGCTATGTATTTCCCCCTTAGGACCGCCTTTGCCGTATCCCTTAGGTTTTGGACAGATGTGTCTTCTTTCTAATTGGTTTCCATGAGTTCTTTAAGCTCTTCTTTGATTTCCTGGTTGATCCAAACGTTCTTAAGCAGGGTGGTCTTTAGCTTCCAAGTGTTTGAATTCCTTCCATACTTTTTCTTGTGGCTGAGTTCCAGTTTCAAAGCACTATGGTCTGAGAATGCAGGGAGTAATCTCGGTCTTTTGGTATCAGTTGAGCCCTGATTTGTGACCCAGTATGTGGTCTATTCTAGGGAAAGTTGCATGTATGCTTGAGAAGAATGGGGAATTGGAGGGGGAGACAAACCATGAAAGACCATGGATTCTGAGAAACAAACTGAGGGTTTTGGACGGGAGGGGTGTGGGGGTGGTGAGCCTGGTGGTGGGTATTAAGGAGGGCACTTATTGTGTGGAGCACTGAGTATGGTGCATAAACAATGAATCTTGGAACACTGAAAAAATAAAAGTAAATTAAAAAAAAAAACAAAAACAAAAACAAAAACTAAGATGAAGGGGCACCTGGATGGCTCAGTTGTTAAGCATCTATCTTAGTCTCAGGTCAAGATCTTGGGGTCCTGGGATCAAACCCCACAGGAATCCTGCTTCTCCTTCTCCCACTCTCCCTGCTTGTGTTCCCTCTCTTGCTATGTTTCTTTCTGCCAAATAAATAAAATCTTAAAAAAAAAAAAATCTGTCCTTTGGTAATGCAATTTGGGGATTAAGGATTTGGGGTTTAGAGTGAGAAATATTGTATGAAAATCCAAGCTTGGGTCATTTTAATTATGTAAATTTGGTGAGTTCCCTTAACCCCTCCAAATTCCCATAGTTAGAGCAACTACCTTCTTTCTTTGTTGTGAGAGTTAAATAACATGAAGCATTTGATTTATTTTTTCCAAAGATTTTATTTGTTTATTTGACAGAAAGAGAGAGCAAGTGAGCACAAGCAGGGGGAGCAGCAGAGGCAGAGGGAGAATCAGGCTCCCCGTTGATCAGGGAGCCAGACACTGGAATCATGACCTGAGCCTTCCCAACTGAGCCACCCTGGTGCCCCAACATGAAGCATTTTAAAATTCTTGGCAAACACTCACTAGGTGTTCAGTAGTTATTGGCTACTGTTATTCAGTAAAAGACACTTGTCCTTGGAATGCGCACATAATAAACAATCGCTTGATGGATTGAGCAGTTCCATAATTGCAAGAGGGTGGGAGAGAACAAAGAGCCCACTTATACATCTATTGCTACAACAGCCAGAATAAAATTGACTGTGTTTTACTGGAGGATTCCCCCATCTAATGGCAGTGAAATTGGTAAAGAAACATTTCCCATTTCCTTAATGTGCAAATTGCTGAAATGGATTTTCTTAAGTGAAAGATTTCTTCTCCTAAATCCTTTTAAGTGTGTCCTAGTTCCCAGAAGACTGGCTGGAAATTGCTCCCAGGCACCAGACACACATTTCAAAGTGCAATATTCAGTGAACCCTTCAGAATCTGCTTAATAATGAACCCTTGTGTGTTGACATGAGGCTAATATAGGTGATATATTGATTATAGTCCTGCTGAAATATGAACTTTTTCTGCATAACTAAGTGTCCTCAAGTAAGAAATGTAGATTCTCTGCCTGGGCCAATTAGCAGGTGCATGAATTTGACTTGTCCTATTACCTCTCAGAGTTAATATTAATAAAAGAACTGGAGATGCTCATTGAATTTTCCTTTCTCTCTCTCTCTTTTTCTTTGCCCTTGTGAAAATCAAGTAAGGAATAAGTTGCCATGGGCCAGTAGCCATGCCTGTGATTAACAGGTGACCAACACTCACAAGGGCAATGCTAATCAAAGTGGGGCAGAGTTCAAACAAATAATTTTTGGCCCAGGATAGAAAAGATTATGGTCAGGAAGAGGGGCAGAATGAAGAAAGAGCAAAGAATCATCTGTACAGACTTTCATCTCCATTCATGGAGAGTTTTTAAACCTAAAATGGTTTTCATTTACCACCCAGCATATTCATAGTTTCCCTCATTTTACTGCCAGCCAGTATCTATGCAAAACTTGCTAACTCTAGTGTTACTCTAAGATGAGAGCAATTGGAGAGGTAGTCTGCCATCCAACATGTATATGTGTGTGGGAGTGAGGGTATACACCACTGAAGATACTCCAATAAGAAAAGGTGCTCTATAATATCATAAAAAATTGCAAGAGTGAATGGGATTTGAAGGAGACAGACACTATTTTACACCAGGTGCTGTCCTATATGTTCTACATGCTCTGTGGTATCTTAGGGATCTCTTTAGACTATCTAGGCACAGTTCCCTCATCTATAAAATGTGAATAATACTAGCAAAAGAAGCAGGGATGTTTTCTGGACTAAATTAAAGCAGAAGTGTTAAGATGATTCAGTGAGGTAATGGATGTGAAAGCATGGTTCCTGACACCGAGTATAGAGCTAATTGATGTCAGTTTCCATTCCTTAATCTAAGTTAGTGCTCCCTGCTAATTAATCTTAATTAACCCACATTATTGTTCCTTAATAATTATCATAGACCTTACTGCAGTCTTTTGTTGCATATTTGCTCCTTGAGAAAGGTCTCCCAAGATATTTGGTTATCTGAAACATCTAATTCTGCTTTAGAGACTCTCAACAAGGAAATATTTCATAAGACAGTAATGAGTCTCTCATTACAATATTGATGGCATTCTTGACTTTTCTAAAACAGAAATGTTTCTGAAAACACCATTATCAAATTTATAACAGCTGTAGTTTCTAAAATTCATAGCCTCAGATGAATATAATTTTTGTTTTTAAGTTCAGTGTTACATGAGGAGTTGAGGACCAAGTCGGGTATTGCCCATTGGAAAATGCTCCACCATGAAAATTTCCTGGTTCTTCGATGAAAAAGGAACAGAACAGCTTACAAAGTTTTCTGCTAGACTTACAGAATGCCATGTAAAGATTATGTGTTCTGCTAGGGTATATCTAGTATGAATTAGAAAAAAAAAAAAAATCACTTTCCTCTAGAGGGCAGAATGAGACCCATACCAAGGCACATGATTCGGTGAGCACAACTTAGGCTGACATTAACACCCCTGTACCCAGGCCAGGCATCTCTGTGTGGAGCAGTGCCCACAAATCATTTGAGAGTCTCCTGTGTGGTATTGCTGTTTCACTAAGAAGCCACTTATTTGACCTCATTCCCCTTTCTTTTGAACTGTTGTATTAATTTGCCTGGAGAATAATAAAATAAAATAAAAATGAAAACATGGGGCTCAGTAATTAAGTGTCTGCCTTTGGCTTGGGTCATGATCCCAGGGTCCTGGGATCATGCCCCACATTGGGCTCACTGCTCAGCTGGAAGCCTGTTTCTCCCTCTCCCACTCCCCCTGCTTGTGTTTCTTCTCTCATATGTCTCTCTGTCAAATAAATAAAATCTTTTAAAAAAATAAATAAAATAAAACAATAAAATAAAATAAAATAATTGTCAGATTGGTGGGAAATCCATTTCCAGTTAATGCTATTTCCTTTTTATTTTATTTTTTTAAATTTTTTATTAACGTATAATCTATTATTAGCCCCAGGGGTACAGGTCTGTGAATCACCAGGTTTACACACTTCACAGCACTCACCATAGCACATACCTTCCCAAATGTCCATAACCTCACCTCCCTCACCCCCCACCACCACCCCTGGCCAGGCAACCCTCAGTTTGTTCTGTGAGATTAAAAGTCTCTTATGGTTTGTCTCCCTCCCAATCCCATCCTGTTTCGTTTT
>NW_022631111.1:5520735-5645175 GCF_010015895.1 Lontra canadensis
CTTCACAGCACTCACCATAGCACATACCTTCCCAAATGTCCATAACCTCACCTCCCTCACCCCCCACCACCACCCCTGGCCAGGCAACCCTCAGTTTGTTCTGTGAGATTAAAAGTCTCTTATGGTTTGTCTCCCTCCCAATCCCATCTTGTTTCATTTATTCTTTTCCTATCCCCAAACCCCCCACATCACCTCTCAACTTCCTCAGATCAGGGAGATCATAAGATAATTGTCTTTCTCTGATTGACTTATTTCGCTAAGCATAATACCCTCTAGTTCCATCCACGTCGTCGCACATGAGTATAATACAATGAGCATATCTTTCAAATTACATGGGTGAGTTTCTTTTTGGAGTGAGCTCAATGTTTGTTGTTTTTCTATTTCTTCTGTTATCCCTATTTATGAAATTTAAAGCAGAACACTTCCTATTGAAGTTTAACTTTCCTTCCAAAATTTGTTTACATCATAATTATAACTATCAATGAATTTCACTAAGTGAACACAGCTGTGTAACCACCTCCCTCTGCCCCAGACAGATCAGTCATTTCTTGCATTTCTTGAGTAAGTAATGTGTTTTTTGATGCAAACCTGAGGGATTTTTGGTTTATTTGCTTTGCAGTTTTATTACAGAAAAGCACAACTAATACACTAGTTAGAGAATATAGGTGTTCTGTCTGAATTAAATGCTGACAGCAGCTAGAAGAGCATATCTTTGCATGTCTACAATTCCATTCATGGATGGATCTCAAAAATAGTAATGGAAAAATGTCCACCAAGTGAACAGAAATTCAGGCAATGCATCATTTTGTCTACTTTCCATGGAAGAAGATAGAGTCTGGGTGCATGGATCTACCCTGATTCATAGTTGTCTACTGACTTAGACAAAACAAGACTGGGAAAAGGCTGACAAGGAGATCTGAGGAAATGGTATGTAAACAGAATACTTAGAGTGGACATAGCTTCTAAAGATATGCATGCTCCTTATAAATGTCCACCAGAAGGCATTTGCTGTAGCAGAGGGTCTCACTTTGAGAAGATGAGCCATCTTGTGAATGTCCATTTGCATTTGTTTATTTATTAGCTTACTTACTTATTTATTTCCAATTTTAATGAGATATAATTGACAAATAACATCATGCAACTTTAAGGTGTACAACATGTTGATTTGATAAACTGATATATTGCAAAATAATTTCCACTATAGCATTAGCCAATACCTCCATCACATCACATAATTATTATTTCTTTTGCGTGTGTGTGTGTGTGTGTGTGTGTGTGAGAACATTTAATATCTACTCTCAGCAACTTTCAAGTATGTAATAGAGTATTGTTAACTCTAAATGAATATCCTGATGCTTGTAGACATGGTCCATGGATAAAATGGCCAAGGCATTTAAAAATGGAGTCTTGCATGAACTCAACATCTTGAAGTCCCCCATAGTGTAGTTGCTTTCATAGACTCTACTGCTGAATGTCTAAACTCCTAATAATAGAGGCCAACACTGAGCCCCTGGTTGGTCCTATTCTACTATAAAAGTACAAATGCCATTTGATAGGCATTGACTATTTTGGTCCTTTTTTTACACACATGCAACAAAACACAAAAACAAAAAAACATTGATTTGGCTTTAGAGGAATATGAACTTTTTAAAAAAGTGATTTCTGTTTTCATGATACCAGACTTCTGCCAGTACTAATATCTATTTCATGAATTGTCATGGAATTCCACACATGATCACCTTTTTCTAAGGTATTCATTTTATGGACAAGGAGACTTAGCAATGGACTGAAGTCTATGGAATTCCCAGAAATATCCTTGTCCTGAACAGATCAGTGAATAAGAATCAGATTGGAAGACAACACCCTGAAATAGTAAGAGGTCTTCCTCTGAGTTACAATGTAAGTTTAAAATCAGCATCTAGAGTCTAGTACTGTTTCTCTACACACCAGTGGGTACAGGTGGAGGTTCTATATCTCACTATTATAGCTGATACAACATGTTAGATACTGTTTTGTTTCTTGTTTCCTCAACCATTGGCTTAATGAATTCAAAGTCCTGATCACTAAGAGGGAATCCTGGCACCATTGAACACAGTCATGGCTTCAATAAATTAAATTTTGGGAATGGGGTATGGCCACTTGGCGTTCTTTGTGCCACTGAATTGAGAGGCAGAGAAGAGAGCATCTGAAGTGGCTGAGGTGATTGATCATGATTATCATGGAGAAATTGGTTGAAAGCTACATAGTGGGTAAAGAAGGAATATGTGGATATACTGAAGGATTTTTTTTAGCATCTTTGCATGCACTCATATTAGTAATAAAAGCCAGTTGTGAGAACAACAGCAAAACATTTCTGAGAATGTGGATCTTACCAAAACAGATTCATCAGGAAAACCTTCTGAAGAAGCAAGATTTTAGAAGAGGATAACACTGGATAGAGGTTATTCAGTTTAATTCCAGTAAAATATTATTAAATACCTATCTATATATTAAGTACTCACATCAGTAAGACTGACCTGACTCTGCAGGTGTCAATGTGTGTGTGTGTGTGTGTGTGTGTGTGTGTGTGTGTGTGTGTGTATACACTTGCATGTGTTTTTACCTCATATTTTTCTTCAAAAATAAAGTACGAGAGTTTTGGTTTTCTCTTTTGAGAACTATCTAAGTGCCTAGGAAAAATTCTGTCTCCATTCACTCACAAAAAGCCAAATCCCCTACCCTATTTTCACAAGAACAAGTCTTCAGTTGCTCTCAGTTATTAAAGACATTTCACACCACAGTATTTAACAATACTAAGAGAGATAAGAACAATAGGGCTGAACTTTCTTCCTCAAGTTGTGAGGACAAAGAAGAGATTCAGGTGATGAACTATAACAGAGATATTCTTTGGTGAGGTAACTAATACAAAGAGTGCTTCATGCTAACAAAGAGAATATTTTCATGATAGAGGAATATATCACCAGAGACTTTACAGCAGTATCTAAGGCACATCAAGAGAGAGAACATAATAAGAGTATAGGAGAAAGAAGTGCCAACAACAACTCAGAGAGAAAGGGCAATAAGGGGCCTATGAACAGCAAAGAAGCCCTAGTCTGGAACCTCACTAAATGTGTGGAGCTTGCTAGAGAAGCAAGTTACTCTAGGAGGACTCTGTTTATTCCAAAGAATGGTCTTGGTTGTTAGAGTTAAAGCAGCAAAGACTAGATGGAAGTAATAATAGACAAATGATATCATCTAAGTAAGGTCTGAGGGTTTACAGACTCTTTTCTGTTGGTCTTCTTCAAACAACATGTGCACTGTAATAGCTAATGCCCTGCTCTTCTGATTGGTTGTCAACATTCAAACAGGAAAAACAGAATTATGTGTTCTATTATGAATGTAGAGTCTCAAAAAGGAGAGGTATTTACCACCAGCTACATTCTGAAATTCTTGTGTTCAAAAGCAATTATAATTATTATTGTTATTTTGCATTTATATAGCTGTATTTTATTTACAAGAGCTTTACAATTGTGTTTGTCTGTGTCTTTCTATTTGCCTTCTTACTCATCAGCCCTGTGAAGTATGTCAGGGTTATTGGCCTTATTGTGTAGAGTAAACATTTGAAGCAATTAAGATTTGAAGGGATTTTCAATTTATTTTTGGCTTTGGAAGAACAGTTCACAGGTAACAAGAGGTCCATTTTAAAGTGCAAAGGATGGGCTTATAGAAAAGAAAAACAAATACATTTTGCTTTAGTAAATTAGGATAAGCCCATTTCACATTAAAGCCATTTTTAAACATTGAAGCTTCTTTTCCATTAATCAGAAGAATATAATGCAGTTGTTGAAACCAAAAACATTAATGCTAGATGTACTCAAATTCTAACACTGTCTTTTACTAGCTGTGCTGTTCTGGCAAATTTCTTAATCTCATGAATATCAAAGTATAAAACATAACTAGTAATATGTTTTTAGTTGGCTTTTCATTAATATTAATATCTTATTTTCACAGTATCTTTTTAAATTAAATTTTACTTTTTCACTGTTCCAAGATTCATTGTTTATGCACCACACCAAGTGCTCCATGCAATACATGCCCTCCATAGTACCCACCACCAGGCCTTCCCAACACCCCACCCACCTTCCCTCCAAAACCCTCAGTTTGTTTACCAGAGTCCACAGTCTCTCATTGTTCATCTCTCCCTCTGATTTCTCCCAACTCACTTCTCCTCTTCATCTCCCCATGTTCTCTGTGTTATTCCTTATGCTCCACAAGTAAGCGAAACCATATGATAATTGACTCTCTCTGCTTGACTTATATCACTCAGTATAATCTCTTTCAGTCCCATCCATGTTGATACAAAAGTTGGGTATTCATCCTTTTTGATGGAGGTATAATACTCCATTGTATATATGGACCATATCTTCTTTATCCATTTGTTTGTTGAAGGGCATCTTGTCTCTTTCCACAGTTTGGCAACTGTGGCCATGGCTGCTATGAACGTTGGGGTACAGATGGCCCTTCTGTTCACTACATCTGTATCTTTGGGGTAAATACCCAGTAGTGCAATTGCAGGGTCATAAGGTAGCTCTATTTTTAATTTCTTAAGGAATCTCCACACTGTTTTCCAAAGTGGCTGCACCAACTTGCATTCCCACCACAAGTGTAAGAGGGTTCCCCTTTCTCCACATGCTCTCCCACACTTGTTGTTTCCTGTCATGTTGCTTTTGGCCATCCTAACTGGTGTAAGGTGGTATCTCAATGTGGTTTTGATTTGTATCTCCCTGATGGCTAATGATGATCAACATTTTTCATGTGTCTGTTATCCATTTGTATGTCTTCTTTGGAGAAGTGTCTGTTCGTGTCTTCTGCCCATTTTTTTGATGTGATTATCTGTTTTTAGAGTGTTGAGTGTGAGGAGTCCTTTATAGATCCTGGATATCAGCCTTTTGTCTGTAGTGTCACTTGTGAATATCTTCTCCCATTTCGTGGGTTGCCTCTTTGTTGTGTTGACTGTTTCCTTTGCTGTGCAGAAGATTTTGATCTTGATGAAGTCCCAAAAGTTCATTTTCGCTTTTGTTTCCTTTGCCTTTGGAGACACGTCTTGAAAGAAGTTGCTGCGGCCGATGTCGAAGAGATTACTCTCTATGTTCTTCTCTAGGATTTTGATAAATTCCTGCCTCACATTGAGGTCTTTTTTCCATTTTGAGTTTAACTTTGTGTACGGTGTAAGAGAATGGTCGAGTTTCATTCTTCTACATATAGCTGTCCAATTTTTCCAGCACCATTTATTGAAGAGACTGTCTTTTATCCATTGTATATTTTTTTCCTGCTTTTTTGAAGATTATTTGGCCATAGAGTTGAGGGTTCATATCTGGGATCTCTACTTTGTTCCACTGGTCTATGTGTCTGTTTTTGTGCCAGTACCATGCTATCTTGGTGATCACAGCTTTGTAGTAAAGCTTGAAATCAGGTAATGTGATGCCCCCAGTCTTGTATTTCTTTTTCAACATTTCCTTAGCAATTCAGCATCTCTTCTGGGTCCATACAATTTTGTTTATACAATATCTAACAAATGTATTGAACATTGTAAAGAAAGAATGCATAGCACTTATTACTAACATATTGTCACTGTGGCCAAATATTTTTTAAAAATTCAGCTTTTGTTTCCTTATCAGAATAATACAGGCAATTATGCAATAAAATATTCTAGAACAATTTAAAGGATTACATGATATCCTTTTTAGATTTGTCATTATTTAAGATTTTTCAATAGCTCAAATGCCTTAATAACATGTACATAAATATATATATTATATATGTACAATTGTCTCACTTTTAATACTTGATTGATCAAAACTTTACTAGTAATACACAACAAATTATATAAATATGTGCAGCAAATATCATAAAAATCTATCCAGAGTTGATATTTGTGTAATCAATAAAAAGCCTCTGATATCCTAATTTTAGGAAAATCGTGCTTTTAAATAGCTAATTCTCAGAAATGAATATGCCAATAACTTGAACAGTGTGGAAAATAAGACCACAGATTGAGTGTTTAAGTATTAGACTTTGTCATGTCCATGAACAGTACTGTAGGAGGAACAGGTGGAGATGATAAGTGACCAGCCATCACATGTATCACCTGCCAAGATTAAAGGCTTTCTTTGATACCTAAGCACATTCTTCATTGCTTGCCCAAACTGATGTGGGCAACCCAAGAGGAGCAGTTGAGACCATTCTGAGGAAATGAGACTTTGTGACACTAGAAAGAGTTAATAGATCCACTCCAGGTAATCAACTTAAATCCAAATTTCCAAACACATTTTGTACAAAACAAACATATCAGAAAGGATAGAAAATAAAACTGCACATAACCAACTGCTAGGGCTAGGCTAGGAAATAGGGAAAGCTACAGACTTCAATTCACTTGCAAATGGGTGAATAAAAGGCTGAAATTACTGAAATTGGGTCAGGAACACTGCTAGAGGAGAGTGGAGGCAGGACTGCCTTGAAGAAGAAACATGCCGTGGGGGCTGGGAGGTGCCCTGATACTAATAATTTCACACACAGGAGAGGGTCCAGTCCAAGTGAGAGAATAACCAAAAATCTCTCTGAGACCTGACAGATGGAGCAACATCTACAGAAGCTTAGAAAGTGTAAGGAATGGAGGAACCCCTCTCGGAAGGCAGAACTTCTGGGAGAAAAGAATACAAACTGAAGAGAAACCTAGGTCTACAGGCTCGGCAGAAAAGAGCAAAAAGACAACAGGAGGTAGAAATGAAAGGATCTAACACACACACACACACACACACACACACACACACACACACACACACCAGCAACAATAAAACAAATGCAAGCCCCTCACCCATGGGGAAAAAAATCACAAAATCCTTTATCCCTCCAAAAACAACACAAAAAGTAGTTCAATACATAAACTGCACTTCATGATTCCAACACAAATGCCTGGATTTTAGCTAAGAAAATAATAAGCCAAATCATATTTTTACCAATTGTTATAAATACTTCAGTTATTGCTAGCACAGGATATCTCAAACATCTATGAAAACGAATAGAAAAAGACAGGAAAATTTGAAAAATAGCCTCTCCTAAGAGAAAAAAAGAAAATAAGAAACAAAGTTTTTATGGATGAAAATACTATTTCCAATGATCAACAACAAACCCCACCAAAACAAAATAAAATGGGAATCAGATGCCATTAAAAAGTCAAGTGAAGAATATATAAATATAACAGAAATTTAACATAATTTATTACAAACAATATTTAAGGAATATATAACTTTAGAAATTCAAAAAGTCAGAATAGAAATGCACAAAGAAAATTATAAAATAAAATTGATGGAACTAAGAAAAACTGAAGAAAAGGACTATATTATTTGAGAAATAAAGGCTGAGTTACAAAGTGTTAAATCAGAGAACAGCTTTGAGTGAAAGCATAGGTTGAGATTGAGAGGATAAATGAAAACATTCAAGAATTTAAAAACAAAAATATAGGAAGTCAGCAAGAATTGAAGGGGATACAAAAGAGAGAAAATGGGATGCACATAAAAAAATAAAAGTATCTGGGGTGCCTGGGTGGCTCAGTGGGTTAAGCCGCTGCCTTCGGCTCAGGTCATGATCTCAGGGTCCTGGGATTGAGTTCCGCATCGGGCTCTCTGCTCAGCAGGGAGCCTGCTTCCCTCTCTCTCTCTGCCTGCCTCTCTGTCTACTTGTGATCTCTCTCTGTCAAATCAATAAATAAAATCTTTAAAAAAAAAAAAAAGTATCTGAAGGATAGTACAATATATATGTAGGAGTATTATTTAAAATTTTAACATAAAAATAAACTCTCTGGAAAAAAAAAGGGGGGGGGGTTGGATTCAGACATACAAATTGAAGGGATCTAGAGTTTACCTGAGAAAATGCACCTGGTTGGGTCAACTTTGAAACACATTTTAAGAAAACTAATAGACTTTGAAGATATATTTTTTAAAAAAATATCTAGGACCCCACACAAAAAGAACACATTACATATGAATAAAAGAAAATAAAGTAGAAGTGATTTTGCAAGAACATTATGAAAACAAGATAACAGTAGAAACATATTTTCAAGAAACTTAAAGAAAATGTCAGGCAAACAGCTCATGGATCTAGAAATACAACAATCATCTTGGGTTCCTCTTCCCCATCATTACCCCTGCTAAAGTTAACCACTATCTTGATTTTTTTCCTCAGAGATTACTTTTGCATTTTTTGAGTTTTATATAAATGGAATCATACAGTAAGCAATTCTTTCTTTCTTTCTTTCTTTCTTTCTTTCTTTCTTTCTTTCTTCTTTCTTTCTTTCTTTCTTTCTTTCTTTCTTTCTTTCTTTCTTTCTTTCAAGTAGGCTTTTAAGTAGAGCCCAATGCCAGCATGGAACTAATGTCCAACATGGAGCTTGAACTCATGACTCTGAGATCAAGACCTGAGCTCTGATTGAGTAGGACACTTAACCAACTGAGCCACCAGGCTCCCTGACAACCATTTATTTCTCCTTTTGCTCAACACCATATTTACAAGATTCAATTATGGTTTGGAGTAACAATCATTTATTTCATTTTCTTTGATGTATAGTAACAGATGTGTGTTTCATGACGATTGATTCATTCTATTCTTTAGGAGTATTTGGGTAGTTTCAAGGTTTGGGGTATTCTAAATAGTGCCATTATTCTTGTATGTGCATTTTTTTCCCCTTGTATGTGTCTTTAATGAACATATATATCAATTTCTGCTGGGATATACTTAAAATGGAATTGCTGGGTCATAGATGGTCCTGCCAGATAATTTTCCACATGAGTTTGACCATTCATGCACTTCCAGTAGCAGTGCATGAGAGTTCTGCTAATTCTACTTTCATGCTCAAATTTGGTATTTTGTTTTGGCCACTTTCATGACTGTGCCACATATAACTCACTCAAGTTTTCCTTTGCATCTCTCTGATCATTAAGAAGATTGAACACCTTTTCATGCATTCACTTTTTATTTTGAGCTCCTCTTTTTGAAGTAGCTGTTCAATACTTACTTATTTTCAATTTGAGTCTCTGTTTTTTTTTTTTCAATTTACGAGTTATTTATTTATTCTACATACAAAATATTGACAGAAATGTTTATCACAGATATATTTATTTTAAACCACATATACATATGTATAGTTCAACAATCTGAGGGTTGTCTGTCTGTGGCGTAGTTTCTCACAATCTTGATATTTTTTTCATGATCATATGCTCTTAATGTGAATAAAATAATGTCTAAATCATTTTTCTTTCCTTTCAGTTAGTATCATCTTTAAGAAAACTTTGTTAACTCATTGTCCTGATGGTGTTCTCTCTAAGTTTACATATAAAAGTTTTATTGTTTTACCTGCCACCACATTTAGCCTTAAATTTTTAAAAATACTTTGCTAAAACATGTTTAGTAAAATAAAATTACTATATGACACACTAACTCCACTCCTAAGTAAAGATGAAAAATAATTGGAAACAGGTACTCAACTAGATATTTGTACACAAATATTCATTGTAGCCTTCTTTACAGTAGCTGAAGGTGGAAATGATTTAAGTGTCCTTCAACAGATGAGTATATAAGCAAAATGGGGTATATATACACAATGTGATATTATTTGGCTATAAAAAGAAATGAAATTCTGATAGAGGCTACAAAATGGAAGAACATTGCAAACATTATGCTAACTGAAATAAGCCAGATCACAAAATAACAAATATTGTTGGATCCTATGAAACATACAGTAAAGTATATTCATAAAAGCAAAAACAAATAAGAAGTACCAGGGAGGGAATGGAGAGTTGTTGCTTAATGGGTACAGGATTTCTGTTTAGAGTGAAGACAATGTTGAAGAAATAGGAAGTGGTAATGATTGCTTAACATCGTGAATATCAATACTACTGAATCATACATTTAAACGTGGTTAAAATGACAAATTGTATTTTAACATACTTATGTACGCTCCAAAAATTGTTCAGAAGTGACTGCTTTGAAAATATTCCAAGGGGGGTATCTCAGCACTAAAATGTCCAATGAAATGTATATTGTCAACTGCACTTTTTTTTCTTTTCCTTTTCCCTTTCTTGAGTTTGCCACTAAAACTCTTTGTTATTTGTATTTGCTTTATATATTTAAAACTAAAGAGAAGGTACAATTATGTGCGAGGTATAATTGACAAAATTATAAGAAGTCTAAAGAGTACACAGTGATAATTTGATATACATATCAATTGTATAAGGATTCTTCCTATCTAGTTAGATAGGAAGTGATCATTAACTAGATAGGAAGAATCCTTATACAATTGATATGTATATATCAATATACATATATATACACAATTGATATGTATATCATCTCACATATTACTCTTCTGTCTCTGTGTAGAACATTTAAATTCTACTCTAGTAACAAATTTCATTTGTATGATTCAGTGCTACTAACTACTGTCACCATACTATAAATTAGATCTTCAGACCATATTCATTTTGTACCTGAAAGTTTGTAACTTTTCCTGACCTCTTCCTATTTTCCCCATCTCCCAGTCCCTGGCAATCACTTTTCTACTCTGTTTCTTAGTAAACTAAGAGTTTTGCTTTTTATTTAGATTCCATATATAGGTGATACCATACAACATTTATCTTTATCTGTGCAGCTTATTTTACTTACTATATTGTCCTCCAGGTCCATCCATATTTTCACAAATGGCAGAATTTCCTTCTTTTTAATGACTGAATAATATTCCTGTGTGTGTGTGTGTGTGTGTATCACTTTTCTTTATTCATTCATTTATTGATGCACTCTCAGGTTACTTCTGTAGCTTTTGTAAATAATACTGCAATGAACATAGGACTGCAGATATTTTTTCAAGATTTTTTTTTTTTTTTTTTTTGGATAAGTACCCCAAAGTGGGATTGTTGGATTGCATGGCAATTCTATCTTTAAATTCTTGCGGAACCTCCATACTCTTATCCATAGTTACTGCACCAATTTACTTTCCCATAATGAAGGCACAAGTGTTCCCTTGTCTCCATATCCTCATCAACATTTACCATCTGTTGTCTTTTTGGTAACAATTTTTAACAATTTTAATTGAAGTGATATCTCAATGTGGTTTTGATTTGCATTTCCTAGATGATTAGTGCTGTTGAAGACCTTTCAGTATCTGTGGGCCATCTGTATGTCTTTGAAAAAAATGAACATTCAGTTTCTCTACCCACTTTTAAATCTGATTGCATTTTTGTTATTGAGTTGTATGAGTTCTGTGTATATTTCAGATGTTATCCCTTTATCAGATGTATGCTTTGCAAATATTTTCTCCAATTCCATAGGATGCCTTTTATTTTCTTGACAGTTTTCTTTGGCTATAGCTATCATTTGATGTAGTCCTGCTTTATTATTTTTGCTGTTGTTGCCCTTGCTTTTGGTGTCAAGTCAAAAAAGAAAAAAAGTCATGGTCAAGATTGGTGTTCAGGAACTTACCCCTTATGATTGCTTCTAGGAGTTTTATATTTTCAGGTCATAAATTTAGGTCTTCAATTTATTTTGATTTAGTATTTGTGTTAGAAGAGAGATGTCCAGTTTCATTATTTTGCATGTGGCTGCCCAGTTTCTCCAGCATTATTTATGGAATAGATTATCCTTTCCCCATTGCATATTCTTGGATCCTTTTCATGAATGAATTGACCACCTAGGCCTGTAATTTTAAAGAGATGTTGCAACTGATACTACAGAAATTCAAAGAATCATGAGATGACTATGGACAATTATACACCAGAAAATTGGACAACCTATAATAAATGGATACATTCCTAGAAACATACATCCTACCAAGACTGAATTATTAAGAAAGAAACAATATGGAATGTCCTAAGATGGCAGAAAAGTAGCAGGCTGAGACTACATCAGGTAGCAGGAGATAGCTAGATAGCTTATCAATCCATTGTGAACATCTACAAATCCAACAGGAGACCAAAGAGAAGAACAGCAACAATTCTAGAAACAGAAAATCGACCACTTTCTGAAAGGTAGGACTGGCGAAGAAGTGAATCCAAAGCTACGGGAAGATAGACCACAGGGGTGGGGCCAGCTCCCAGCGAGCGGTGGAGCAATGGAACACAAAATCAGGGCTTTTAAAAGTCTGCTTCATGGAGGGACATCACTCCAGAGGCTAAACTGGGGTGAAGCACACTGGGGGTCAGCATGGCCCCAGGTCCCATGGGGTCACAGAAGGATCAGGGGAGTCTCAGTGTCGCAGAGCTCACAGGTATTAGAGCAGGAAAGCCGGATACAGAGACAGAGCCGAGGAGTGAGCTGTCAGCTCGGGGTTACCTTGAACCAGTCGCAGGCTGGGTGAGCTCGGAGCAAACCAGAGGCCAGGGACATGGGATTGATTGAGCACTTGTCTCTGAGGGTGCACTGAGGAGTTGGCACCTGAGCTCCCAGCTCCTCTGGGCCAGAGATCGGGAGACTGCCATTTTCATTCCTGTCCTCCGGAACTCTATGGGAAGTGTTCAGGGAACAAAAGCTCCCAAAAGTGAACTCGAGCAGATTACTTAGCCCAGCCCATGGTAAGGCGGTGCAATTCCACCTGGGGCAAAAACACTTGAGAATCAATACAACAGGCCCATCCCCCAGAAGATCAACAAGAAATCCAGCCAAGACCAAGTTCATGTACTAAGGAGAATAGCAGAATCCCAGAGAAGGAGAAAGCAAAGTATGGAATTCATGGCTTTCTTCCCATGATTCCTTAGTCTTGCAGTTAATTTAGTTTTTTTTTTTTTATTTTTTTCTTCTTCTAAATTTTTTTTAACTTTTACCCTTTCCTCTTTTAATGTTTTTTAAACAGTTTATCTTAACAATACCTTTCATAAAAAAATAAATAATAATCTTTTTTGAACCTTCATTATTATACTCATATTTTATCCTTCATTGTATCTAACTTTATTTTTTGTATACACATAGGGTTTTTTCTTCTAAAAAATTTGGGGTACAACTTCTTCTAATACATCAAAATATGTCCTAAATCTAGCTCCAGGTTTGTTCTAGTCTTCAGCCCAAGCAAAATTGCTCCCCTTTATTTTTCTTTATTCTCCCAACTAACTTACTTTATCAACTCCTTTTTTAGAAATTAAAAAAATATATATTTTTTCATCTTTATAGGGATATTCCATACCTTCATTGTGTTAAACGTATATATTTTTTTTCATTCCTTAAAATTTTGGGAGGTAGTTTCTTCTAAGAGACCAAAATACTCCCCAAATTAAGTGGGTGACCCTGTTCTAGTCACCAGTCTAATATATATATTTTTTCTTTTTTATATTTTTCTAAATTTGTTTTCTTTTTTTTTTTTTTTAAATTTTATTTTCTGAACTTCTTTTTATCCCCTTTCTCCCCCCATGATTTGGGGTCTCTTCTGATTTGGCTAAAGCACATTTTCCTGGCGTCTTTGCCACCGTTTTAGTACTTTATTTGTTCCTTTGTACATTCTTATCTGGACAAAATGACAAGGTGGAAAGACTCAACACACACACAAAAAAAAGAACAAGAGGCAATACCAAAGGCTAGGGACATAATCAATACGGACATTGGTAATATGTCAGATCTATAGTTCAGAATGACGATTCTCAAGGTTCTAGCCGGGCTGGAAAAAGGCATGGAAGCTAGTAGAGAAACCCTCCCTGGAGAGACAAAATCCCTTCCTGGAGACATAAAACAACTAAAATCTAACCAAGTTGAAATAAAAAAAAGCTATTAATGAGGTGCAATCAAAAGTGGAAGCTCTTATTGCTAGGATAAATGAGGGAGAAGAAAGAATTAGTGATATAGAAGATCAAATGACAGAGAATAAAGAAGCTGAACAAAAGAGAGACAAATACTGGACCATGAGGGGAGAATTCGAGAGATAAGTGACACCATAAGACGAAACAACATTAGAATAATTGGGATTCCAGAAGAAGAAGAAAGAGAGAGGAGAGCAGAAGGTATATTGGAAAGAATTATTGTAGAGAATTTCCCTAATATGACAAAGGGAACAAGCACCAAAATCCAGGAGGTGCAGAGAACTCCCCTAAAAATCAATAAGAATAGGTCCACGCCGTGTCACCTAATAGTAAAATTTACAAGTCTTAGCGACAAAGAGAAAATCCTGAAAGCAGCCCAGGAAAAGAAGTCTGTAGCGTACAATGGTAAAAATATTAGATTGGCAACAGACTCATCCACAAAGACCTGGCAGGTCAGAAAGAACTGGGATGATATATTCAGAGGACTAAACAAGAAAAACATGCACCCAAGAATACTATATCCAGCTAGACTATCATTGAAAATAGAAGGAGAGATAAAAAGCTTCCAGGACAAACAAAAACTGAGAGAATTTGCAAACACCAAACCAGCTCTACAGGAAATATTGAAAGGGGTCCTCTAAGCAAAGAGAGAGCCTAAAAGTAGTAGATCAGAAAGGAACAGTAACAGTCACTTTACAGGCAATACAATGGCACTAAACTCATATCTCTCAATAGTTACCCTGATGTTCATGGGCTAAATGCCCCAATCAAAAGACACAGGATATCAGAATGGATCAAAAAACAAAACCCATCAATATGCTGTCTAAAAAACTCATTTTAGACCCACAGACACCTCCAGACTTAAAGTGAGGGTGTGGAGAACAATTTACCATGCTAATGGACATCGGAAGAAGGTTGGGGTGGCAATCCATATAGCAGATCAGTTATATTTTAAGCCAAAGACTATAATAAGAGATGAGGAAGGACAGTATATCATACTCAGGGTCTGTCCAACAAGAAGATCTAACAATTTTAAATACCTATGCCCCTAACATGGGAACAGCCAACTATATAAACCAATTAATAACAAAAGCTAAGAAACACATCGACAATAATACGATAATAGTAGTGTCCATTTAACACTGAAATGGACAGATCATCCAAGCAAAAGATCAACAAGGAAATAAAGGCCTTAAATGACACACTGGACCAGATGAACATCACAGATATATTTAGAACATTTCATCCCAAAGCAACGGAATATACATTCTTCTCCAGTGCACATGGAACATTCTCCAGAACATCCTGGGTCACAAATCAGGTCTCAAATGGTATCAAAAGATTGGGATCATTCCTGCATATTTTCACACAACAATGTTCTGAAGCTAGAACTCAATCACAAGAGGAAATTTGGAAAGAACCCAAACACATGGAGACTAAACAGCATCTTTCTAAAGAATGAATGGGTCAATCAGGAAATTAAAGAAGAATTGAAAAAATTCATGAAAACAAATGACAATGAAAACACAACAGTTCAAAATCTGTGGGACACAACAAAGGCAGTCCTGAGAGGAAAATATATAGCGGTACAAGCCTTTCTTAAGAAACAAGAAAGGTCTCAGGTACACAATCTAACCCTACACCTAAAGGAGCTGAAGAAAGAACAAGAAAGAAACCCTAAACCCAGCAGGAGAAGAGAAATCATAAAGATCAGAGCAGAAATCAATGAAATAGAAACCAAAAAAACAATAGAACAAATCAACGAAACTAGGAGCTGGTTCTTCGAAAGAATTAATAAGATTGATAAACCCCTGGCCAGACTTATCAAAAAGAAAAGAGAAAGGACCCAAATAAATAAAATCATGAATGAAGGAGGAGAGATCACAACCAACACCAAAGAAATACAGACAATTATAAGAACATATTATGAGCAACTCTATGCCAACAAATTTGACAATCTGGAAGAAATGGATGCATTCCTAGAGACATATAAACTACCACAACTGAACCAGGAAGAAATAGAAAACCTGAACAGACCTAGAACCAGTAAGGAGATTGAAACAGTCATCAAAAATCTCCAAACAAAAGCCCAGGGCCAGATATGTTCCCAGGGGAATTCTACCAAACATTTAAAGAATAATTAATACCTATTCTCCTGAAACTGTTCCAAAAAATAGAAATGGAAGGAAAACTTCCAAACTCATTTTATGAGGCCAGCATCACCTTGATCCCAAAACCAGACAAGGATCCCATCAAAAAAGAGAATTACAGACCAATATCCTTGATGAACACAGATGTAAAAATTCTCACCAAAATACTAGCCAATAGGATCCAACAGTACATTAAAAGGATTATTCACATGACCAAGTGGGATTTATTCCAGGGCTGCAAGGTTGGTTCCACATCCACAAATCAATCAATGTGATACAATACTTTAATAAAAGAAAGAACAATACCATATGACAATCTTAATAGATGCTGAAAAAGCATTTGAAAAAGTGCAGCATCCCTTCCTGATCAAAACTCTTCAAAGTGTAGGGATAGAGGGCACATACCTCAATATCATCAAAGCCATCTATGAAAAACCCACTGCAAATATCATTCTTAATGGAGAAAAACTGAAAGCTTTTCTGCTAAGGTCAGGAACACGGCAGGGATGTCCTTTATCACCACTACTATTCAACATAGTACTAGAAGTCCTAGCTTCAGCAATCAGACAACAAAAATAAATTAAAGGCATCTAAAGCAGCAATGAAGAAGTCAAACTATCACTTTTTGCAGATGATATGATACTATATATGGAAGACCCAAAGGGCTCCACTCCAAATCTGCTAGAACTTGTACAGGAATTCAGTAAAGTTTCAGGATATAAAATCAATGCACAGAAATCAGTTACATTTCTCTACACCAACAAAACAGAAGAAGGAGAAATTAAGGAGTCAATCCCATTTACAGTTGCACCCAAAACCATAAGATACCTAGGAATAAATCTAACCAAAGACGCAAAGAATCTGTACTCAGAAAACTATAAAGTACTCATGAAAGAAATTGAGGAAGACACAAGGAAATGGAAAAATATTCCATGCACCTGTATTGGAAGAACAAATATTGTGAAAATGTCTATGCTACCTAAAGAAATCTACACATTTAATGCAATTCCTATCAAAATCACATCCATTTTTTTCAAAGAAATGGAACAAATAATCCTAAAATTTTTATGAAACGAGAAAAGACCTCGAATAGCCAAAGGAATATTGAAAAAGAAAGCCAAAGTTGGTGGCATCACAATTCTGGACTTCAAGCTTTATTACAAAGCTGTCATCATCAAGACAGTATGGTACTGGCACAAAAACAGACACATAGATCAATGGAACAGAATAGAGAGCCCAGAAATAGACCCTCAGTTCTGTGGTTAACTAATCTTCGACAAAGCAGAAAAGAATGTCCAATGGAAAAATGACAGCCTCTTCAATAAACGGTGTTGGGAAAATTGGACAGGCACATGCAGAAAAATGAAATTGGACCATTTCCTTACACCACACATGAAAATAGACTCAAAATGGATGAAGGACCTCAATGTGAGAAAGGAATCTATCAAAATGCTTGAGGGGAACACAGGCAGCAACCTTTTTGACTTCAGCTGCAGCAACTTCTTCCTGGGAACATCACCAAAGGCAAGGGAAGCAAGGGCAAAAATGAACTATTGGGATTTCATCAAGATCAAAAGCTTTTGCACAGCAAAGGAAACAGTTAACAAAACCAAAAGACAACTGACAGAATGGGAGAAGATATTTGCAAACAACATATATTATATAGGGCTAGTATCCAAAATCTATAAAAAGCTTATCAAACTCAACACCCAAAGAACAAATACTCCAATCAAGAAATGGGCAGTGGACATGAACAGACATTTCTGCAAAGAAGACATCCAGATGGCCAACAGACACATGAAAAAATGCTGCACATCACTCAGGATCAGAGAAATACAAATCAAAACCACAATGAGATACCACCTCACACCAGTCAGAATGGCTAACATTAACAAGTCAGGAAATGACAGATGCTGGCGAGGATGCAGAGAAAGGGGAACCCTCATACACTGTTCACTACTGATCTACACTGATCACTGATCTACACAGATCACTACTGGTTATTTACCCTAAAGTTACAAATGTAGTGATCTGAAGGGGCACGTGCACCCGAATGTTTATAGCAGCAATGTCCACAATAGCCAAACTATGGAAAGAACCTAGATGTCCATCACAGATGAATGGATAAAGAAGAAGTGGTATATATACACAATGGAATACTATTCAGCCATCAAAAGAAATGAAATCTTGCCATTTGCGACAATGTGGATCGAATAGATAGTATAATGCTTAGCCAAATAAGTCAATTGAAGAAAGACAACTATCATATGATCTCCCTGATATGAGGAAGTGGAGATGCAACATGGGGGAGGTGGGGGGTAGGAAAAGACTAAATGAAACAAAATAGGATCGGGAGGGAGACAAACCATAAGAGGCTCTTAATCTCGCAGAACAAACTGAGGTTTGCTGGTGGGAAGGGGGTCGAGAGAGGGGGTTGGGTTAATGGACATTGAGGAGGTTATGTGTTATGGTGAGTGCTGTGAAGTCTGTGAAGTCTGTACACCTGGCTATTCACAGGCCTGTACCTCTGGGGATAAAAATTCATTATATGTTTATAAAAATTTAAAAAAATTAATAAAAAATAATAATAATTTATACAAAACAAAGATAAAAAAAAAGAAAGAATCAATTTGAACAACTCAACTTCTAAGGAGATTGAAGAAATTCCCAAAAACTTCCTGACAAAAGGAAGTCCATGACCAATAGCATCACAGTGAATTTTACCAAGTATTTAAAAAAAGTTAGTACGAATCATTATCAACTCTTCCCAAGAATAGAAGACAGAGTACTCTTCTAAACTTGTTTTCATATGTCAGCATTACCCTGATACTAAAAATAGGGGCACTGCAAAAAAAAAAAAAAATTACAAGCCAAATTCCCTGATGAACAGACATGCAAAAATCCCCATCAAAACACTAGCAAACTGGATTAAATAATATGTTCAAAGGATCATATGTCATGATCAAGTGGAAGTCATCCCATGACTACAAGAACAGTTTAACTTTCGCAAATCAGTCAATGTCATACAGCACATGAACAAAAAGAAAGATAAAAACCATATTATTATATCAATAGACAGTAAACGCATTTAACAAATTTCAACATCCATTCATGATAAGCACTCTCAACAAAGAGGGCATATGTGGAACACACCACATATGATAAAACACAAAATATATTTGCTATGTAGGAGATATTAAATAAATGTTAATTTGTTCAGTTTTTCTTCACATATTGCTACGCATGTAAACTCTGAAGACACATTTTAAATTACTCATAACGTATATGTCTTCCTCATATTAGTTTATATAATTTTTAAAATATTTTATTATTTATTTGACAGAGTAAGAGAGAGATCACAAGCAGGGGGTGTGGCAGGCATGGGGAGAAGGAGAAGCAGCCTCCCTGCTTCCCAGGAAGTCCAATGTGAGGCTTGATCCCAGGACCCTAGGATCATGACCTGAGCATAAGGCAGACACTAAACCAACTGAGCCACCCAGGGATCCCTCTTTATATGAATTTTATTTTAAATAGTGACTTCAAAAAATGGTTATTAAGTAGACTTTCTAAAAGAATTTACTGAAGGAGTTTAAAACAGTATCATGAATCTTGGAAATTCACTTTTCCTAATTAGGATTTTGTCAGTAGTAAATTTCTGTTTGTTGAACACATTTTATAAAAAGTCAATATTCCATCTCAAAGTAAATGCAAGATGGCGGGGAAGTAGGAGAAGGCGCTGTTTCAACCTGTACCCTAAAATGAGCCGATTACCTACCAAAGAACTCTGATCACCCATAAAATCAGCCTGAGATTAGAATTATACACTTCTGGATCTCTTTGGGGGCAGAAGATGCCAGTGGGCAGATAAAGCGGAGTGAGAACGTCAGACTGATATCGGAAGATAAACAAAAGGGGGAGGGAACCCACCAGAAGCAACCCATTGGAAAGTAATACACCAATACGAGAATGCCCAGCGATTGGGGATGAGCATTAACTTGGAGTCTGGTTGAAAGCACTCAAAATGAGCAAAGGATCGTGGGGGAAATTGTGGGAATCAGGGCAGTTAGGGACAGGGGCTTAAGTCCCTGGACCCAGGACAGCCAGCCCTGGCACTGAGCCAGAGAAAGTGTGGCCAAGAAGCGAGGTCTTGGTCCCTGAGCCTCCAGCACACCTGAGAACATCTGGGTGGTGCCTCCCATGAGGGGCAGGAAGACTCACCAGCCAGCAGAACCACAGCCTTTTGCACTCTACGTGTGCACTGTGCTACTGGAGTCTGAGTCGCGCCCCACACCCCTCCCTGAGAGAGGCGCCTGCAGGCACCAACCAGCGCTCCTGCTCACGTCGTTGTCCACGAGTCTGAGCACTCCCAGCTCAGGCCAGCAGGAAAATCTGTGTGCTATAGCTACTTGGAACCTCTCTGGTGGTCTGGAGCTGCCCAGACAGCACGGCTATTGTGGTTTTGGGTACAAGCAGGAATTCCTGTGACCCCAGAGACCATGACTGGCAATGTGCTCTGCCAGCGGCTGAAGGGTATTTATGTGCTCTAGAGTACCCAGAGGGGAACAGACTGAGGCTTCTCTCTGGGACGGAGGTCTGGGGGCAGTTTGTTTTCCTCTAAACCTCCAAAAACCATCAAAAGCTGCCAAGGGGAGAGAAAACAAATGAACAAACAAACAAACAAAAAAACCTCTGGAAAACAAAAGCATGAAAAACCGCTTTCCTCAGAGCCCACCCCCTTGATGAGGGCAAGAGGACTTAACTCAGGGAACAGTGAACTGAAAACCCACATGGTAGGCCCCTCCCCCAGAAAGCCAACCAAAAAAAAAAAAAAAAAAAAAGACAAGAGAACAACTACTGCTACTTCATAGATACAACTTTTATTTTTAATTTGTTCCTATTATTCTGATTCATTTTTTTATATAGAAAACTTTTTAACCTATTTACCATCACAGTGAGATGTCCAATACATCAAATTCCATAATAACCTTTTAACATGAACTTTTTGATACATATACCTGTGTTTTTCTTTTGCTTTTCTATTTTTTAATTTTTTAAGTTTTATTTTAGTTTAGTTTAGTTTATTCTTCTTTTATTTTTACTTTTTAATATTCATATAGAGTTAAACTTCAAGGTAATCCCTTTTCCCCAATTAATGTTACCCCTATAGGTAAACCAGTTTTCAATCCCCCTTTATCTTAGGAAAGTTGAGTCCTTTAACAAAGATATCAAACTACATCCAGGAAGAAGCAAAATAAACTTCCTCACCCACGCTGAGAATTTATAACCATTCTCCCATCTTTTTCTTCCACCAGTGTTTCTGCGTATTTGTTTTTGTCCTGGCAGTATATAAATCTTATACTTGGGGTTCTTTTTGACGAGGTTCTTTTTTTATTTGTTTGTTTTGTTTTTATATACTTATTTATTTTTTCTCTTGTCATCTACTTTTATCAGTCTTTTGGTTTGTCTGTTTTTGTTTGTATACTTCATAAATCTTAACTTGGGGCCCATTTGGGCTGGGTCTTCTCTTTTATTTTATCTTTCTTTTTCCTCCTCTCTCTCTCCCTCTCTTTTTCTATCTTTTGGGTGGAGACTCTTGATTGCTCAGAAGCATTCCAGGGTGCACCTTGCCTGCACCACAGTTGATACATTCAGCTACATCCGTTCAGCCATCTCTCACCAAAATGACTAGGAGGAGGAATGTCCAACAGAAGAAAAATTCAGAGGCTGGACCTTCTGCAACAGAGCTAATTGCTATGGACATAGACAATATGTTGAAAAGGGAATTCAGGATAACAATTTTCCAGGCAATAGCTAGGTTGGAGAAAGCCATGGATGACAAAATGGAATTGATTAGGCCAGAAGTGAAAGCCACCAAGGATGATGTTCAAAATGTTCTCAATGAGTTCCAATCTAATGTAAATTCTCTAAAAACTAGGGTAACTGAGACAGAAGATAGAATTAGTGATCTGGAGGACAAACAGATAAAGAAAAAGGATCAGGAGGAAGCCTGGAACAAACAGCTTTGAAGCCACAAAAACAGAATTAGGGAAATAAATGATGCCATGAAATGTTCCAATGTCAGAATTATTGGAATCCCTGGGGGGGGGGGGTAGAAAGAAAGAAGACTAGAAGATATAGTTGAACAAATTCTTCATGAAAATTTTCCCAGTCTCGTGAATGGAGCCAGCGTTCCTGCACTAGAGGCAGAATGATCTCCCCTCAAGATTATAGAATCTAGAAAGACCTCAAGACACCTGATAGTGAGAATGATAAATCATAATTGTAGACAGGAGTTCTTGAAAGTAGCTTGGACCAAAAGTTCCTTACATACAGAGGAAAGCCCATCAGAATAACGTCAGACCTCTCCACTGAAAACTGGCAAGCCAGAAAGGGCTGGCAAATGTATTCAGGGCACTAAATGAGAAGAACATGCAGCCAAGAATACTTTATCCAGCAAGAATGACATTCAAAATGGATGGATAGATAAAGAGTTTCCAAGACTGGCAAGGCTTAAAAGACTATGCAACTACCAAGCCAACACTGCAGGAAATATTAAGGGGGTTTCTATAAAAGAGGAAAAATCCTAAGAATAGCATTGAACAGAAATATAGAGACAATCTACAGAAAGAAAGACTTCAAAGGTAACACGATGTCAATAAAAACGTATCCATCAATAATCACTCTCAATGTGAATGGCCTAAATGCACACATAAAATGGCACAGGGTTGCAGATTGGATAGAATGACAGGACCCATCCATATGTTGTCTACAAGAGACCCATTTTGAACCTAAAGATACACCCAGACTGAAAGTGAAGGGATGGAGAAGCATCTTTCATGCCAATGGGCCTCAAAAGAAGGCTGGGGTAGCGATTCTCATATCAGATAAATTAGATTTTAAACTAAACACTGTAGTCAGAGATACAGAAGGACACTACATAATTCTTAAAGGGGCTATCCACCAAGATGATCTAACAATTGTAAATATCTATGCCCCCAATATGGGAGCAGCCAATTACATAAGAAAACTGTTAATCAAGATAAAGAGTCCTATTGATATGAATACATTAATAGTAGGAGATCTTAACATGCCACTCTCAGTAATAGATCATCCAAGCAGAAAATCAATAAAGAAACAAGAGCATTGAATGACACATTGGACCAGATGGACCTCATAGATATATACAGAACATTCCACCCTAAAACAACAGAATACTCATTCTTCCTAAGTGCACATGGAACTTTCTCCAGAATAGACCACATAGTGGGTCACAAATCAGAGTTCAACTGATACCAAAAGATTGAGATTATTCCCTTCATATTCTCAGATCACAATGCTTTGAAACTGGAGCTCAATCACAAGGAAAAGTTTAGAAGAACTCAAACACCTGGAAGCTAAAGACCACCTTGCTTAAGAATGCTTGGAATAACCAGGAGATCAAAGAAGAACTGAAACAATTCATGGAAACCAATGAGAATGAAGACACTTTGGTCCAAAACCTATGGGATACAGAAAAGGCAGTCCTAAGAAGAAAATACACAGCCATCCAAGCTTCCCTCAAAAAATTGAAAAATCCAGAATACACCAGCTATCTCTACACCTTAAAGAATTGGAGAATCAAAAACAAATTAAGAAAACTCCACACACAAGAAGGGGAATAATCAAGATTAGAGCAGAGATCAATGAGATAGAAACTAGAGATACAATATAAAGCATCAATGAAACTAGAAGCTGTTTTTTTGAAAGAATCAATAAGATCGATAAACCATTGGCCAAACTAATCCAAAAGAAAAGACAGAAAGGCCCAAATTAATAAAATTATGAATGAAAAGGGAGAAATCACAACTAAAAACAAGGAAATAGAAACAATCATCAGAAGTTATTATCAACAGCTATATGCCAATAAGATAAGCAAGCTAGATGGAATGGACGCATTCCTGGAAAATTATAAACTTCCAAAATTGAACCAGGAAGAAATTGACAACCTGAATAGACCTATATCTAGTAATGAGATTGAAGTAGTGATCAAAAACCTCCCAAAAAACAAGAGCCCAGGACCTGATGGATTCCCTGGGAATTCTATCAAACTTTCAAAGAAGAAATAATACCTATTCTCCTGAAGCTGTTTCAAAAAATTGAAGCAGAAGGAAAACTTCCAGACTCTTTCTATGAAGCCAGCCTTACTCTGATCCCCAAATCAGGCAAAGACCCCACCAAAAAGGAGAATTTCAGCCCAATATCCCTGATGAATATGGATGCTAAGATTCTCAACAAGATCCTAGCTAATAGGATCCAACAGCACATTAAAAAGATTATCCACCATGACCAGATGGGATTCATCCCTGGGTTGCAAGGATGGCTCAACCTTCACAAATCAGTCAATGTGATAGAACAAATCAATAAGAGAAGAGAGAAGAAGCACATAGTCCTCTCAGTTGATGCCGCAAAAACATTGGACAAAATCAAGCATCCGTTCCTGATTAAAACACTTCAAAGTATAGGGATAGAGGTAACATTTCTGAACTTCATAAAATCTATCTATGAAAGACCCACAGCAAATATCATCCTCAATGTGAAAAAGCTTGCAGCCTTCCCGTTGAGATCGGGAACACGACAAGGATGCCCACTCTCACCACTCTTGTTCAACATAGTATTAGAAGTCCTAGCAACAGCAATCAGACAACAAAGAGAAATAAAAGGTATCCAAATTGGCAATGAAGTCAAACTCTCTCTCTTCGCAGATGACATGATACTTTATATGGAAAACCCAAAAGAGTCCACCCCCAAACAACTGGAACTCATATAGCAATTCAGTAATGTGGAAGGATACAAAGTCAATGTACAGAAATCAATTGCTTTCTTATACACTAACAATGAAAATACAGAAAGGGAAATGAGAGAATCGATTCCATTTACTATAGCACCAAGAACCATAAGATATCTGGGAATAAACCTAACCAAAAAAGTAAAGGATTCGTACACGAGGAACTACAGAATGCTTATGAAAGAAATCGAAGAAAACACAAAAAGATGGAAGACCTTTCCATGTTTTTGGATTGGAAGAATAAACATTGTTAAAATGTCTATACTGCTTGGAACAATCTACACTTTTAATGACATTCCAATCAAAATTCCACCGGTATTTTTCAAAGAGCTGGAGCAATTAATCCTAAAATTTGTATGGAATCAAAAGTGACCCCGAATTGCTAAGGAAATGTTGAAAAAGAAAAACAAAACTGGTGGCATCATGTTACCAGATTCCAAGCTTTACTACAAAGCTGTGATCACCAATACAGCATGATACTGGCATAAAAACAGACACATAGACTAGTGGAACAAAGTAGAGAGCCCAGATATGGACCCTCAACTCTATAGTCAAATAATCTTCAACAAAGCTGGAAAAAATATACAGTGGAAAAAAGACAGTCTCTTCAATAAATGGTGTAGGGATAATTGGACAGCTATATGTAGAAGAATGAAACTCGACCATTTTCTTACACCATACACAAAGATAAACTCAAAATGAACAAAAGGCCTCAACGTGAGACAGGAATCCATCAGAATCCTAGAGGAGAACATAGGCAGTAACCTCTTCGACATCAGCCACAGCAACTTTTTTCAAGATATGTCTCCAAAGGCAAATGAAACAAAAGCAAAAATGAACTTTTGGGACTTCATCAAGATCAAAAGCTTCTGCACAGCAAAGGAAACAGTCAACAAAACAAAGAGGTATCCCAGGGAATGGGAGAAGATATTCACAAATGACACTACAGACAAAAGGCTGATATCCAGGATCTATAAAGAACTTCTCAAACTCAACACACACAAAACAGATAATCATGTCAAAAAATGGGCAGAAGCTATGAACAGACACTTCTCCAATGAAAACATACAAATGGCTATCAGACACATGAAAAATGTTCATCACCACTAGCCATCAGGGAGATTCACATTGAGATCCCACCTTATACCAGTTAGAATAGCCAACATTAGCAAGACAGGAAACAACATGTGTTGGAGAGGATGTGGAGAAAGGGGAACCCTCTTACACTTGTGGTGGGAATGCAAGTTGGTGCAGCCAATTTGGAGAACAGTGTGGAGATTCCTTAAGAAATTTAAAACAGATATTCCCTATGACCCTGCAATTGCTCTACTGGGTATTTACCCCAAAGATACAGATGTAGTGAAAAGAAGGGCCATCTGTACCCCAATGTTCATAACAGCAATGGCCACAGTTGCCAAACTGTGGAAAGAGACAAGATGCCCTTCAACAAACGAATGGATAAAGAAGATATGGTCCATATATACAATGGAGTATTATACCTCCATCAAAAAGGATGAATACCGGAGGAGGAGTCAAGATGGCGGAGAAGTAGCAGCTGAGACTACTTCAGGTTGCGGGAGATCAGCTAGATAGCTTATCTAAAGATTGCAAACACCTACAAATCCAACGGGAGATCGAAGAGAAGAAGAACAGCAATTCTAGAAACAGAAAATCAACCACTTGCTGAAAGGTAGGACTGGCGGAGAAGTGAATCCAAAGGGACGGGAAGACAGACCCCGGGGGGAGGGGCCGGCTCCCGGCAAGCGGCGGAGCAACGGAGCACAAAATCGGGACTTTTAAAAGTCTGTTCCGCTGAGGGACATCGCTCCAGAGGCTTAACTGGGGTGAAGCCCACGCGGGGCCAGTGTGGCCTCAGGTCCCGCAGGGTCACAGAAGGATCGGGGTGTCTGAGTGTCGCAGAGCTCGCAGGTATTAGAACAGGGAAGCCGGCTACAGAGACGGAGCAGAGGAGTGAGCTCACAGCTCGGGCTTACCTTGAACCGGTCGCAGGCTCGGTGAGCTCGGAGCACGGCCGGAGGCCAGGGTGACGGGAGTAATTGGACGCTGTTCCCTGAGGGCGCACTGAGGAGTGGGACCCCTAGCTCTCGGCTCCTCCGGGCCGGAGACTGGGAGGCTGCCATCTTCCTTCCCGTCCTCCGGACTCTACGGAAAGCGCTCAGGGAACAAAAGCTCCCGAAAGCAAACCCGAGCGGATTAGTCAGCCCAGCCCCTGGTAAGGGCGGTGCGACTCCGCCTGGGGCAAAGACACTTGAAAATCACTACAACAGGCCCCTCCCCCAGAAGATCATCAAGAAACCCAGCCAGGACCAAGTTCACTTACGAGGAGTGCGGTTTCAATACCAAGGAGAGCAGCGGAATTCCAGAGGAGGAGAAAGCAAAGCACGGAACTCATGGCTTTCTCCCCATGATTCTTTAGCCTTGCAGTTAATTTAATTTTTTTTTCTTTTTCAATTTTTTTCTCTTCTTCTGCTAAATTTTTTTAAACTTTTACCCTTTTCTTTTTTAACGTTTTTTAACTAGTTTATCCAATATATATATATTTTTTCCTTTTTATATTTTTTTCATTATTGGTTTTCTTTTTTTTATTTGTTTCTTTTTTCTTTTTTATTTTATTTTATTTTTTTTTCTTTCTGAACCTCTTTTTATCCCCTTCCCCCCGCCCCCTCACGATTTGGGATCTCTTCTGATTTGGCTAAAGCATATTTTCCTGGGGTTGTTGCCACCCTTTTAGTATTTTACTTACTCCTTCATATACTCTTATCTGGACAAAATGACAAGGCGGAAAAATTCACCACAAAAAAAAGAACAAGAGGCAGTACCAAAGGCTAAGGACCTAATCAATACAGACATTGGTAATATGTCAGATTTAGAGTTCAGAATGACGATTCTCAAGGTTCTAGCTGGGCTCGAAAAAGGCATGGAAGGTATTAGAGAAACCCTCTCGGGAGATATAAAAGCCCTTTCTGGAGAAATAAAAGAACTAAAATCTAATCAAGTTGAAATAAAAAAAGCTATTAATGAGGTGCAATCAAAAATGGAGGCTCTCACTGCTAGGATAAATGAGGCAGAAGAAAGAATTAGCGATATAGAAGACCAAATGACAGAGAATAAGGAAGCTGAACAAAAGAGGGACAAACAACTACTGGACCACGAGGGCAGAATTCGAGAGATAAGTGACACCATAAGACGAAACAACATTAGAATAATTGGGATTCCAGAAGAAGAAGAAAGAGAGAGGGGAGCAGAAGGTATATTGGAGAGAATTATTGGAGAGAATTTCCCCAATATGGCAAAGGGAACAAACATCAAAATCCAGGAGGTTCAGAGAACCCCACTCAAAATCAATAAGAATAGGTCCACACCCCGTCACCTAATAGTCAAATTTACAAGTCTTAGTGACAAAGAGAAAATCCTGAAAGCAGCCCGGGAGAAGAAGTCTGTAACATACAATGGTAAAAATATTAGATTGGCAGCAGACTTATCCACAGAGACCTGGCAGGCCAGAAAGAGCTGGCATGATATATTCAGAGTACTAAACGAGAAAAACATGCAGCCAAGAATACTATATCCAGCTAGGCTATCATTGAAAATAGAAGGAGAGATTAAAAGCTTCCAGGACAAACAAAAACTGAAAGAATTTGCAAAGACCAAACCAGCTCTACAGGAAATATTGAAAGGGGTCCTCTAAGCAAAGAGAGAACCTAAAAGTAGTAGATCAGAAAGGAACAGAAACAATATACAATAGCAGTCACCTTACAGGCAATACAATGGCACTAAATTCATATCTCTCAATAGTTACCCTGAATGTTAATGGGCTAAATGCCCCAATCAAAAGACACAGGGTATCAGAATGGATAAAAAAACAAAACCCATCTATATGTTGCCTACAAGAAACTCATTTTAAACCCGAAGACACTTTCAGATTTAAAGTGAGGGGGTGGAAAAGAATTTACCATGCTAATGGACATCAGAAGAAAGCAGGAGTGGCAATCCTTATATCAGATCACTTAGATTTTAAACCAAAGACTATAATAAGAGATGAAGATGGACACTATATCATACTCAAAGGATCTGTCCAACAAGAAGATCTAACAATTGTAAATATCTATGCCCCTAACGTGGGAGCAGCCAACTATATAAACCAATTAATAACAAAATCAAAGAAACACATCGACAATCATACAATAATAGTAGGGGACTTTAACACTCCCCTCACTGAAATGGACAGATCATCCAAGCAAAAGATCAACAAGGAAATAAAGGCCTTAAATGACACACTGGACCAGATGGACATCACAGATATATTCAGAACATTTCATCCCAAAGCAACAGAATACACATTCTTCTCTAGTGCACATGGAACATTCTCCAGAATAGATCACATCCTTGGTTCTAAATCAGGTCTTAACTGTTATCAAAAAATTGGGATCATTCCCTGCATATTTTCAGACCACAATGCTCTGAAGCTAGAACTCAATCGCAAGAGGAAATTTGGAAAGAACCCAAATATATGGCGACTAAACAGCATCCTTCTAAAGAATGAATGGGTCAACCAGGAAATTAAAGAAGAATTGAAAAAATTCATGGAAACAAATGATAATGAAAATACAACAGTTCAAAATCTGTGGGACACAACAAAGGCAGTCCTGAGAGGAAAATATATAGCGGTACAAGCCTTTCTCAAGAAACAAGAAAGGTCTCAGGTACACAACCTAACCCTACACCTAAAGGAGCTGGAGAAAGAACAAGAAAGAAACCCTAAACCCAGCAGGAGAAGAGAAATCATAAAGATCAGAGCAGAAATCAATGAAATAGAAACCAAAAAAACAATAGAACAAATCAACGAAACTAGGAGCTGGTTCTTTGAAAGAATTAATAAGATTGATAAGCCCCTGGCCAGACTTATCAAAAAGAGAAGAGAAAGGACCCAAATAAATAAAATCATGAATGAAAGAGGAGAGATCACAACTAACACCAAAGAAATACAGACAATTATAAGAACATATTATGAGCAACTCTATGCCAACAAATTTGACAATCTGGAAGAAATGGATGCATTCCTAGAGACATATAAACTACCACAACTGAACCTGGAAGAAATAGAAAGCCTGAACAGACCCATAACCAGTAAGGAGATTGAAACAGTCATCAAAAATCTCCAAACAAACAAAAGCCCAGGGCCAGACGGCTTCCCGGGGGAATTCTACCAAACATTTAAAGAAGAACTAATTCCTATTCTCCTGAGACTGTTCCAAAAAATAGAAATGGAAGGAAAACTTCCAAACTCATTTTATGAGGCCAGCCTCACCTTGATCCCCAAACCAGACAAGGATCCCATCAAAAAAGAGAACTACAGACCAATATCCTTGATGAACACAGATGAAAAAATTCTCACCAAAATACTAGCCAATAGGATTCACCAGTACATTAAAAGGATTATTCACCACGACCAAGTGGGATTTATTCCAGGGCTGCAAGTTTGGTTCAACATCCGCAAATCAATCAATGTGATACAACACATTAATAAAAGAAAAAACAGGAACCATATGATACTCTCCATAGATGCTGAAAAAGCATTTGACAAAGTACAGCATCCCTTCCTGATCAAAACTCTTCAAAGTGTAGGGATAGAGGGCACATACCTCAATATTATCAAAGCCATCTATGAAAAACCCACCGCAAATATCATTCTCAATGGAGAAAAACTGAAAGCTTTTCCGCTAAGGTCAGGAACACGGCAGGGATGTCCGTTATCACCACTGCTATTCAACATAGTACTAGAAGTCCTAGCCTCAGCAATCAGACAACAAAAAGAAATTAAAGGCATCCAAATCGGCAAAGAAGAAGTCAAACTATCACTCTTCGCAGATGATATGATACTATATGTGGAAAACCCAAAAGACTCCACTCCAAAACTGCTAGAACTTGTACAGGAATTCAGTAATGTGTCAGGATATAAAATCAATGCACAGAAATCAGTCGCATTTCTCTACACCAACAATAAGACAGAAGAAAGAGAAATTAAGGAGTCCATCCCATTTACAATTGCACCCAAAACTATAAGATACCTAGGAATAAACCTAACCAAAGAGACTAAGAATCTATACACAGAAAACTATAAAGTACTCATGAAAGAAATTGAGGAAGACACAAAGAAATGGAAAAATGTTCCATGCTCCTGGATTGGAAGAATAAATATTGTGAAAATGTCTATGCTACCTAAAGCAATCTACACATTTAATGCAATTCCTATCAAAGTACCATCCATTTTTTTCAAAGAAATGGAACAAATAATCCTAAAATTTATATGGAATCAGAAAAGACCGCGAATAGCCAAAGGAATATTGAAAAAGAAAGCCAGAGTTGGTGGCATCACAATTCCGGACTTCAAGCTCTATTACAAAGCTGTCATCATCAAGACAGCATGGTACTGGCACAAAAACAGACACATAGATCAATGGAACAGAATAGAGAGCCCAGAAATAGACCCTCAACCCTATGGTCAACTAATCTTCGACAAAGCAGGAAAGAATGTCCAATGGAAAAAAGACAGCCTCTTCAATAAATGGTGTTGGGAAAATTGGACAGCCACATGCAGAAAAATGAAATTGGATCATTTCCTTACACCACACACGAAAATAGACTCAAAATGGATGAAGGACCTCAATGTGAGAAAGGAATCCATCAACATCCTTGAGGAGAACACAGGCAGCAACCTCTTCGACCTCAGCCGCAGCAACATCTTCCTAGGAACATCGCCAAAGGCAAGGGAAGCAAGGGCAAAAATGAACTATTGGGATTTTATCAAGATCAAAAGCTTTTGCACAGCAAAGGAAACAGTTAACAAAACCAAAAGACAACTGACAGAATGGGAGAAGATATTTGCAAACGACATATCAGATAAAGGGCTAGTGTCCAGAATCTATAAAGAACTTAGCAAACTCAACACCCAAAGAACAAATAATCCCATCAAGAAATGGGCAGTGGACATGAACAGACATTTCTGCAAAGAAGACATCCAGATGGCCAACAGACACATGAAAAAGTGCTCCATATCACTCGGCATCAGGGAAATACAAATCAAAACCACAATGAGATACCACCTCACACCAGTCAGAATGGCTAAAATTAACAAGTCCGGAAATGACAGATGCTGGCGAGGATGCGGAGAGAGGGGAACCCTCCTACATTGTTGGTGGGAATGCAAGCTGGTGCAACCACTCTGGAAAACAGCATGGAGGTTCCTCAAAATGTTGAAAATAGAACTACCCTATGACCCAGCAATTGCACTGCTGGGTATTTACCCTAAAGATACAAACGTAGTGATCCGAAGGGGCACGTGCACCCGAATGTTTATAGCAGCAATGTCTACAATAGCCAAACTATGGAAAGAACCTAGATGTCCATCAACAGACGAATGGATAAAGAAGATGTGGTATATATATACAATGGAATACTATGCAGCCATCAAAAGAAATGAAATCTTGCCATTTGCAACAACATGGATGGAACTAGAGGGTATCATGCTTAGCGAAATAAGTCAATCGGAGAAAGACAACTATCATATGATCTCCCTGATATGAGGGAGAGGAGATGCAACATGGGGGGTTAATGTGGTAGGAGAAGAGTAAATGAAACAAGTTGGGATTGGGAGGGAGACAAACCATAAGTGACTCTTAATCTCACAAAACAAACTGAGGGTTGCTGGGCAGAGGGGGGTTGGGGGGGGGGTTATGGACATTGGGTAGGGTATGTGCTATGGTGAGTGCTGTGAAGTTTGTAAACGTGGAGATTCACAGACCTGTACCCCTGGGGGAAAAATATATATATATATATATGTTTATAAAAAATAAAATTATTAAAAAAAAAAAAAAACAAAAAAAATAGGATGAATACCCAACTTTTGTATCAACATGGATGGGACTGGAAGAGACTATGCTGAGTGAAATAAGTCAAGCAGACAGAGTCAATTATCATATGGTTTTATTTATTTGTGGAGCATAACAAATAACATGGAGGACATGGGGAGATGGAGAGGAGAAGGGAGTTGTGGGAAATTGGAGGGGGAGATGATCCATGAGAGACTATGGACTCTAGAAAACAATCTGAGGGTTTGAAGGGGTGTGGGGGGAAGGTTGGGGGACCCTGGTGGTGGGTATTATGGAGGGCATGTATTGCATGGAGGACTGGGTGTGGTGCATAAACAATGAATTCTGGTACACTGAAAATAAATTAAAAAAAAAAAAAAAAGAAACCACACAAAAAAATAAAAAAAAAAACAAAAAAAAGTCAATATTCCATCTCAAAGTAAATTATAAATTCTCAACAGTTTATAACTGCTCAAAGAAATTTAATTTGGGCATCTATTATTTAATAAAATTATAGTTAGGTAAAGTAATAACTACATTTTAAAACTTTCTTTCGAATATTGTAATGAAATAAAGGAAGCAACAGAAATCACACAATCACCAATATTATACAGAAAAAATGAATTTAGAAATGTGAAAAAAAGAAGTACACTCTGTTTTGGAGGGACTAATTTTTGTTTTCATTTAAATGAAAATTTTAACAATTTTTAAAGGAATTTATTTGTTTATTTGTCAGAGAAAGAGAGTACAAGCAAATGGAATAGCAGGCACAGTGAGAAGCAGGCTCCCCGCTGAGCAAGGAGCCTGATGGGGGACTTAATCCCATGACCCTGGATCATGACCTGAGCCAAAGGCAGATACTTAACCAACTGAGAGACCAGGCATCCCAAATTTTAACATTATGAAAATTATTGGATGAGCCTTTTGTACCACATGCCAGATATTTTACAGAGGATTATCTCAATATTAAAGGTAACATTAAAAAGTGTTGTTTCTTACTTTCATTTTTCCTCATATATTCATATGAGAAAACTAAAACTTGAGGAAATTAAATTGCTGAGTTTACATAGTGCGAAAGTGGCAGAGCAAAAATTGCAGCAGCATTTGACTTTCCCAAACCTTGTGTTTTCTGCATTCTACTTCACTCATTCATTTTTAAAATTTGAAGAAAAAAGATAAGCTCAATCTTCCAACTTAAATAATAAATTATGCTTATATCCATATACTCTTTTAAAAGGAAACAGGATTTCTGCTTATGGGAAGGGAGAATAGACATACTTTTCCTTATTCTTTCCACAAAGTACAACTTAAAATCCTGAACATTATACATAAAAGCAAATATAAGGAAACTAAAGGGTAAAGATAAAAACAAAACAAAACAAAAACCACACACACACATGAATAGTACGTGAAGTGCCTGGAATTCTACCCCTCTTTGCAATAATGAAGTCCACATTACCTTCTTAAATGGGGTGGTATCAGAAGAGGTCTAACTAAGTTGTTTACAGTTGCCCAAATGGCCTTTACAACAAGGGTGTTCTTACCACTGTGTTAGTGGTAACCACATGGAGAGGCAGAAGACCAAACACAGCCAAGCACTAACCAGAAACAACCTCCTTGGATATCAACAAATGCTGAGGAACAATCTAGATTTTTAACTTCATCTGGCAGTAATGACACAACACCTCCTCCTTTCCCCTTCTAGAATGGTGTCACTAAAGCCAATTAAAAGAGAAGATATAAACAAGACTTAGAGGTTGTTTTTTTCCTTTTTTAAAGATTTTATTTATTTATTTGAGAGAGAGAGAGATCACAAGTAGGCAGAGAGGCAGGCGGGGGAGGGGGGGGAAGCAGGATCCCTGTTGAGCAGAAAGCCTGGATGTAGGGCTGGATCCCAGGACCCTGAGACCATGACTCAAGTCAAAGGCAGAGGCTTAACCCACTGAGCCATCCAGGTGCCCCAAGACTTGGAGTTTAATAATATAAAATGTCCAAGTTTCAATAGAAAATTCTTTTTCATACCAAAACTAAGAAATTTCTCCAGCTGAATGAGAAAACAACCATCAACAAATGCCAATACAAAGATGATACCAATGTTCGAATTAGCTAATAAGATTTTAAAGCATCCATAATAAAAATGCTTCAATGAGAAAATATGAACAAGCTACAAATTAAAAAAAAAATTAAAATAAAGCTTCAACAAAGAAGTAGAAGATGTAAAGAACTACATGGAAATAGTAGAACTAAAATTGACCAAAATAAAGATCTCAGTGGATGGTTTCAATAGCAGAATGAGAAAAGAAAGCCTTAACAGATGAAATAAAAATTCTCAGAAAAACATAAAAAGATATAAAGAACCACCAAATGGAAAATCTAAAACTTAAAAATATGTATATAAATAAAATAAAAAGTGCATAGTGGGTGAACTCAGCGGCAGTAGGGAGAAAAATTGGAGAGAATCAGTGAGCTAGAAGATAGAAAAATAAAAATTACACAAGCTGAGCAACAGAGACCTATCAGACTAAAGAAAAACACAGAGATTCAAGGACATGCTCCATTCATATTTTAGGATCCTAAAGAAAAAAGAAAGGGAGTAAGGCTAAATACGTACTCCAAGAAATAATAGCTGACAACATCCAAAATTTGGAAAGACATGGTGTTAGGTTTCTCCAAAGAAACAGAACTAACAAGACAGATAAACAGATTATAGATAGATAATAGATAGATAGATGATGGATAGATAGATAGATAATTACAAATGGGGATTTATTATAGGAATAGTCTCCCATAGTTATGGAGACTAAGAAGTCCCACATTTGCTTTCTGAAAACTAGATAACCAAGAATGACAGTGATATGATTTAGTCCAATGTCCTGAGACCAACAGCATGAAATCCAGGGGGAAAAACAAAAACAAAAACAAAAACAAACAAACAAACAAACAAACAAAAAACAACTTGTGAATCTCTGAGAACTAGAGGTCTAAAAAGCTAGAAGGCCTCTGGTGTAAGTCTTTGTTTGAAGGCCTAAGCATCAGGAATGCTGATGTCCAAGGGGTGAAAAGGATGGATGTCCTTCCTCAAGGAGAAAGGAAGAAAGTATTTGCCCTCCTTCACCTTTTTCATTCTATTTTATGGCTTAGTTGATTCGATAATGCTCACTCACATTGGTGTGGGCATTTCTTCCTTACTCAGTTTACTTATTCAATTGTTCATCTCTTCCGGAAATGCTCTCACAGATCTGCCTGCCAATAATGTTTTCCCAGTTACCTAGGCATCCCTTAGCCTAGTCAAATTGACACATAAAATTAGCCACCATAGTCGTAAACCTCAAATGCAAAAAGCTGAGTAAATTCTAAATGGAAAACTTGTACAAAATCATACTAGGACACATTATAATTGAACCTACGACTGCCACAGATAAAGAAAAATCCTTGAAAGCAGCCTGAGAAAAATGGCACCTTACACATAGGAAAAAAACAGTAAGAATAAGGAAGATTTCTCATCAGAAATCATGGAAACCAGAAGGAAATGGAACAATATATTTCAAGTGCTGAAAGAAAAATACTACTAACATAAATTCTATATACAATGAACATGTGCTTCATAAATGAATTTAAGAACTCTAAAATATTTTGTCTATAGCAAGCCTGTCCTTAAAGACTGGCTAAAAGAAGCAGCAGACTAGACATTCTTCTCAAGTACACATGGAACATTCTCCAGGACAGATCATATGTAAGGCTCCAGAATACATCTCATTAAATAGAAGAATGCTGTCATATCAAGCATCTTTTCTAACTATAATTATATGAATCTAGAAATCAATTACAAGAAGAAAACTGGAAAAAAATCACAAATATATGGGTATTAAATAGGATACTACTGAAAAATGAATGGGTCAAAGTAGAAATCAAAGGAGAAATCAATAAAAACTTGAGACAGATGAAATTTGACATATCAAAATCCGTGGGATGGAGCAAAGGCAGTTCAAAGAGAGAAGCTTATAATGATGATGGCTTACCTCAAGAAAACAACAAAACATTTCAAATAAACACTCTAATAGTAAGTCTCAAGAAACTAGAAAAAAAGTGAACAAACAAAGCCCTAAGTTAGCAGAAAGAAGGAAATAATAAATATCAGAGAGAAAATAAATGAAATAGAAACTATAAGATGTATCAATAGTATTTTTCGACAAATAAACAACAACAACAAAAAAACCCAGAGAGGGATGGCTTAAAGAAATAAAATTAGAAATAAAAGATAAAAGAGAATCTACAACTGATATGAAAGAAATACAAATGCTTGTAAGAGACTATTATCAACAATTACAAGAAACAAATTGGGCAACCTAGAAAAATTGAACATTTGTGGAAAAACCCTAAGATTTGATCTAAGTATTAAATATTAAAAAGAACAACTCAAAATGATTCAAAGACTTAAATATAAAATATAAAAATATAAAAGTATTAGGATATACATGGGAGCCCTCCTCTCTCCAGGCATCCTCATGAGAGTGGCATGGTCTTGAAACCCTGCATGGCAATCTCTGACACACCATCATGATACCCAGGGAAGACAGGGTGACCTGGAAGTCCAACAACTTCCTTAAGAACAGCCAACTTTTGGATGATTATCCAAAATGCTTCATTGTGGGAGCAGACAATATGAGTTCAAAACAGATGCAACAGATCAGCAGGTAATGCTGTCCTGCTGATGGACAAGAGCACCATGATGTGCAATGCCATCTGAGGACTTCTGGAGAACAACCCAAATTTGGAAAAACTGTTACCTCATATCTGGGAGAATGTGGGCTTTGTGTTCACCAAGGTGGACCTCACTGAGATCAAGGACATGCTGCTGGCCAATAAGATGCCAGGGGCCACCCATGCTGGTGCCATAGCACCAAGTGAGGTCACTGTGCTAGCCCAGAACATGGTCTGGGGCCCAAGAAGATGTACTTATTCCAGGCTTTAGGCATCACCACTAAAATCTCCAGAGACACCATTGAAATCCTGAGTGATGTGCCCCTGATTAAGACAGGAGACCAAGTGAGAGCCAAGAAAACCACACTGCTGAACATGCTGAACATCTCCCCCTTCTCCTTTGGGCTGATCATTAGCAAGTGTTTGGCAATGGCAGGATCTACAAACCCTGAAGTGCTTGACATCATGGAGGAAACTCTGCTGTGTCACTTCCTGAAGGGTGTCTGCAATGTTGCAAGCATATGTCTGCAGATAGGGTACCCGGCTGTTCCATCAGTGCCCCATTCTATCATCAATGCATATGAGCAGGTTCTGGCTTTGTCTGTGGAGACTGATTACTGATTACACCTCCCACTTGCTGAAAAGGTCAAGGCCTTTTTGGCTGATCCATCTGCATTTGTGGCTGCTGCCCCCGTGGCTACTGGCACCACTGCTGCACCTGCTGCTACAGCAGCCCCAGCCAAGGCTGAAATACAGGAAGAGTCCGAGGAGTCAGACAATGATATGGGATTTGGTCTCTTTGACTAATTACTAAAAAACAACCAATTAAAATGACTTTATTTATGAAACAAGAAAATAAAGTCTTAATTCTCTTGAAAAAAAAAAAGATATACATAGAAGAAAAACTCATAAAATATGTCTAGGTAAAGAATTCTCAGACTTGTCACCAAAATTAAGATCCATAAAGGAAAAATTGAAAGATCAAACATCATAAAAATGAAAAACTGTTGTCCTCCAAAATATCTCGCTACAACAAGGATGAAAAGGCAAGTTACAGAATGAGAGAAAATATTTGCAAACCATATGTCAAAAAAAGAATGTTATCTAGAATGTATAAAACCTCAAAACTAAAAAAAAAAAATTCCTTTTGAAAAATGGGCAGAAAACACGAAGGGATATTTCCTTAAAAAGAATATACAGTTAGCAAAATAATCACATGAAAAGATGTTCAACATCATTAGGCATTAGGGAAATGCAAATTAAAACCTTAATGAGATATCACTATACACTTATCAGAATGGTTAAAATAAAAATAGTGACAGCAGCCATCATTGGGAATTTAATATGTTATATGCCTCTGTAAAACAGTTGACAGTTTCTTAATAAATAAATAAATAAATAAATAAATAAATAAATAAATAAACTAAACATGCAATTATCTTGCTACCCATCAATTATACTCCTAGGGTTTTAACCAAAATCAGTGAAGACATGTGTGGTCCACACTAAAACCTGAATATGAATCTTTATAGCAGCTTTATTCATAAAAGCCCCAAACAATACCACCCAGTTCTTTAATGGGTAAATAATTAAACTGTTGTGCATCCCTACTATGGGATACTATTTAGCAATAAAAAGGGATAAACTACTGACACAGAAGAATCTGGTAAAGCTGAGAATTATGATGGGTGAAACAAGCAAACACAAAAATGTTACCTATTATATGATTTCACTTATGTAACATTATGGAATGACAAAATTATAGAAATGAAGAACTGATTACTGATTTTTAGGAGGAAGAGTGGGGGCAAGAGGGAAACAGGCATGGTTATCAAAAAGCAACATAGTAGATCTTTTTTTGTAAGGTAAATGTTCCATTTGGAGGATGTATCAAAGTCATCATTCTGGATATGATATTGTACTATAGTTTTGCAGCATGTTACCATGGGAGGAAATTGGGTAAGGGATACACAGGATCTCTCTGTATTGTTTCTTATAATTGTGTGTGGATCTACAATTATCCTAAAAAAAAATTCAGTGAAAAAAAAAAAAGAAAAGAAAGGAAAAGAAAGCAGGAAATTGAGAGGGCTCCAAGGGAGCCATACATGGCATAACTAGTTGAAACAAAAATTCTAACATGTTATGAATGTAGAGAAGGATCATCACATCCTCACAATACCAAACCCCCCAAAAGGCAAAAATAGTGTAAATTTATTCCAAGTTGAGTTGCAGTTAATCAATCATCATCATGAATCGAACCTATGTTAACTGTGGCAAAAGCATAGAGAAAGCCATTTCCTTTCATTTTGCTCACTCCTGAGCTAAATGAATTAACAAATCAAGCTCTCATGTGACAGTTGTCGTGAGATTATATCTCCAAGAACTTTCAGCAAAGAGAAGGGAAAAATAAGTGTAAGTCTAAAATCTATAGAGGGGCTCCTTGGTGACTCAGAGGGTTAAGCCTCTGCCTTCCGCTCAGGTCATGATCTCAGGGTCCTGGTGTAGAGCCCTGCATCAGGCTCTCTGCTCAGCAGGGAGCCTGCTTCCCTCTCTCTCTCTTCCTGCCTCTCTGCCTACTTGTGATCTCTCTCTCTGTCAAATAAATAAAACCTTAAAAAAATTAAAAATAAAAAAAAAACTCTGCCCGACAGTCTCTTCGACACTGAGAATGATATATTTTACATGTTAAATGTGGAACAAAAAACACCCTTCATAATAAAATGTGGAATTACCTGTAGAAGATAAAATTGTTGATGTAGATGAAATTATAAGTGTAAAGCTCACTGAAGCATTGGAGAAATGTGATATACACATCTAAATTTTTGGATCACACTTTTTTCATTATATATATATATATATATATATATATGGCTGTGTTTTATACATTTCAAATACATACTTGGCTGTGTTTCTTTGGGTGATGGTGTTAAAATAATTGAAGAAATTAATTATCACATTTGCACCTGAACCTTTTTTGACATCACTGTGACAATTGAGAGCAAGTTGTATTGACAGGTCCTTCTTAAACATCGTTATGCAAAAACATACCATCCAGAATCAATTAATGTTGGATATCATATTCAATTTTATGGAAATCTAAAGCTCAATAAAATAAGTATTCAAGCTACCCAGAAGATAAAGCTAGTGGCAGTAACAGGCAATGTTTTCTTATATGTTCATATTTATGGTTAAAGGGTAGAAAGTTTGTAAAGATTTGAGGATTGCTCAAAGAATACTGGTACCATAGAATTTAATTATATTTAGTTATATATTGTGTTTGTATATTATTAATTGTATGTAATTATGTTTATATATTATAATTATGTATATGTGTGTGTGTGTGCATTTGTGTATTTGAGATTGATTAGTAACTGTGGTCACACCATTGTAGCCATTCATATATGGTTATGAATACAAGGATTTAAAGAATTCCTCTTTTAACATATTAATGGCTATACATAGCATGTGTACTTTGAGAAATCCTAACTGAAATGCTTACAAGACAAGAAAGAATTTTTCCTTAGCAACACACACGTAAATACCCTGTAAAAATAAAGATGTTATTTGAACAATATCAAATAAAAGAAACATGGCATAATAGTTCCCCAAGGAGAAAATAATAATAGTCCCACAGACCAAATTCAAGCATTTTTACTGTGTGTATGCATGTGCATGAGAATTAATTAAGTAAATAGAAGTCTAAACTCTATTCTTGGGTTTCAAATTACACATTAGTAAATTTAGGGAACTTTTCCAATATTGTAACTTTACAGCAATTTGTTCCTGTTCCTATTTTAAATAGTTACATCTATACTACAAATTCTAGTCCTCTGAATCTTATCTTCCACATCCCAAACTTCATCTGTTTTTACAGACTTCAAAATTTTATATTCCTGATTTAAATCTGATCGATAAAGTAAGGGTTTCTACTTTATGCTCCCAAATTCTCTAAATGGAATTTTCAGAAGATGATATTTGTTTTGTTCAATTTGGGGGGGGGTTCTTAGAAGATTTCTTAGCACCTTATTGTATTTCAATACTATTTGACTGGATATATTCAGGAGATTCAGGTATGATATGCATATAACACTTAAGTTTCCACCTCCTCTTTGTGAGCTTTAAAAGTTCCAGAGGATCCAGTATTTTAATTCTCTTTCTACTTCCTTTTACTTAACATATCCTTATCTTTAGTCTCTTGTAATTTCTGGCCAGATTATACAAAGTCACAGGAATCATCTTCCTTAAATTCTGTCTTCAAATTGACAGTTTCAAGGCCAAAGGCCCCTAGTGTTTTTACAGCCTAAAAAAAATAAATAAATAAAATAAAATAAAAAGCCTAAAATGCTAACTTATACATCAGTGTTATTTTTGTGTGGTTTGAGAGCTAATGTGGAGGAAATTTTTATTAATCCATAGGTCCATACTGTGCTTTTCAAGGTTCTTGTTTCTGAAATTGAAAATAGACATGTTTTTCCTAATACTTGTGTTGATTCGTCGTGTTTGAACTGGAATTCAAGTTTAGTTCAAATCAGAAATCTTTCCTAGGAATTTTGTCTCAGTTTTAAATAATCTTTGCCATACCCATTCTGGTATTTCTCTTTCTGTCTTTAGTATAATTGTTTTTAAAACCTACATTGGGATGTACTTACTAGTATGTACCATTTTCTTTCTCTCCTTTATGTTATTAGAGTCTGGGAAGCAGGGGTTATGTATGATCCATTGAAATAACCTTTTAAGTGTCAGGTAGAAAAGGGCTAATAATATATTTGATTCTGGATCACCCAGTTCAACTCCAAAGCCCAAAGTGCACCAAAGAGATATAATTTGTGTTTGTCCTTTTCCAAAGAAAGTGAAGAAACTCTTGGGGATACCTGAATGGCTCAGACACTTAAGCACCTGACTCTTGGTTTCTGTTCAGGTCATGATCTCAGGGTCATGGGATCAAGCCCCATGCCTGGCTCTGGACTCAGTGGAAAGTCTGCTTGACATTCTCTCCCTCTCTTTCTCTCTAAAATAGATAAATAAATCTTTAAAAAAAAGAAAAGAAAAAGTGATGAAATTCTTATTTGGAAGAAAGTTTATTATATCAATTCTAGTGAAAGAAAAGTCTCAGATGTAGGTTGGAAAGAAACTAGAGTAAGAGAAGTCAGCTTTTATAACTTGTAGGTGATTGGACATCACGGCCTTCAGTGGCAGACATAAGGATATGTATAATAATGATGATCAAATTCATCATCCTCTCTTGGGCTTGGTCAGACTCATTTCAAGTAGCTTAGGCTGGCTGGAGACCCCATGCAGCTTGGAAGCAAAGAAAACCAGCTATTCATGACTGACCAACATTAAACAGCATATATCACCTGATGATTAGTTTTCTGCTAATTTGAAATAGTGGTTTGGATATCATTGTATTAAATAGTGACATGGTTAACATCTCATGTGGATAGATTTGTCTTATGACATTCCACTGAGTAGGTAGTCCAGTGTTGCCAGACAGTAGGTCCTCAAAAATATGAAATATAATTAATGTTTGCATTTCTGATATAGCAGATCAGCTATCTTTTTCTATCCCAATTTATCATTTACAGAAACTTTGAAAATATATGCAATTCTACAGACATTTTTGCAAAAGTAAGACTTTTCTCATCTATTTGTTATATGCCCCAAATTAATATCTTACTTTTTGCATTTCAAAGTTGTGTATTTTTTTTTTAATCTGTTTATGATGCACACAGAGATTTTGAGCTAATTATTTTGGGAATGCAAGTTATTCTTTTTTTTCTTTCTAACAAATGATAAAACTGGCCCAGTGCCATGTACTTTGTCTACTGCCAATAAAAAATCAGAACTAGTTTCTCATTCTGAATTCTATTTTCTTTTTTTTATTTGGCTACTTTAAGGCAGGGTTTTAGAAGAAGCTTTAATAATATTCCCAATATTATACTATCCACTTGAAAATTTGCATTTATTTGAATTTTTTCTACATGAAAAATTACAATCAAGTGTTATATGAGAATAATGAACCACTTTTTATTACACCAAAATGTAGTAATCAGGGTTTCTAAGTTTTTAAATATAAAAATGCATTGTGAATTCAGTGAAAAACAAGATAGAAGAAAATGTGTCTGTTTCTAAAGCACAATATTTCCAACAAAGCAAAACATATTTGCAAATGTCTTGGGAAATAGTGAGGTTCTTATCAAGTAAAGGATAGGAAATAGGGAGCAATTTACACTATTCTTTATTAGTAATTCAAGATGTGTAACCGGGCATGAAACTCCCTATAGGATGTTGTCATAATTGACTGAATAAACATTAAACAAAAATGAAATCCTCGTAGTTTCACTACTGACCAGTAACCATTCCACTCTTATTTAGCTTATAGAAGTTTTAGTTTCTCATTTGTTAGAGAAACACACTAAATACAGCTTAAGTAAGAATAGCATATTCCCAAAATGGTAGATATGCCTTCTAGTGAACAAGGAAACATTAGCAGAACTGCACACATAGTTGGCAACATATTTGAATTATCTTCATTAATAATTTTGTAATTCACCAACATCCTCTTGCCAGTATGTTCTTGGGAAAAATGTCAGTGAGTAGTGACCTGCCTTTTAAGGTTTAGTGGTTGGTGTGTTTATTTGACCTTGTTATTTTTCTGTATTTTTATCCATATTTTAAAATAATAAATACAAATTAAGAAAATAATCCCAACAAAGTTATCCTAATGTTGAGTTTTTTTCTAACCAAACTTACTCCAATCATAAAAATAAACAAAAATTGTTATACTTACCATTTATATACATTTAACAACCCTTGTGATGGTATTTGTTTGGCATTTCTTCATTTATCCTGACAACTCAGCATATATGACATTTTTTCTGAGTAAAGGATCTGATTGTTATGGCCAAGGGCTAAGTATTGGAGCGGCTGACACGAGACAGTTGGAATTGGCTATGAAAGGTAAATGACTCCTGAAAGGAACAAAATAACAAGAGCAATAAACTATGCCAAAGTTACTTTGACCACCCATCAGATAGAAAATTAACCCAGGTGTACTCATCTTAATTACATAAAAAGCCTGTTTTTTCTCAATTCGTGTCAGCCTGGAGGTAAAACTAGTGTCACATGAACAGTTTTTTAGAAAGTGTTTTCATAATAGAAAGAGTTATATAACATTTAATAAAAAACTTCTTAAGTAATAAGAAAAATATTGCTAAAAATTGGGCAGAGGATATAAGTAATTTCTTCTACAAAAGAATAAGGCAAATGTCCAATAAATATATTCAAATTATTTTCAATCTGATTGATAATTATATAAATAAAGTGACATACACTCATAATGTAGGGCTGATATCAGAATGTCACTGGGAGCTCTGGAAACTAAATTTCATACATGACTGGTGGCTTTTGGAAAACATGAATCAAAAGTCTGAACTTTGCACACCCTGACTTAGCAATTATATTTCTGGTATTTATGATAAAAAAGTAATCAAAGCTGTACACACAGACTTATTTAAAATTATATATACTTTGAGATAATGACAACTTGAGAAAACATCCCTAACTTTCCAATAGCAGAGAATGGATCATATAAATTATGGTGTATACATTTAGTAAATTGTTAAATTTTCATGCAAAGAAATATTTATTGGCATGTTAAAATATTTTCAATAAATATTGCTGATAAAGGCCACAGATGTCATATACAGCATGGCCTATTAGGCTAATACTCTTAATCAAGGTTTAGAGAAGTGACTATAGCAGAAGTCAATTCTACATATGACAAAGGAAAAGATATACCATATGTTATATGTTATAAAACATATGTCATAAAAACATGTCAAAAATTCAGGGGCTTTATTTTTTTAAGATTTTATTATTTTATTTGACACAGAGAGAGAGAGAGAGACCTAGAGCACAAGCAACAGGGGTGGGGGGATGGCAAAGGGAGAGGGGGAAGCAAGTTCCCAGCAGGAAGCCAGAGAACTCAATGACACAGAGGCATGGGGCTAGATCCCAGGACCTAGGTCCCAGGACCCTGGGATCATGAACTGAGCCAAGGGCAGACACTTAACCAAATAAGCCACCCAGATGCCTCTTCAGAGACTTTTAAAAATACACTTAAAAAAAAAAATAGAATAGTTTTAGATTTACAGAAAAATTACAGGGACAATATAGAGAGTTCAAATATATTCCATACCTGGTTTCGTTTATTAATAGCACCATTAGCTACAATTGATGAGCCCCTACTCATACATAATTATTAATACATGTCCAGAGTTTATTCAGATTTTGTTAGGTTTTCCTTGACCTTCTTTTCTGTTCTGAGATCCCATCCTGGATACCAACTTGCAATTGATTGTCATGTCTTCTTAGGCTTCTCTCAGCTGTAACAGTTTCTGAGATTTTTCTTGCTTTTGATGACCTTGACAGTGTTAAGAAGTGTTTGTCAGGTGTTTTGTCAGATGTGCCTGAGTTGGGATTTTTCTGATGTTTTTCTCATGATTAGACTGGGGCTATGAGCTTTGGGGAAGAAGATCACAGAGGTAAAGTGCCGTTTTCATCACATCACATAGGGTACACACTATGAGCATGATTAATAACTGTTGGTACTGACCTTCATCATCTGACTGAGGTAGTGTCTGTCACATACTAGAAATCACCTATGTCTTCTCCCTTTGCACACTGTACTCTTTGAAATAAAATCTGTAGGTGCAGCCTTAAGCTTAAAGAGTGAGGGTTCTATCTCTTCCACCTCACTTATTTATTCAGTCATTTATATCAGCTTGAACTCATGGGTATCTATTTTATACTTTGGCTTATAGTATAATAAAACATCACTTATATTGCTCAAACTGTTCTAGCTTTGGCCTTGATTGACTCCTATGTCCTTTGACATAACCCCCTCAACATAGGCCTTAGATAGGCCATCAGTACGTCCTTACTTTCTGGAAGACATTTTAAGGTGTTCCATGGTCATTTTATGGATTTCCCATCCCAGTCCTAGAATCAGCCATTTCCCCAAGGAGGCTTGGCAGTTTTCACTAGAGAATGGTAGGAGAAACCAAGATCTGGGTACTAGGCATGTTTGTGGCATTTGAGGTGTCATTGCTTCTCGATCCCCCAGCTGACAGAACAAAGGAATATGTGTGTGTGTCCCAACCCATCTATATGGTCAGATCTATACATATTTGTATATTTATACTTCTTCATATAATGGAAATGATTTCATAATGATATTTCTAACACTAATTCATTACCATATATATCATTCTACATAAGCTCCAACTCCAACTGTGAGAAACCTCTCTCTCCATTAAGCATCCATACATAGAATTATTTACTTTGGTAGTTGATTTTTTTGGTGAAACTCCTTTTTATCATTGTCCAGGGAATGAGGCTGTCCAGATTTTACCTTGTCTAATGATTTGTTCTTTAGTCATTTCGAAATTGATGCTGACTGACAAGAAGCCCAAGCAGAATCCAAACACTATGAAGGAGCTATTATGTTTATCCACTGGGAATTTAATTAACAGCTGAAGAAATTCAAGTCTTACTCAAAGTGCTATATTCATACAGTTATTTACTCATAAGCTCTGTTTGCCTATTCCTTTTTTTCTTTCAACACAAGATACAGTATTTAGAGCTTATGAGTGACAAAAGGCCACGAGATTAGATTTTCCTTCTACTGGCAGAAGAAACAATGAATAAACATATTTTTGTCATATACAGTGCTTTTAATAAACATGATTTTTAACAACAATGGAAAACATTGGCTGTCTTTCTTTGATGCTTGGTATGTTTAATTTGTATATTCATTAAGATGATAAATTATATATATAATAGCCAAACAACAGATAGTGTCCAGAAGTCTTATGCTTTTCTTATTTTTGAGCTTAGTTACGTCTATACAGATGGTATGTTTTCACTTTCAAATTATTCTCTAATATATTTTCATATGTGTTCCAGTCATACTTTAATTGGTAATAGTGAATATTTAAATGTAGACATATTTCTCAAACATGAATATCTTCCACCAGCAGCTAAAAACTGGTACACCCAAAATGGCTTTGTTGGCAGATTTTTATTATGAATATTTGAAAAGACTGACAATTTGATCAAAATCCTTTTAATATGACCTCTCCTTTCCAAAATAAGTCAACTCCCTAGCCTGTAATTAGAGATGCTTTATAATTTGAAAATAAATTTCCACCCCAGCATTGTTTATCACTCTCTTCTTCCATGGGATATTAACACCAAATTGAACTCCAACTCAGGCCCCGTGGGAATTATCACATATATTGTGATAATAAGTTACAGTTAATGTGATTTTGTTGCACAATCAAAGAAGACTGGGATCTCAAGCTTCAAGTCATGGCGGTCTCATCCCAAAACTAACATGTAAACAGAATGAGAGTGCAGCGGGAAGCTCAAACAGCTTTATCAATCAGTACCATCTCTGTTTAATTCACTTGTAAGTGTCCCTGTTAAATAACATTGCCTCTCTGGTGCTCCTCAGATCTTGGATGATTAAAAAGCATTTGGAAAATATCCGTAATAAAATTAAGCTCACTGAGTGATGTATACCACTGAGTTCTGGGGACCAAATGAGACAAAGTTTCCAACTGTCAAATTAAGTAGAGTAAGTTATAGGAAATTAAGAATGTACTTCCACAGAGATGTAATAGATATGTTCTATTGTCGTTGGCTTTTTCTTATTCCTTTTTGAAGATGGATGCTGACAGCTGTTGGTGAACAAGCATTGAAAGGTGTCTTTGGAGTAGAAGAGTAGAAAACAAATACAAATAGAATATGTATTCCTTTTCATGTTACATATTTCATTAAAAATGAATTCCCAAGTTGCTTAAGCTAGAGTTAACAATATTTTTCTTTGTTTGTGTATTTCTCTTGGATTCAAAAAACAGAATTTTACCATGTGGCAATTCACATTATTGAACAAAGTATTGAATAAATATGTTTGAATATGTTATATCTTGTTTTTCAAAAATGTAGGCATTAATTTCATTGGACTGTGCCCAGAAAGCAACAAGTTTCTTTAGATTCAAAATGTACAAAAATTTCATCATCTGGGACTTTTTTGTTGAGGCCAGAGTTTACATCAATCAAACATTTTGTTTCTCTTTAGCAATACAAAAATAAGATGGCATCTAAATTACAAAATAAATAATAATAATGGCAATATAAGATTTAAAGAGATCCCACACAATTGTTCTTTGCTTTGTAATGTCATATTGCCCTAGGAGCTGGAAGTAGGGAGAGAATAATCCTGAAGCCAAGGATCTCAAGTTTCATGAAGAAATTTCATTTTAGAAAGGGTCATTTGCTTGGAAACTGGTCATGCAGTTTTGTGATACACCAAACACATCTAATGTCAAGGGAGGAGCACAGTCTGAAAGTCAGACATGTGTCTGTGTCTAATGTATTACATATTAGTTAATTTTGAAGATGCTTAAAGGCAGATTCAAATCCCAGCATGACCATAGACTGGGATCTTTCTGCATGTGATATTAGACAGGATGCCTAAAATCTCAAAGCTTCATTTTGTTTCCTTTATGAAAAATAAGTGGGGAAATAATCCTACCCCTATAGGTTATTGCGAGGAGTAAATGAGCTAATGATCTTAACACATCTAGGATAATCCCTGAATAAGCTCCCAACAGATACTATTCTCTTTCCATTCTCTTCTTGTTTTCTTTCATTCTTCAAAACTTTTCCCATGAGGAGAGGTTTGTAACATGAGCCCTGGCTTTCATAAATATATTATTTATATATATATATATGTCATATATACACACATATACACACAGCTCATATTTATATGTAATATGATTTATGTTTCTATATACATATAGATGTATATATACATATCTATGTGATAAGGGAGCAGGAGGCTGGCTGAAAACAAAGCAAAAGTTGGCACCTTGCACCCCCTCTCCATCCGCTCCCCCTCAGTCATATGTGTAGCATTCCTCAGGCAGCCCTGACTGCCATGAATGATAAACCAATAGTTAACTTGCAGAGATCACAATCCTGCAAGACAGGAGTCTCCCTTGGTTTACAAATGTCCTGAATCTCACTAACAAAGATGACTGATAGCAGGATTATGACATCCACCCAAAATCTCCCAACTATCTTGATGTTAATGGCTGACCTAAAGATAACATTGATCAAGCCACAAGGTCAAGGCCTCCGGTAGGCCTCTGATATCCTGGCACCTTATAGGCCCTCTTTAGCATATGAAAACTCTGTTGAAACCTTCCTTCCCCTCACCTTCCCCCAACCGCAAGGTACATAACCTGCCATCTCTCACAACCCGGGCAGCAGCTCTTCCTGCCCACAGGTCCTGTCCCCGTGCTTTAATAAACCACCATTTTGCACCAAAGATGTCTCAAGAATTCTTTCCTGGTCATCAGCTCCGGACCTCAGCCCACCAAACCTCACCTAGGATCTAGAACTTCATCATATGTAAGCTTACATATAACATGTAATATTAATCTGTCATCTCTGTACATTTCATAATGAATATGCAGGGAGGTAACTTATCCAAGGTCATATAACATGTGATCAACAGAGAGTAAATTCCATCTCATTGACGTTTGATGACAAAACCCAGACTTTGGATGGAACTGCTTTTTTTAGAAGTCTCTGCGTAGTTTTGAGACTTGATATATAAGACTTCTGTTTTTATAAAAGAAAGAAAGAAAAAGAATAGGCAATTTAAAACACCCAGGTGTGGGACTTTCCTTCACGTTTTAGAAGACAAGCCAGGAGAAGAAAGCAGGCCACAGATGTTTATTATTTCCAGATACTGTTTGCTAACTCACCACTCAAAAAGATTTTCACTTTGGAAGTTTGGCACTGCATGGCGGGCTACATAAGACCAGCTAAATATTTTCTACTCAATGTTTCCTTTAAATGAAATTTTGGGTTTATATATACAAGCTGTCTTTATTTGTGGTTCTTCAACTGTTTATGAGCTGCAGAACATTTTTTTTAGAAAAAATTTTTCATTAAAAAGAGAAAAGGAAATTCAAGCAACACTCAAAGAATACACAGCTGGACAGATACAACCAAAGAGTTTTCAATTATTCCCCAGAAGATGATGATTTCAGGTAATGCGTGTTGTCAATATAAGGGTTTATGACAGTGATCTAAAAATTTTCAGTTCCTTTTTTTTGCGTAAATATACACACGCAAAACATTAAGACAGTGGAAGGGAAAAGAAACCTCTATTTTACTAGCATGATTTTTGAAAAATGTTAACGGGATCAGTTCTTTATTTTGTTTTATTGTACATGAATTAATTAATCACTCAATCAGTTCTAGATTTAGCCTTTGATGTGCATGCAAGGAATATTGAAATACAATGAATCAGATGTCCTAAAAATCCAGACCTGGGCTTTCTGCAGACCTCAGTTGATAGCCAGTCTCCAGACTAAGGGAAGGATCTTGATGCTTCAGTTCCTCACCACCTACATAGTGCTGCAGTTAAAATTAAATGAAGCAAACCCGACAGAGATCTTTGCACAGCATTTGATATTTACTGCTCAAAATTTAATGGTGATGATGATGATGGTAAATTGTAGGTGATGATTACTTAAGGCAGAGACTTGGAGGTGGCTGTAATCTGGCCCACAGTCCAGGAAGATTAAAGGGACCCCAGTTTTCTGTTTCTTAATGGAGGAAAACTTAGGAGTGATGGCCATCTAGAGTGTATTTCATTAAACCGGTGACTACATGTGGCCATGGATGAATATCAGAAAGGACCAGCCTTGGCCAGGGAAACAGAACTGGTCCTATTTCGCAGAGCAGACTGTTAGGTCCCCCCCAAAATGAGTACCCCAATAATGGGTCCGTGATTAAAGGAGCGAGACTGATACAAATCAAAGGTCAAGCAAGGCTTCATTTCATGCCAAGCATCAAGAATCAGACCGACCGTCAAACAGACCGGTAGGGGATGCCCCTTACAGAGGACAACCCCTCCCTGCTTTCCAGACTAACTTTTATAGAGCAAAAGCCATGTGGTTGGGCCTGGCCACACACAGGTGGCTAACTGAATTACAATTCACCCCACAGTAACCATGGAAACTAGCCCATCACCTTGGTAGCTAGGAGACAGTATGCGCCCCCACTGATTTGATGTCTCCACCTGGCCTGACCCACCCTTGTACTTGGGCTTTGTTACCCGGAGCTGGTTTCTGGGACTTGTTTTTAAGTCCCCTGGGGGGAAGGGGAGCAGGGACTGTTTAAGGGTTAAACAACAAAGTTATTGTTTAACCTCAATGGAAGCCTCTGGCTAAAATAAAAATATAAAATAGGTCCTTACACAGACCTGTGCTCTGATCAGATTAGGTCTGATGGAGGGCAAGGTCTGATTAAAAAAAAAAAAAAAGCCAGCATAGCACCAGAACGACTGCGCATACAACGAAAGTGGAGATAGAAATAAATGCCTGAGGATGTCCTAGTTGGAAATGGAGAGGGGGCGGGGAATGCAGCTGAGCTGTCCACTTGTTTGCTCCAGACCTCACTGACTTGCCATGCAAAATGTGAGGTCACACTTGGAATCACTCTGCAGGCCATGTGCCTTAGAAGGAGATTCTTATCTTAGTAATCTTTCGGAGTGGGGTTTTTGAAAGTTAACATGACCAAAAAACTCTATGATTATTTTTGTGGACTGTATCTTTTCAAGCTTGTTCATATTTACGTTCCGGCAGCAATCCATAAACCAGTGAGTTTTAAATTGTTACTGTTCTTATCCAAGTATGAATTATGGGAATATATATTTTACTTAATTCTGAGTCTATTAATATGGTTTCTATCCATTCTGACTTTAAAGAGCTGTATTTTTACATAATATCTTGATGAACTTAAGATTACTCATGCTCCTGGTGTAATTAAGTTGCTTCTTCGTAATGAATTTAGAAACATTGAGTTAACTGCCTACATTATGTCAGTATTATGTTAAGGATTTTACATTCATTTTGACTCTGGGAACTGCAGAAATTTTGGCACAGGACTCCATCCAAACCTCTGCATTAAGAGATGACCAAATTCCAGCCTGCCTTCTGGAAGCATAAAGCTGTGTCCCTAGGAAGCCCTCAGGCCCATATTAAATGCCTGCTTGACAAAGCTCAGCAGGTAGGGGAGAATTCACTTTGTTGTAGCCAACACAATAGGGCCCTGAGCTCTCTCTCAGAGCAATTACTAAAAGGACATACAATTATGAATATGTGTCTTTGACCAATTCAGGAGCATTTTTTCCAAGGAACTAGAAGCCATTCCTTTGAAAAGTAATCATTAGGGGAAATAAGGTCTCTGTCTCCCAGTCTCTGGTGGAGAAGAAATCCTAACTTCTGTGATGGCCAAACAGCAGACACAGCTGGCTTAATTGCATTTACACTGACTTAACTTTTATAATTTTTACTTCCCTGACTCTCCTGAGCCCTGCTCACCCCCTCCCTACTCCTTCATTCTCTTCAATGTGTCCAGTCACCTCTGTGCAAGTCAGAACAGAGTTCAGTAGTTTCCCCTAAGGTTGGTAGTTAATGAATGAAATCTTCTTACCATTTTACTTAATGTCTGGCATGGATTATTTTTGAGTATTAATATACAAAAGAGTTTCTGAAGGCAGCTTTCCCATTTTATAGATGAAAAAACAGAGGCTTAAAATTGATTATCTCTCAAAAAAAATTGATTATCTCAAGACCACCATATCTAGACTTTGGCAGAACATGGTTTTAACCTAGGTTTGTGTTGGTAGAAATTTCATCTTTTTTTTCTTCCCCTGTGGCATATAGGCATTAATATGCATCTTTAAAAAAAAAAAGATTTTATTTATTTATTTGACAGATGGAGATCACAAGCAGGGGAAGCAGCAGGCAGAGGGAGAGGGAGAAGCAGGCTCCCTGCAGAGTAGAGAGTCAGATGTGGGTGTCCATCCCAGGACCCAGGGATCATGATCTGAGGTGAAGGTAGATGCTTAACTAATGCAGCCACCCAGAGGCCCTGTATTAATATGCATCTTAAAGTGACAGTAGAAAAGATACATTTCCACTCCACCTATGCATTTAGTAACTGTCTGGGATACCTCGTATAAATAAGACCTCATCCTTGACACAATAAATAGAAAACTAGAATAAATGAACACTAACTTTAAAGAGCTTATTTTCCATCTAGGATTCAAAAAGCCAAAAATTACAAGGAGATATTTCCAATTATTCCAACTGCAGACATTGATCTATTAAAATTGACAAAATTTTGGACTTGAAAAATGAGAAAAATTCAAAAAGAGCCATTAAGAATTGGATTTTCTTTTGCTAATTAACAAAATATAGTAGGACTTTACAGTATTCACCATTTCTAGTCAAACTGTGAGTTGCCTGGCTGTAGTCAAAATTCTGAGTTTGATCTCCTTGAACCAATTTTACTTCTCCTATATCATATGTTTAAATATACTCAGCACATTTTTCATTCATCAAAAATAATTTTAGAAAAAATTCCCTAAGGTGAATAAATCCTTATGTTTCTTTTTCCTGTGGAATTATTACTTCAAATGTTTTCTGAGATGTGTATGGAAAGCTGTGTCACCCCCACCCACAAAAGAATTTAAGGCATCAGCACAGGTCAGAGAGAATGAAGCAGATGGAGGATAAGAGAATGGAAGGAAAAAATGAGGCACAGTCTAGAAACCCTGGGATCATTATGCATGTTTCTATTTTACTTTCTGTGGAATGAAATCCAAGCCTACCCTATCTCTTAAATAAATTTTATCTTCTTATCCTATCTACCTCTCACTGGTGTGATGTAAGTTAAAATTATAAGGGTAGTTTTATTAGCCATTTCAAAGCAATCTCAAATTTCAAAGCAAACCCAGAACACATTCCTCCTTAAAGAACTTACTATTTCCATCCTGTGATAACAATAAAGTAATCACCCAAATATGAAATAATACAATAAGGACAGTCAACTCTGATGGTTTAGCATTCATCACAAATCTGTCACGATGAATGGCCTCAGACTTAGGGACAAACAGTTCTGTACCATCTTGCTCTATTTTCCTCTACTGCAGAAAAAATACAATTAACCTCATTCCTATTGTTTTACCTGTAATGATATAAGCACTCTACATATTGTCACAATATGTGATTTAATTACAGAGTTAGAGCATGGAGGACTGCAGTAGTTAGTTAACAGCAAAGCAAAGAGAGAAAAAAGCAGAAGATGAGCATGTTCGGTGAAATATACCCACATTTGTGTGAAAGCGTTTACTGTGATCATTTCATGTCAAGAAAGCAGTTTATTTCCAGGAGAGAGAACCAAAACTTTGATTCCAGTTTAAAAAGCAGATAAAAGGGACTCCTGGAATTTTAAAGTATGAGTTCATGATGTATGGCTTGTCTGAATTATTTTGGAGAATATCTGGCACTCCAACCTCTTACTAAGGAAGTATGAAGGTAAATGTAAAGTAAGATTTAAGAAGGAAGTAATAATCTCACAATGAAATACAAAACAATGTTTGCAATTTAGTGGAGAATCAATTTACAGTAATTGCTCTGAATCATTTCTAAAGCATGTAAATAACTATTACTCCCTTCAGAAGGGTACGAATACACTTGTTACTCTGAACATCCCCAGAGCAACAAGAGATCCCTATTACTTGGAGCCTGAAGGAGATGCAGGCTTTTAAGCTACACCTAGAAGTCCTTAATCAAGTCTGCATTTTAATAAGACAATTTGGATTCATAATTATGTTTAAGGAGCATTTGTGTGGACTTCTTTCTTCCCCACTTCTTTTGTTTGTATAAAGTTGTAAAATGTATTGAAAAAACAGTTAAATGATGAACACTCCTGCACTAGGACATTACATATATATCACATGGCATGACATCCATGGCATTGATTTTTCTTCCCAGTGGGGATCTATCATCACCATCAAAACAGAACAGATTCTTTTTTTTTTTTTCACTATAGAAGAGCAGCAAATGCCATTGCATAAAACTAAGTTGAATGTTCATAAGGTAAATATATCAGAGTAGAAGAAAAGGTGTAAAAACAGGAAAAGGAAAAGAAAAAAAGTTCATTTAAAGTAATTTATCTGGGGGTGCCAGGTGGCTCAGAGGGTTAAGCCTTTGCCTTTAGCTCAGGTCATGATCTCAGTGTCATGGGATTGAGCCCCACATCAGGCTTTCTACTCAGCAGGGAGCCTGTTTCACCTCTCTCTCTGCCTGCCTCTCTGCCTACTTGTGATCTCTCTATATATATCAAATAAAGAAATAAAAATCTTAAAAAAAATAAAGTAACTTATCTTATTTCACACTTTTTCTGCCCAGAATATTTCTTGGTCTTTGGATTTAATTTTTTTCTACCTCATATGAGTCTTGTAGTAAATGTTTAGCATATAAGTATGCATGACAAGTTCTCATGCTTTGTTTTTCTGAAGAATTATGTTCATTCTTGGATGACAGTTTAGTTGAAATGTATTTTTCCATCATCTATGAAGTACACTGGAGCTGTTGATAAAACTTCTTTCATGTGTTTTTAGGAGAATGGGTTTTTTTTTCCTTTTTTCTAAGTTTTTTTTTTTTTTTTTTTTTTTTTGCTTTCTTTGTGACATTATTTTTATAATAACGTATTTAGTTTCAGATTGGGTTCTTTAAAGTGAACCCAATGAAAAATCTTGTCATTATCTTATTATATATTGCTTTTAATATTTAAGAAAAGGATATAGTAGCTTTGTTTCTTCTAGGATATAGATTATTCTAAAGTTGAAAAGCTTGTGCTGTCTTCTGTATCAATGAACTTCTCCCTTGTGGTTTGCAAATTTGTAAACTTAGAGTTGCATTTGGGGCTAATTTCCTCATATCTGTTGAAGTTCTAGAACCTAGGTGAGGTTCGGTGGGCTGAGGTACAGAGCCGACGACCAAGAAAGAATTCTTGAGACATCTTTGGTGCAAAATGGTGGTTTATTAAAGCATGGGGACAGGACCCGTGGGCAGGAAGAGCTGCTGCCCGGGTTGTGAGAGATGGCAGGTTATGTACCTTGTGGTTGGGGAAAGGTGAGGGAAAGGGAGGTTTTAATGGAACTTTCGTATGCTAAAGAGGGCCTACAAGGTGCTGGGATACCGGAGGCCTTGCAGCTTGATCAATGTTGTCTTTTGGCAAGCTATTCACATTTCTGCTACCAAGCGTCTTTGTTAGTGAGATTTAGGTTCAGAAGAGATTTAACTTTACCTACATTTCCTTCTACCTCAGCCTCCTTCAGTTTTGTTTATGGAGGGGAGGGTGTCATGAGGGCTTGAGGAACTGAGTTATTTGCTTCTGGAAATTGTACTATTGATTAGGTAACTTCTTTGTCTGTAGATCTCTAGGACATTTGTAAACCAAGGGAGACTCCTGTCTTGTAGGATTGTGATTTCTGCAAGTTAACTATTTGTTTCTTGCTTATGGCAGTCAGGGGTGCCTGAGGAATGTCACACACATTACCAAGGGGAGCGGGTGGAGAGGGGGTGCAAGGTGCCAGCTTTTGCTTTGTCCTCAGCCAGCTTCCTGCTCCCTCATCATATCTACCTTAAAGATTACTAATCCTTTTCTAATTACACATATATATATATGTATGTCTCTCTATATATGTATATATGTATCTATATAGATACATATATATAATTTATTACATAATTTTTTTTCAAATATGCCTTTTTTAGAATGTGTATTCTTGTATATATCCATTTTATACACATAGGTAATTTATTATTCCTTGTTATTAGTTTCTGGTTTTGATATTCTAATCATCTACTCTGATATGGCTCTTTGCTCATTCATGGTGAATCATTCCTTCATATTTTTGCCAGTTTGACTGTGAGCTTATATTTAGTAAGTATTAAACCCCTGGCATACCTGGGAAAGTCATATCCATGAGTGATGAACATGCCTTTTGCAGCATGTTTAAAGTATTGTTTTCACCAAATGAGTTATGCTATACCTTGCCTAGAATAATTTTATGTGAATATTTAAATTTTATCACTCTTGTACTATATAGGTAAGGTAAATATGAACTTGAAGCTTCTTCAAGTATAGTTTCCTTGATCATGAAAAAGGGGTTCTTCTTCCCTCAAGAGAGGGGAATGTGTAAGGACCTATTTAGAAACTGTCCCTGCTCCCCTCTCCCCAGGGGATTTACTTGGAGACAAGTCCCGGAAGCCAGCTTCAGGTAACAAAGCCCAGATACAAAGGTGGGTCAGGCCAGGTGGAGACATCCGATCAGTGGGGGGATGCATACTGTCTCCCTGGTTACCAAGGAGTATGGGCCCCACCCTTTGGGTGCCAATCCCAATCAAGGTGTAATAGGCTGGTTCAAATGTCTACTAGGGTAAATTGTAATTCAATTGGTCACCTAGCATCACTGTGGAGTTTCCTGTGTGTGTTACAATCTCATTGGCCACCTGTATGTGGCCAGGCCCGACCGCATGGCCTTTGCCTTTAAAAGCTAGTCTGTGAAACAGAGAAGGGTTGCCCTCTCTTGTAAGAGGTGCGTCCCCGAACATTCAGTTAGATTCTTGATGCTTGGTGCGAAATAAAGCTTTGCTTGACCTTCACTTTGTATCAGTCTCACTCCTTTAATCACGGACCCATTATTGGGGCATAACAAATGTACATTTCTTTTAGTCTCCATATGAGCCAGAGTCCTGACAGAGAATATATCGTATATTTGTTTTGGGATATTTGAAAAGAATTAATAAAGGATTGATAGAATACATAGACAAGCTAGAGGGAAATCAAAATTGTAACACCTCAGAGATGTTAATAGGAGGACTGAGTGACTGAGGCTAAGTCTGAAAGAATGAGAAGACAGAACCATTCTTTAGAACCTGGAGGCTGATAAAACTCTATTAGTTGGCTTCCTTACCTTATATCAGGAAGAACCTACATGTGGCAACCTGAAAATAAGAAGCTAGAGAAATAAATACTCAAACCTCATCTATATCCCTTTATCTCCTTGCTGTACTCCGCATTGGCAAACCTCAACCAAAATCCAGAAGACGAGTGAGTCAGTTGATATCATTCCCACAGAGCCTAGTGATGTGGGGAAAGCTGAGGGCTGGAGCTTTGGGGGTAACAGAAATTATCCATAGCAGTTTCCCTGGTGTTCTTTTGTATGTATATATATATATATTTGTAAATGTATGTATGTATTTAGTTTAATTTAATTTATTATTCTAAGTTTTTATTTAAGTTCTAGTTAGTTAACAGACCAATAATATTGGTTTCAGGAGAAGAATTTAGTGACTTTTCACTTACATATACCCCAGTGCTCATTTTAGAGAGTTCCTTTCACTAGGAGTGTATAACTGTTTAAAGTACAATGATTTTATTGTTTCTTTAAACCATGCTATTAACATTCCCTCTCAAATTGTGGTAGGCACATTAACAATTGATCCTGACTATGTTGCTGCAAAATTAAAAAATTTAAATATATTTCCCCGAACACATACTTTCACCAACATATAAACAACTTAGAATCTCTGTATTTATCTTTGTTTATGGCATTTAGAGATTTCTTTTTCTCTCTTAGTTGCTTGTTCATATGCAGGAGTTATATTTTTATCCAACACTTTTAGGAAGTGTTCCATTTTATCTCAGCTTGCCTATTCCTGGAATTTGATGCCCAGAAAATCTTGGTTTGGGGACTGATATCCTAAATGTTTTTCATCATATATGTACAAAACAGCAGTGCTGTTTAATATTTTGTGTATGGGTGGATGTTTATATTCAGATTGGTTGTGGAAGGGCAATGAAGACAGATGCTATGCTTTGTTGCTTTCCAGCTTTGACTTCATGAATTGTGTAAGAAATCATTCTAAGGGTCACCTGGGTGGCTCAGTCAGTTAAAGTTACTGCTTTCAGCTTAAGTCATGATCTCAGGGTCCTGGGATCGAGCCTCACATGGGACTCCCTCTTCAGCGGGGAGTCTGTTTCTCCTTCTTCCTTTGCTGCTCTCCATGCTTGTGCTCTCTCTCTCCCTCTCTCTCTCTCAAATGAATAAATAAAATCTTTTTAAAAAATTCTAATATGAGGTATTTAGAATTTCTTCTCCATGCTGTTCTCCTCCTACACAAACCTGAGAGTGAATGGAGTTATCAATGTAAACAGTCAAATCAAAAAAAGCCCATAAGATAAAGCCACACACAAAGGTCATTTCAGGGGGGAAAAAAAAGTAACTAGGACATTACACTTATTACAGAAAGAAAGAAATCTCTCTTGATGTTATGATGAAGATTTAGAATTTACATTGAGGTTTATTTACTTAAAGATATAATTTCTTTAAATAATAGCAAATAACAATGAGGATCCTAAAAAAAAAAAAGTCAATAAACTTGAGGATGCAATGTACTAAATCTGAACAATTAAAAAAAAATACTAACCTGTAATGGCTCAGAAAATAGAGAATGAAGGATGCCTGTGTGGCTCAGTGGTTAAGCGTCTGCCTTCAGCTCAGGTCATGATCTCAGGGTCCTGGGATTGAGTCCCACTTTGGGCTCCCTGCTCAGTGGGAGGCCTGCTTCTCCCTCTCCCCCTCTCCCTCCTGTGTTCCCTCTCTTGCTGTGTCTCTGTCAAATAAATAAATAAAATCTTTAAAAAAAAATAGAGAATGTTTACTGGAAGAAAAGATAAATACAAATTATAAATAACATATATTATAGAGTGGGGTATTATTCACGTTATCATTTATTGACCAAAAAGTATATTAAAGCATACTACAAGTCACTTAAATTATTTCCAGCATTTATCCGTTATGAACTTGAAAAAAAGTCCTAATAATGTTATAGGTATACATGTGGTCTGTGTAATGCATATGTATTTCAGCAAAGATTATGATGATGATGACTAAAGTAGACAAAAAAAAACAGTTTTTATAAAATATTTCAGCAAATCACTTAGCAGGGTTCATTACTTCTCCTGCATAGGTATGTGATGTTATGTAGTCATAATGTTTTTAACTCACATCAGCAATATTTACTGTTTAGCATAATAATGGAATTCAGAGAACCAAAGGGTATCAGATAGTACAGTGAGATATTAAGAGTGGAGAAGAGAATTTATTATTCAGATTTGGGTGGAAGAGTTCTGAGACATTGGTGAAAATATTAAGCAAAAATACATTCTGATTTCTAAAATTTTGTCTGGAAAGCCTAGTATCAACATTTACTTCTTTAGAGGTAAAGTAAACCCATACAGAGTCTCTCCCTCCCCATCATAGCAAAATTAAACTTTGACTCCTTTGCATGAGAGGAATATTGCTCTAGATCACAAATTCTGCCAGTGTGACTCATGCAGCAGGTTTTTAGGGATAACACTCTCCTGGTAGTGCTCATGAGTGAGCCAACTATGGAAACTCCTCCATTCATACAGTCCTTGGGTCTTCCTTTGCAATTCTAAATCCTCATTTAGCAGACTTTTTTTTTTTTTTAAGATTTTATTTATTTGTTAAAGAGGGAGAGAGAGATATAGAGAGAAAGAGAGCAAGCACAAGCAGGGGGAGCTGCAGACAGGGGAAGCTGCAGGCAGAGAGAGAAGCAGACTCCCCAGTGAGCAAGGAGCCCAGTGCTGGAAGGCATCCCAGGATCCTGGGTTCATGTCCTGAGCCAGAGGCAGATGTTTAACCTACAGAGCCACCTAAGCATCCCCTCATTTAGCAGACTTCTATCGTCCAAATAGACCTTACCCTCGTCCTTTTGTTCAGGCTGCTGTGTCATCACTCATTTCTAGATGAAACAAGTTTTCTCCTTAAGATTTAATAAAATTCAGCAAACATTTATGATGCATCATATATGTTATATACCCTGAGTTGGATGTTGGCGATAAAACAGAAAAAATAAATAAATAAAAATAAAACAAAAAAACAAAAAACAAAAACAAAAAAACAAAACAGATAAGGCACTTACTACTTGGGACTTGTATTCTAATGGGAGCAGAGAGTAGGTAGCTAATTAGACAAATTTATGATTCCCAACATAAGAGTTGCAATGAAGGAAACAGATAAGACTAATGCTATAACAGGGGATTCCTGGGATGTAGGCATAGTCATTTAACTAGCTTTACACTGGAGCATGTTAGTTAAAATGTTTTCAGGTAAGAACTGAAAAATGGGAAAACACGAAAACAAGAGATTTAGATAGGAAGTAAAGATAAAAAAGTTAGTGTATGTGGAATCTATAACTATGCCCTTAGATAATATTTAATTAACCCATATAACCCTGAATCCTTTGTCCTCTGTCTTAATTCTAGTGCTAACCTAGAGATGAAACACTACTCTATAAAGGTATGTGTAGTTGCATCACTTCTATGCCAAGGAGTTCTTCCAGGTGCCACTCTTGAGAGGATTCCAGAAAAGTGGCTGATTTTCAGTCCTGCCAGGACTGATACCAAGCCGTCCAGACCATGAATTGTCATAGACTACAAAGTCCAGCTGCATCACAAATAGACAACAGTGGGATAGAGCAGAATCAATTAGATAAAGGAAGTTTTTCCCTAAAGTTTTAGTACGGTGTATAAAGCTTTTTTTTTTTTTTTTTTTTAGATTTTATTTTTTTACTTAACAAAGAAAAAGAGACCACAAGTAGGCAGATAGACAGGCAAAGAGAAAGAGTGGGAAGCAGGCTCACTGCTGAGCAGAGAGCCTGATGTGGGGCTCAATCCCAGGACCCTGAGATCATGACCTGAGCTGAAGGCAGAGGCTTAACCCACTGAGCCACCCTGGTGCCCCCAATGTATAAAGCTTTTAACTAAGATCTTTGCACAAAGTCTCTATACTTAAGTTAATGTAAATCGGCAAGTTATTTACCAAAATGAGGCATACAACTAAGTGTGATTGTCACTTAGAAATTACCTCGAACTGTTGGATGAACCTTACCTATGTCATAAGAAGTCTATGGGCTTTCATACTGATGCTGAAGGAACAAGGAATTTGCAAATTTAGGAGGAAAAAGGTCGCAAATCAGAATTGTCAATTTAACTCAGCAAAAAGTTACTATTTTTCTAAGCAGCAACCATACCTCTGTTATTAACTAATGATAGAAAAAGGCCTGGGAATTTTGTTGTTGAGGAACCACTGGAAACATGATCCTTAATTATTCAGCAGTGCTAGGGGCAACCTCCAATGTTAAGATAAAAATAAACCTCTATCAGCTGCAAGAGTGAAACCAGCAGAATAGGGGAACAAATCATACCTTTATTTCATTTGTGTGTTGCAAAATGTACCTGGGAAATGATCTAAAGAAAGACACTATAATCAGAACCTTGCTTTAGGCTGACTTTCCACAAAGTAACAAATTATACTTTCATGTATCACACGCCAGTGTACTAAGGTTTAAAAGGGAGAGTGCCAGGGAGGAGTTGATTCTTTTGTTCCATCTTTCTTCAGGGAATTTCTTAGCAATGGTTCTAAATGGGAATCAATGTAAGGTACATATGTGCAGACCCTACCTCCAGAATCCCAAAGAGAGGAACATTTCCAATTATTACTTGCTGCTGCATTTCATCATAAGAATGTGAATTTGTGAAATTACTCAAGGCAGAAAATGGTGATTCTACTATAGAAACTCTGCCATGAAGACAGACTTTGTAGTTGTTTGATTGCCAACAGTATGGTTTCTTCTCAAGCCATGATGTACAAATAAAGTCAACATGGACCTCAAATCAGAGAAATTGTGTTTTAGCTCTCTGTTATTGAACAGCTATGTGGCTTTAAGCCAGTGTTGTGAAATAGAAATAAAACCTGAGTTGCAAAGGCAAGACACATATGTAATTTTAAATTTTCTTTTTTTTTTTTTAAGATTTTATTTATTTGACAGAGATAACAAGTAGGCAGAGAGGCAGGTGGGGGGGCCAGGAGTCTTCCTCCTGAGCAGAGAGCCCGATATGGGGCTCAATTCCAGGACCTGAGATCATGACTTGAGCCAAAGGCAGAGGCTTTAACCCACTGAATCACCCAGGCATCCCTAATTTTAAATTTTCTAATCAACTTATTTAAAAAGTTAATGGTAATAGATGAAATTAATTATAATAAATTATTATACTTAAATAAATATATCTAAAATATTATCACTTAACATGTAAACAATATAAAAATTATTAGGGATAAATTTTACATCTTTAACTATATGAAATTCAGTATGTATTTTATACTTAACAGTATGTCCTGATTCATATTAGCCACATTTCAGGTGCTCAATAGCCACCTGTTCCTACTCATTGCAGTATTAGACAGCTTTGAACAAATCTCTAGTTCTCCAAATTATTAGGTCTATGTCATAAATGGCACAGAAGAAATTACCATTGTGGGTATTTCCCAGAGACCAATGGTTGAATAATCACAGCAAGAGTAAAATAGAACACTATTAATATATGATATTAATATATGAATCAACGTTGTAACATGGGAGTGGTATATAAAATTGTAACATGAGAGAAGGATATGAAAGATTTAGATTGGCAGTTGATGTAGAAATATAATGAAATGAAATGAAAATGAAACAAAACAAAACAAAACTGTGATTCTATCAGTAGAAAGACCTAAATGTGAGACAGGAATTCATCAAAATTCTGGAGGGGAACAAAATTTCTTTGACATTGGCTATAGCAACTTCTTAGTAGACACATCGCAGAGGTAAGGGAAATGAAAGCAACAATGAAATACTGGGACTTAATCAAGATGAAAAGCTTCTGCACAGTGAAGGAAATAATGAACAAAGCTAAACACCGTCCCATAGGCTGATAGAAGATATTTGGAAATGACATATGTGATAAAGGGTTAGTATCCGAATACCTATAAAGAACTTATCAAACTCAACAGTCAAACCCAAATAATCCAGCTAAGAAATGGGAAGACATGAGTAGACATTTTTCCAAAAAAACACATCTAAATGGCTAACAGACATGAAAAAGTGCTCAACATCACTCATCATTAGGGAAATACAAATCAAAACCACAGTGAGATACCACCTCACACCAGTCAGAAAGGCTAAAATTAACAACTCAGAAAACAACAGATGTTGGTGAGAATATGGAGAAAGGGGAACCTTCCTACACTCTTAGTGGAAATGCAAACTGGTGCAGCCACTCTGGAAAACAGTATGGAGATTCTTCAAGATGTTAAAAATAGAACTACCCTATGACCCTGAAATTGCACTCCTAGGTATTTACCTAAAAGATACAAAAATACTGATTTGAGGGGCACGTGAACCCTGATGTTTATAGCAGCATTATCAACAATAGCCAAACTATGGAAAGAACCTAAATGTCCACTGATGACTGATAAAGAAGATGTGGCACATATATGTGTGTGTGGGTGTGTGTGTGTGTATGCCACATCTTTTTAATTCATCAGTCATGTGTCATATATATCATCAGTCATATATATGTATATGCCATATATATATATAATGGAATATTACTCAGCCATCAGAAAGAATGAAATCCTGTTATTTGCAATTATGTGGATGGAGCTAGAGTGTATTATGTTAAGCAAAAGAGGTCAGTCAGAGAAAGACAAATACCATATGATTTCACATATATGTGGATTTTAAGGAACAAAACAGATAAACATAGGGGAAAGGAAAAAAAAAAAAAAGTAAGGGAGGAAAACCATAAAAGATTCTTAACTATAGAGAACAAATTGAGGGTCTCTGGAGGGCAAGCGGGTGGGGGAATGGGGTAATTGGCTGATGGGTAGCAAGGAAAGAGTTTGTTATGATGAACACTAGGTGTTACATATAAGTGATGAATCACTAAATTTTACTCCTGAAATTATTACACTACATATTAACTAATTAAAATACAAATAAAAACTTAAAATAAAAAAAGATTATCTTGTGAAACACCATGCAAGGCACTGGGAACACTTAACCTATAGAGAAAAAATAATGATGAAAACAAGATGCCTGGATGGCTCAGTTGGTTAAGCACCTGCCTTCAGTTCAGGTCATGATCCCAGTATCCTTGGATCAAGTCTGGCAACAGGCTCCTTGCTTCCTCCTCTGACTGCTGCTCACCCTGCTTGCATGTTCTCTCTCTCTGACAAGGAAGTAAATAAAATATTAAAAAAACAAATCATGAAAACAACACATATCTTCAAATAATGACCAGAAAGACTGTTGCAGAGAAAGGTGAAGCTTTTATCAAATTAACCAAAGAGACATATTTAAGACCTAAATATGGCCATTTATTTGTACATCAACAATTCAACAAACATATATCATCTACTCACTATAGAAACCTGATGTGTTGGCTGATAAGATGCAAAGATACAAATAATTTTTAAAAGTAGAGAGTTTTGGAAAAATTGGACAGCTAAATAGGTAATTCTTCATTACAGAAGTGGCTCCAAAATGTACTGGAGGGTGACTTGGTAAGTACGGGATTGTAGAGTTTTAAATATCATATAAAGATATAGAATATTGGCACTGCTAACCAGGATGAATTGGGTGGTTTCAAACCAATCACATTGTCAAGAAATACATAAAATATAGGAAAACTTTTTGAACAAAGTTTATGATTGAAGCCATCAGAGAAATTCCCAGATTGTAAAGATTTGTGACTCTGAATTCAGATGAAAGGAGAGTAGTTTAGAATGGTAAACAAGACATTTGTTGCTATTTTTTCCTTTGAGGTGACTGTCAAATGAGTGGCTGAGAGGCTGAGAAGCAAAACAACATTCTAAAATTCAGATATTTAATTAGAAGCATATAAATATTCTTCTTTTAAATTAAATTAATTTTTTTTTTAGTGATCCAAAATTCATTGTTTATGCACCACACCCAGGATTCCATGCAATATGTGCCAACCTAATACCCAAAACTGGGCTCACCCAACCCCCCGTCTCCTCCCCTCTAAAACCCTCAGTTTGTTTCTCAGAGTCCACAGTCTTTCATGGTGCATCTAGCCCTCCAGTTTCCCCCAACTCACTTCTCTCTATCAACTCATGTCCTCTGTGTTATTCCTTATGCTCCACAAATAAGTGAAACCATATGATAATTGGCTCTCTCTGTTTGACTTATTTCACCTAGCATAATCTCTTCCAGTCCCATCCATGTTGATAAAAAAGTTGGGTATTCATCCTTTTTGATTGATGCATAGTATTGTGTATATGGACCATATCTTATTTATCCATTCATCTGTTGAAGGGCATCTTGGATCTTTCCACAGTTTGGTGACTGTGGACATTGCTGCTATGAACACTGGGGAACAGATGGCCCTTCTATTCACTACATCTGTATCTCTGGGGTAAATACCCAGTAGTGCAATTGCAGGGTCATAAGGTAGCTCTATTTTCAATTTCTTGAGGAATCTCCACACTGTTTTCCAAAGCGGCTGCACCAACTTGCACCACTAACAGAGTAAGAGGATTCCCCTTTCTCCACATCCTCTCCAACACTTGTTGTTTCCTGTCTTGTTGATTTTGGCCATTCTAACTGGGGTAAGATGGTATCTCAATGTGGTTTGGATTTGAATCTCCCTGATGGCTAGTGATGATGAACATTTTTTCATGTGTCTGTTAGCCATTTGTATATTTTCATTGGAGAAGTGTGTTCATGTCTTCAGCTCATTTTTTGACATGATTATCTGTTTTATGTGTGTTGAGTTGGAGGAGTTATTTATAGATCCTGGATATCAGCCCTTTGTTTTTATTATCACTTGCAAATATCTTCTCCCATTCTGTGGGTTGCCTCTTTGCTTTGTTGACTTTTACTTTGCTGTGCAGAGGCTTTTGATCTTGATGAAGTCCCAAAAATTCATTTTCTCTTTTGTTTCCTTTGCCTTTGGAGACATATCTTGAAAGAAGTTGCTGTGGCTGATGTCGAAGAGGTTACTGCCTATGTTCTCCTCTAGGATTCTGATGGATTCCTGTCTCATGTTTAGGTCTTTTAACCATTTTCAGTTTACCTCTGTGTATGGTGTAAGAGAATGGTCAAGTGTCATTCTTCTACACGTAGCTGTCCAATTTTCCCAGCACCATTTATTGAAGAGACTGTCTTTTTTTTCCACTGTATATTTTCTCCTGCTTTGTTGAAGATTATTTGACCATAGAGTTGAGGGTCCATATCTGGGCTCTCTACTTTGTTCCACTGGTTTATGTGTCTGTTTTTGTGCCAGTACCATGCAGTCTTGGTGATCACAGCTTTGCAGTAAAGCTTGAAGTAGGGAAACGTGATATCCCCAGCTTTGTTTTTCTTTTTCCAAAATTTCCTTTGTGATCCAGGGTCTTTTCTAGTTCTAAACAAATTTTAGGATTGTTTGTTCCAGCACTTTGAAAAATGCCAGTGGAATTTTGATCAGAATGACATTGAAAGTATAGATTGCTCTGGACAGTATAAACATTTTAACAATGTTTATTCTTCTGATCCATGAACATAGAATGCTTTTCCATCTTTTTGTGTCTTTTTCAATTTCTTCCATGAGTTTTCTGTAGTTTCTCAAGTACAGATTCTATACCTCTTTGGCTAGGTTTATTCCAAGGTATCTTATGGTCATGGAGGGCATTAGGAGTAGGAAAGGAAAAGTGAATTGGGGTAAATCGGAGGGGGAGACAAAGCATGAGAAGCTATGGCTTCTGAGAAACAAACTAAAGGTTTTGGAGAGGCGGTGGGTGAGCCTGGTGGTGGGTATTAAGGAGGGCATGTATTACATGGAGCACTGGATGTGGAGCATAAACAATGAATCTTGGAACACTGAAAAAATAAAATAAAATTAAGATGTTAAAAATAAAAATTAAAAAAAATAAAAATTAAATGGAAAAACATAAAGTCTCAGAATTTTTTGGCTTAGCCCTAGATATCAAAGATTATCTTCTATATTTTTCTATAAGTTTTCTAGTTTTATGTATAACATTTAACTGTGATTAATTTAATTCTTCTATAAGCTATGAAGTTTAGGTTAAGGTTCATTTAGCTTATGGAGGTTCAATTACTCTAGCCCTATTTGTTGAAAAAAATATATTTCCTCCATTGAATTGCTTTTTCAACCTTGTAAAAAGTTATTTGAGTGCATTTGTGTGGATTTATTTTTGGGCATTCTATTGTTTATTTTTATCTATGTGTCTTTACCTTTACAAATACTACACTGTCTTGATTACTATAGCTGTATAAGTGTTAATATTGGATTCAGTGATTTGTTAAACTTGATTCTTATTTTTAAAGGTAGTTTAACACTTCTAAGGTGTGTGCCTTTTCATTTTAATTTTAGAATAAGCCTATATATGACTGTAAAAAAAAATCCTTGCTTGAATTTTGATAGAAATTTCATTAAAATTGTACACCAGCTGAAGGAAAACTGATATCTTTACTATAATACATTCTTCTGTTCATATATCCCCACTTTGTTAAGTCTTATTTGATTTTCTTAAAATCAGCATTTTGTAGTTTTTACCAACAGATATTGTATGTATTTTCTAAAGTGTTTATGAAAGTATTCCATATTTTTGGTGTGATTGTGATTTTAATTTTGGTTTCTGGAAGGTCATTGTTAGTATATGGAAATGGAATTAAACTTTTCCTCTTGGTCTTCTATCCTGTAACTTTATTGAACTCGTTTTTTAGTTCTAGATTTTTTTTTTTTTTTGGAAATTCCTGGGGTTTTCTATAAAGACAGTGAGGTATTGCAGAAAATAAATAACATGATTTTATTATGTTCCTTTCTGCCTTTCACTGATTTTCCCTGCTTTCTTGCATGATTAGAAATTACATTATTAAATTAAGTATAAGTAAAGTGGCAAGAGGGGACATATCTGCCTTACTTGTAATCTTAGAAGGCAAGCATTCAGTCTTTCAATTTTAAGTATAATATAAGCTGGATGCTTTTTGTGTGTATGCACCTTACCAAACTGTTTTAATTTCCACACCTATATATTTTTATGGGAGATCTTATAATGAATGTATTGGGCTTTGATAAGTGCATTTATGGATCAGTTGGTATGATCATATGATTTTTCTTTATTAACATTGATATTGTACAATCCTACTTGATTATATTATAAAATTTTATTCATTGGTGGATTATTTTTTAAAAATATTTTTTCATCTAAATTTATAAGATTTAGTCTGTGTTTTAATTTTGTCTTTTATTTTCTTCTGTTTCTTATTGTTTTGCACTGTCATTATCTGATTTTGTTGTCAGGGTAAGTATATGGGAAGTATTTTCTACTCTCTTAAAGAGGTTGTGTAAATTAGGTATTAATTCTACTTTATTAGAATTATTAAAATAATTGGGATCCCAGAAGAAAGAGAGAGAGGAAGAAGGTCTATCGGGGCAAATTGTAGCAGAGAATTTCCCTAAGTTGATGAAGGGAACATGCACCAAAATCCAGGTGGCACAGAGAATCTCCCTCAAAATCAATAAAAATAGGTCAATATCCCATCATCTTATAGTAAAACTTACAAGTCTCAGTGACAAAATCCTGAAAGCAGTTTGAGACAAGAAGTCTGTAACATGGTAGAAATATTAGATTGGCAACAGATCTATCCACAGAGGCCTAGCAGGCCACAAAAGAATGGCATAATATATTCAGAACACTAAACAAGAAAAAATATGCAGCCAAGAATACTGTATCCAGCTAGGCTGTCACTGAAAATAGAAGGGGAAATAAAAAGCTTCCAGGTCAAAGAAAACCTAAAGGAATTTGCAAACACCAAGCCAGCCCTACAGAAAATATTGAAAGGGGTCCTCTAAGCAAGGAGAGAGCCTAAAACTAACAGACCAGAAGGGAAAAGAGACAATATACAGTACTAGTCACCTTACAGAAAATACAATTAGACGAAATTCATATATTTCAATAGCTACCCTGAATGTAAATGAGCTAAATGCCCCAATCAAAAGACACAGGACATCAGAACAGATTAAAATAAAACAAAATAAAACAAACAAGACCCATCTATATGTTGTATGAAAGAAATCAATTTTAGATCCAAAGACACCTCCAGATTTAAAGTGAGGGGATGGAAAACAATTTACCATGCTAATGGATATCAAAAGAAAGCTGGGGACATCAAAAGAGAGCTGGGGAGACAAGATGGAAGGGAAGTAGGAGGAGGTGCCATTTCAACCTGTACCCTAAAGTGAGCTGATTACCTACCAAAGAACTCTGATCACCAATGAAATCAGAATTCTGAGATCAGAATTACACACGTCTGGATCTCTACAGGGGCAGAAGACGCCAGTGGGCAGGTAAAGCTGAGTGGGAACGTAGGACTGATATTGGAAGATAAACAAAAGGGGGAGGGAGCCTCCAGAGGCGACCTATTGGAAAGTAATACCCCTAATACAAGAGTGCCCTGCATCTGGGGCCCAGCATTAACTTGGAGACTGGTTGAAAGCACTCAAAAAGAGTAAAAGATCGCGGGGGGCGGGGGAAGAAATTGTGGGAATCGGGGCAGCTAGGGACAGAGGCTTAAGTCCCTGGACCCAGGACAGCCTCCCCTGGCACTGAGCCAGAGTGTGGTGGAGAAACCAGGTCTTGGTGCCTGAGCTGCCGGCGTGCCAGAGAATGCATGGGGTCCGGCTCCTGTGAGGGGCTGGGAGCCTCGCCAGATGGCAGAATGCCAAGCCATGCTAACAGAGCCTGAGTCTTGTGCGCCCCTAACCTTCCCCTGAGAGAGGTGTGTGAAGGCCCAGCCTGGTGCTCTCACACCCACGCCCTGCTATCAGAGCCTGAGATGCACACGGGACCCACACCTTCCCCTGAGAGAGGTGCGTGCAAGCCTGGCGCTCTTAGACCCAGAAAGACCAGGCACTCCCAGCCCGGGCCAGTGGGAAAATCTCAGTGTGTGATCGCTACTTGGAATGTCTCTGGTGGTCTGGAGCTGCCCAGACAGCTGCCGCTGCCGTGGTTTTGGGTACAAGCAGAAGATCCTGCGTCCCCCTGAACCGCAACTCAGAACCTGCTCTGCCAGTGGCCAAAGGGGAATTTAAATGGGCTCTGTACACCCACAGGGGACCAGACTGAGGTTTCTCTCTGAGGGGGAGGTTAGGGTGCAATTTGCTTTCCTCTAAACCTACAAAAACCATCAAAAGCGGTCAAGGCGAGAGAAAAAAAAGTGAACAAACATAAAAACCTCCAGAGAACAAAAGCCTGAAAAAAACAGTTTCCTCAGAGCCCACCCCCTTCAAGGGGGCAGGAGGACTTAACTCAGGGAACATCATTGACTGAAAACCCACGTGGAAGGCCCCTTCCCCAAAAAACCAACCAGGAAAGAAAAAAAAAATAAAAAGACTACAAGAGAACAACCACCACTACTTCATAGGACAACTTTTATTTTTAACTCGTTCCTACTATTCTGGTTCATTTTTTTTTCTTAATATGGGTAATTTTTTAACCTATTTACCATCACAGTGAGCTGTCCAGTACATCAAATTCCATAATAACCTTCTAACCTGAATTTTTTGATACATACACCTGTGTTTTTCTTTTGCATTTCTATTTATTAATTTTTTTTAAAAAAATTTAGTTTAGTTTAGTCTAGTTTATTCCTTTTTTATTTTTAGTTTCTAATATTCATATAGAGTTAAACTTCAAAGTAATCCCCTTTCCCCAAACAATGCTACCCCTAGAAGTAATCCAATTTTTAATCCCCCTTTATCTTAGGAAAGTTGAGCCTTTTAACAAAGATATCAAGATACATCCAGGAAGAATCAAAACAACCTTCCTTGCCCACAATGAGAATTTATAACCACTCTCCCAACTTTTCCTTCCGCCAGTGTTTCTGTGTTTTTGTGTTTGTCCTGATAGCATATAAATCTTATACTTGGGGTTCTTTTTGACGAGGTTCTTCCTTTATTTGCTTATATAAATATAAATATATATATATATTTTTTTCTCTTGTCATATACTTTTATCAGTCTTTTTGTTTGTCTGTTTTTGTTTGTATACTTCATAAATCTTACCTTGGGGCCCATTTGGGCTGAACCTTCTCTTTTATCTTCCCTTTCTTTCCTCTCTCTCTCTCTCTCTTTTTTCTTTTTCTTTTCTTTGTTCTCTCATTTGGGTGGGGAATCCTGATTGCTCAGAAGCATTCCAGGGTGCACCTAGACTGCACCATGGTCGATACATCCAGCTACATCCGTTCAGTCATCTCTCACCAAAATGACTAGGAAGATGAATGCCCGACAGAATAAAAATACAGAGTATGGGCCTTCTACAACAGAGCTAATGGCTATCAACATAGACAATATGTCAGAAAGAGAATTCAGGCTAACAATTATCCAGGCAATAGCTAGGTTGGAGAAAGCCATGGATGACCAAACAGAAGTGATTAGAACAGAACTGAAAGCTACCAGGGATGATGTTTACAATGTTAGAGCAGAACTGAAAGCCACCAAGGATGAGGTTCACAATACTCTCAATGAGTCCCAATCTAATCTAAATTCTCTCAAAGCTAGGGTAACTGAGACAGAAGATAGAATTAGTGATCTGGAGGACAAACAGATAGAGAGAAAGGATCAGGAGGAAGCCTGGGACAAACAGCTTAGAAGCCACGAAAACAGAATCAGGGAAATAAATGATGCCATGAAATGTTCCAACATCAGAATTATTGGAATCCCTGAAGGGGAGGAGAAAAAAAGAAGTCTAGAAGATATAGTGGAACAAGTACTTCATGAAAAATTTCCCAATCTCGCAAATGGAACCAGCATTCATGTACTAGAGGCCGAACGGTATCCACCCAAGATCATAGATTCCAAAAAAAAAAAAAAAACATCAAGGCACCTGATAGTCAAATTGAGGAATCATAATTGTAGATACAATCTCTTGAAAGCCGCTAAGACAAAGAGGCTCCTTACTTACAGAGGAAAGCTCATCAGAATAACGTCAGACCTGTCCACAGAGACCTGGCAAGCCAGAAAGTGCTGGCAAGATATATTCAGGGGACTACATGAGAAGAACATGCAGCCAAGAATACTTTATCCAGCAAGAATGACATTCAAAATGGATGGATAGATAAAGAGTTTCCAAGACTGGCAAGGCTTAAAAGACTATGCAACTACCAAGCCAACACTGCAGGAAATATTAAGGGAGTTTCTATAAAAGAGGAAAAATCCTAAGAATAGCATTGAACAGAAATATAGAGACAATCTACAGAAAGAAAGACTTCAAAGGTAACACGATGTCAGTAAAAACATATCTATCAATAATCACTCTCAATTTGAATGGCCTAAATGCACCCATAAAATGGCACAGGGTTGCAGATTGGATAGAACGACCCATCCATATGTTGTCTACAAGAGACCCATTTTGAACCTAAAGATACACCCAGACTGAAAGTGAAGGGATGGAGAAGCATCTTTCATGCCAATGGGCCTCAAAAGAAGGCTGGGGTAGTGATTCTCATATCAGACAAATTAGATTTTAAACTAAAGACTGTAGTCAGAGATACAGAAGGACACTACATAATTCTTAAAGGGGCTATCCACCAAGATGATCTAACAATTGTAAATATCTATGCCCCCAATATGGGAGTAGCCAATTACATAAGAAAACTGTTAATCAAGATAAAGAGTCCTATTGATATGAATACATTAATAGTAGGAGATCTTAACACGCCTCTCTCAGTAATAGATCATCCAAGCAGAAAATCAATAAAGAAACAAGAGCATTGAATGACACATTGGACCAGATGGACCTCATAGATATATACAGAACATTCCACCCTAAAACAACAGAATACTCATTCTTCCTAAGTGCACATGGAACCTTCTCCAGAATAGACCACGTACTGGGTCACAAATCAGGACTCAACCGATACCAAAACACTGAGACTATTCCCTTCATATTCTCAGATCACAATGCTTTGAAACTGGAGCTCAATCACAAGGAAAAGTTCAGAAGGAACTCAAACACCTGGAAGCTAAAGGCCACCTTGTTTAAGAATGCTTGGATCAACCAGGAGATCAAAGAAGAACTGAAAAAATTCATGGAAACCAATGAGAATGAAGACACTTTGGTCCAAAACCTATGGCTAGAGCAAAGGCGGTCCTAAGGGGGAAATACATAGCCATCCAAGCCTCCCTCAAAAAAATTGAAAAATCCAGAATACACCAGCTGTCTCTACACCTTAAAGAACTGGAGAATCAACAACAAGTCAAACCAACTCCACACATAAGAAGGGAAATAATCAAGATTAGAGCAGAGATCAATGAAGTAGAAACCAGAGATACAGTAGAATGTATCAATGAAACTAGAAGCTGGTTTTTTGAAAGAATCAATAAGATCAATAATCCATTGGCCACACTAATCCAAAAGAAAAGAGAGAAAGCTCAAATTAATAAAATTATGAATAAAAAGGGAGAGATCACAACTAACACCAAGGAAGTAGAAACAATCATCAGAAGTTATTATCAACAGTTATATGCCAATAAACTAAGCAACCTAGATGAAATGGATGCATTCCTGGAAAACTATAAACTCCCAAAATTGAACCAGGAAGAAATTGACAACATAAATAGATCGATATCTAGTAACGAGATTGAAGCAGTGATCAAAAACCTCCCAAAAAACAAGAGCCCAGGACCTGACGGATTCCCTGGGGAATTCTATCAAACTTTCAAAGAAGAAATAACACCTATTCTCCTGAAGCTGTTTCAAAAAATTGAAGCAGAAGGAAAACTTCCAGACTCTTTCTATGAAGCCAACATTACCCTGATCCCCAAACCAGGCAAATATCCTACCAAAAATGAGAATTTCAGCCCAATATCCCTGATGAATATGGATGCTAAGATTCTCAACAAGATCCTATCTAATAGGATCCAACAGCACATTAAAAAGATTATCCACCATGACCAGATGGGATTCATTCCTGGGCTACAAGGATGGTTCAACATTTGCAAATCAATCAATGTGATGAACAAATTAAAAAGAAAAGAGAGAAGAACCACATGGTCCTCTCAATTGATGCAGAAAAAGCATGTGACAAAATCCAGCATCCGTTCCTGATTAAAACGCCTCAAAGTATAGGGATAGAGGGAACATTCCTGAACTTCATAAAATCTATCTATGAAAGACCCACAGCAAATATCATCCTCAATGGGAAAAAGCTTGCAGCCTTCCCGTTGAGATCAGGAACATGACAAGGATGCGCACTCTCACCACTCTTGTTCAACATAGTATTAGAAGTCCTAGCAATAGCAATCAGACAACAAAGAGAAATAAAAGGTATCCAAATTGGCAATGAAGAAGTCAAACTCTCTCTCTTCGCAGATGACATGATTCTTTATATGGAAAACCCAAAAGACTCCACCCCAAAACTACTAGGACTCATACAGCAATTTAGTAACGTGGCAGGATACAAAGTCAATATACAGAAATCAGTGGCTTTCTTATACACTAACAATGAAAATACAGAAAGGGAAATGAGAGAATCGATTCCATTTACTATAGCACCAAGAACCATAAGATATCTGGGAATAAACCTAACCAAAGAGGTAAAGGATCTGTACTCGAGGAACTACAGAACATTCATGAAAGAAATTGAAGAAGACACAAAATGATGGAAGACCATCCCGTGCTCTTGGGTTGGAAGAATAAACATTGTTAAAATGTCTATACTGCCTAGAGCAATCTATACTTTTAATGCCATTCCAATCAAAATTCCACCAGTATTTTTCAAAGAGCTGGAGCAAATAATCATAATATTTGTATGGAATTAGAAGAGACCCCGAATTGCTAAGGAAATGTTGAAAAACAAAAATAAAACTGGGGCATCACGTTACCTGATTTCAAGCTTTACTACAAAGCTGTGATCACCAAGACAGCATGGGACTGGCATAAAAACAGACACATAGACCAGTGGAACAGATTAGAGAGCCCAGATATGGACCCTTAACTCTATGGTCAAATAATCTTCGACAAAACAGGAAAAAATATACAGTGATAAAAAGACAGTCTCTTCAATAAATGGTGCTGGGAAAACTAGACGGCTATATGTAGAAGAATGAAACTCGACCATTCTCTTACACGGTACACAAAGATAAACTCAAAATGGATAAAAGACCTCAACGTGAGACAGGAATCCATCAGAATCCTAGAGGAGAACATAGGCAGTAACCTCTTTGATATCAGCCATAGCAACTTCTTTCAAGATATGTCTCCAAAAGCAAATGAAACAAAAGCGAAGATGAACTTTTGGGACTTCATCAAGATCAAAAGCTTCTGCACAGCAAAGGAAACAGTCAACAAAACAAAGAGGCAGCCCACAGAATGGGAGAAAATATTTGCAAATGACAGTACAGACAAAAGGTTGATATCCAGGATCTATAAAGAACTCCTCAAACTCAACACACACAAAATAGACAATCTTATCAACAAATGGGCAGAAGATATGAATAGACACTTCTCCAATGAAGACATTCAATGGCTATCAGACACATGAAAAAATGTTCATCATCACTAGCCATCAGGTAGAGTCAAATTAAAACCACACTGATATACCACCTTACACCAGTTAGAATGGCCAAAATAACAATACAGGAAACAACATGAGTTGGAGAGCATGTGGAGAAAGGGGAACCCTCTTGCACTGTTGGTGGGAATGCAAGTTTGTGCAGCCACTTTGGTGAACAGTGTAGAGATTCCTCAAGAAATTAAAAATAGAGCTTCCCTATGACCCTGCAATTGCACTACTGGGTATTTACCCCAAAGATACAGATGTAGTGAAAAGAAGGGCCATCTGTACCCCAATGTTTATAGCAGCATTGGTCACAGTCGCCAAACTGTGGAAAGAACCAAGATGCCCTTCAACGGATGAATAGATAAGGAAGATGTGGTCCACATACACTATGGAGTATTATACCTCCATCAGAAAGGAAGAATACCCAACTTTTGTAGCAACATGGATGGGACTGGAAGAGATTATGCTGAGTGAAATAAGTCAAGCAGAGAGAGTCAATTATCATATGGTTTCACTTATTTGTGGATCATAACAAATAGCATGGAGGACAAGGGGAGATGGAGAGGAGAAGGGAGTTGAGGGAAATTGGAAGGGGAGGTGAACCATGAGAGACTATGGACTCTGGAAAACAATCTGAGGGTTTTGAAGGGGTGGGGGGTGGGAGGTTGTGGGATCCAGGTGGTGGGTATTAGAGAGGGCACAGATTGCATGGAGCACTGGGTGCAGTGCAAAAACAATGAATACTGTTACACTGAAAAGAAAAAAAAAAAAAGCTGGGGTGGAAATCCTTATATCGGATAAATTAGATTTTAAGCCAAAGACTATAATAAGAGATGAGGAAGGGCATTATATCATACTTAAATGATCTATCCAACAATAAGATCTAAAATATTGAAAAAACTATGCCCCTAACATGGGATCAGCCAATTATATAAACAAATTAATAACAAATTCAAAGAAATATATTGAGAATAATATAATGATAGTAGGGCCTTTAACACCTCCCTGAAATGTAAAGATCATCTAAGCAAAAGATCATCAAGGAAATAAAGGTTTTAAATGACACACTGGACCAGATGGACATCACAGATATATTCAGAACATTCCATCACAAATCAACAGAATACACATTCTTCTCTAGTGCACATAGTACATTCTCCAGAATAGATACCATCCTGGGTCACAAATCAAGTTTTAACCAGTACCAAAATCCTGGGATCATTCCCTACATATTTTCAGAACACAATGTTTTGGAACTAGAACTCAATCACCAGAGGAAAGTTGGAAAGAACTCAAATACAGGGAAGCCAAAGAACATCCTACTAAGGAATGAATGGGTCAACCAGGAAATTAAAGAAGATTTGAAAAAAAATTCATGGAAACCAATGAAAATGAAAACACAACTGTTCAAAATCTTTGGGATACAACAAAGGTAGTCCTGAGAGGAAAGTACATAGCAATACAAGGCTTTCTCAAGAAATAAGAAAGGTCTCAAACACAAAATGTAACCCTAAATCTAAAGGAGCTGGAGAAAGAATAGCAAATAAATCCTAAACCCAGGAGAAGAAGACAAATAATAAAGACCAGAGCAGAAATCAATTAAATAGAAATGACCAAAAAAAAAAAAAAAAAAAAAAGTAGAACAGATCAATGAAACTAGGAGCTGATTCTTTGAAAGAATTAATAAAATTGATAAACCTCTGTCCAGACTTATCAAAAAGAAAATAGAAAGGACCTAAATTAATAAAATTATGAATGAAAGAGGAGAGATCACAACCAACACCAAAGAAATATAAACAATTACAAGAGCATATTATGAGCAACTATACACCAGCAAATTTGACAATCTGGAAGGAATGGATGCAATCCTAGAGTCTGAAACAGAAAGAAATAGAGAACCTGAACAGACTTATAACCAGTAAGGAGATTGAAGCAGTAATTAAAAATCTACCCCCCCCCCCAAAAAAAAAATTCCCAACAAACAGGAGCCCAGAACCAGATGGCTTCCCAGGGGAACCCTACCAAACATTTAAAGAATAGTTAATACCTATTCTCGTGAAACTCTTTGACAAAAATAAAAATGGAAGGAAAATTTCCAAACTCATTTTATGAGGCCAGCATTACCTTGATCCCAAAACCAGATAAAGGTAATTCTCAAAAAGGAGAATTACAGATCAATATCCCTGATGAACATGGATGCAAAAATTATCACTGAAATACTAGCCAATAGGATCCAACAGTACATTAAAAGGATTATTCACCATGACCAAGTGGGATTTATTCCTGGGCTGCAAGGTAGGTTCAACATCTACAAATCAATCAATGTGATATAATACAGTAATAAAAGAATGAACAAGAACCACATGATACTCTCATTAGATGCTGAAAAAGCATTTGACAAAGTACAGCATCCTTTCTTAATCAAAACTCTTCACAGTGTGGGGATAGAGGGTATGTACCTCAATATCATCAAAGCCATCAATGAAAAATCCACAGCAAATATCATTCTCAATGGGGAAAAACTGAGAGCTTTTCCCCTAATGTCAGGAACATGGAAGGGCTGTCCACTATCATCACTGCTATTCAACATAGTGCTAGAAGTCGTAGCCTCAGCAATCAGAAAACAAAAAGAAATTAAAGTCATCCAAATTGGAAAAGAAGTCAAACTCTGACTCTTTGGAGATGATATAATACTTTATATGGAAAATCCAAAAGACTCCACTCCAAAACTGCTAGAACTTGTACAGGAATTCAGTAAAGTGTCAGGATATAAAATCAATGCACAGAAATCAGTTACATTCCTATGCACCATCAAGACAGAAGAAAGAGAAATTAAAGAATCCATCTCATTTACAATTACCCCCAATACCATTAGATACTAGAGATAAACCTAACCAAAGAGGCAAAGAATCTATACTCAGAAACTATAAAGTACTCATGAAAGAAATTGAGGAATACACAAAGAAATGGAAAATGTTCCATGCTCATAGATTGGAAAAACAAATATTGTGAAGATGTTTATGCTACTTAGAGAAATCTATACATTTAATGCAATTCCTATCAAAATACTATCAACTGTTTTCAAAGAAATGGAAGAAATAATCCTAAAATTTATATGGAACCAGAAAAGACCTTGTATAGCCAGAGCAATGTTGAAAAAGAAAGCCAAAGTTGGTGACATCACAATTCTAGACTTTAAGCTCTATTACAAAGCTGTAATCATGAAAACAGTATGGTACTGGCACACAAACAGACACATAGATCAAGGGAACAAAATAGAGAGCCCATAAATAGACCCTCAACTCTATTGTCAACTATCTTTGGCAAAATATGATAGAATTTCCAATGGAAAAAAGACAGTCTCTTCAACAAATGGTGTTGGGAAAATTGGACAGCCACATGCAGAGAATGAAACTGGACCATTTCCTTATATCACATAGAAAAATAGACTCAAAGCAGATGAAAGCCTCAATGTCAGACAGGAATTCATCAAAATCCTTGAGGAGAACACAGGCAGCAACCTCTTTGACCTCAGCCACAGCAACTTCTTCCTAGAAACATCACCAAAGGCAAGAGAAGATAGGGCAAAAATGGACTATTGGGACTTCATCAAGATAAAAACTTTTGCACAACAAAGGAAACAGTCAACAACACCAAAAGACAATTGACAAAATGGGGAAGATATTTGCAAATGGCATATTAGATAAAGGGCTAGTATCCAAAATCTATAAAGAACTTATCAAACTCAACAGCCAAAAAAAAAAAAAAATAATAATAATAATAATAATCCAATCAAGAAATGGGCAGAAGACATGAACAAACGTTTTTGCAAAGACATACAAATGGCCAACAGACACATGAGAAAATGTTCAATATCACTTGGCATCAGAGAAAATAATAATCAAAACCACAATGAGATACCACCTCACACCAGTCAGAATGGCTAAAATGAACAAGTCAGGAAAGACAGGTGTTGGCAAGGATGCAGAGAAACGGGAACCCTACTATGTTGGTAGGACTGCCAGCTGGTGTAACCACTGTTGAAAACAGTATGGAGGTTCCTTAAAAGTTGAAAATAGAGCTATCCTGCAACCTAGCAATCACAACCCTGGGTATTTACCCTAAAGATACAATGGTAGTGATCCAAAGGGGCACGTGCACCTGAATGTTCATAGCAGCAATGTCCATAATAGCCAAACTATGGAAAGAACCTAGATGGCCATCAACAGATGAATAGATAAAGAAGATGTGGTGGGTATATACAATGGAATACTATGCAGCCATCAAAAGAAATGAAATCTTGTCATTTACAATGATGTGGATGGAGCTAGAGGGTATTATGCTGAGCAAAATAAGTCAATCAGAGAAAGACAATTATCATATTATCTCTGTAATAAGAGGAATTTGAGATCCAGGGTGGGGGCTCATGGGGGGAAGGGAGGGAAAAATGAAACAAGATGGGACTGGGGAAGGAGACAAACCATAAGAGACTTAATCTCAGGAAACAAACTGAAGGTTGCTGGAGGGGTGGGAGGGATAGGGTGGCTGGGTGATGGACATAGAGGAGTGTATTTGCTATGATGATTGCTGTGAATTGTGTAAGGCTAATGATTCACAGACCTGTACCCCTGAAACAATAATATGTTATATGTTAATTTAAAAAACGTAGATGCAATAAATGTCATCTTGGCTCTGGTAGGAAAAAAAAAAAAGATTTTTGTTGTTGTTATTTATCTATATAGGCATTTAGATTACTGATTTAAGACATTTCTTCTACTTCTTCTCTGATATGCATGCATGACCACAAACTTTTCTTTTATTACTGCTTTTGCTATGTCTCACATATATTGATATGTTGGATTTTCTTTATATATACAAATATATATATTTGGATTCATAGGTATGCTATGTATTTTATTTTAATGAATACATCTATTGTTATTAGTTATTATCTGTGATAGGGTTTTTGATATCTGGTTTGAAAAGATGTTCCTAACCCTGATTCCTTTTAATGAGATAGTATTTAAAGCCCACAACATGGATTTAGTCAGTTTTCACTGAAAACAGTATTAGTGATTATTTTTATGCCTTTCAGTACAAAGAACTAGGAAATACATATTACCGCCTTTTTTTTTTTTTTTAATCCTTTTGAACTCATTTCTTCCACCCCCAACCTCTACCTATGGCACCCACCAATCTGTTCTCTTTATGAGCTTGGATTTTTTTTTTATTATTATTATACATATAAGAGAGATGATACAGTATTCATCTTCATCTGTGTGATTTATTTCACTTAGCTTAATGCTCCCTAGGTCCACCCATGTTGTCACGAACAGTAAGATTTCATTTTTTATGGCTGAATAATATCACCCTCTATACATGTATTACAATTTCTTCATCCTTTCATTCACAGATTAACACTTGGGTTGTTCCTGTATTTTGGCTCTTGTAAATAATGCTGTAATGAACATGGGGGTTCATATATCTTTTTAAAGTTAGTGTTTTTGATTTCTTTGGATAAATATCCAGTGTAGTTCTATTTTTAATTTTTAAAAGGCTTAACCCTTTTTGAGTTATTTTTTGCATATGCTATGATATACACAAAATTACTTTTCTGTATTACTGTCCAATCTCCCCAAAACAACTTATTGAAGAGATGGTCCTTTAACCATTTATATTTTTTGGATCCTTCATTGCAAATTCGTTGACATATATGTGTGGGTATATTTCTGGGCTTTCTATTTTGTTCCATTGATATATGTCTGTTTTTTGTTTGTTTGTTTCTTGCCAACACCATACTCTTTTGACTACTATAGCCTTGTAATCAAGTTTGAAATCAGGGAGCATAATTCTTCCAGCTTTGTTCTTTTTTAAGATTATTTTGACTATTACTTTTGTGGTTTCATACAAATTTTAAGATTGTTTATTCTATTTCTGTGAAAAATGTCACTGGTATTTTGACAAAGATTCCACTGAATGTATAGGTTGCTTTGGGTAGCATAGACATTTTCATAGTATTTTCTCTTCCAGTCCATGAGCATGGGATATTTTTCCATTTCTTTGTGTCTCTCACAGTTTCTTTCATAATTGTCCTATAGTTTTCAGAGTATAGATATTTACCTTTGTGTTTAGGTTTATATCTAGGAATCTTATGGTTTTTGTGCAATTGCAAATGGAATTGATGCCTTGATTTCTCTTTCTGCTACTTCATTACTGATGTATGGAAATGCAACAGATTTCAACATATTGATTTTTTAATCCTGCAAATTTAGTGAATTTGTGCACCGGTTCTAGCAATTTTTGGGTGGAGTCTTTTGGGTTTTCTTAATTTTACTTCTGATAATTCACTGTTAGTGTATAGGAACATGACAGATATTTGTACAGTGGTTTTATACTCTGAAAGTTTACCAATTTTGTATATTAGTTCTAACAGTGTTGTGGCAGAAACTTTACAAGTTTTTTGAAATCATGGTGTTTGTAAATAATGAAAATTTTACTTCTTCCTTTCTAATTGGGGTGTCTTTATTTCTTTTTCCTACCTAATTTCTCTGGCTAAAACTTTCAATACTATGTGGAATAAAACTGGCAAGCGTGGACTTTCTTGTCTTGTTTCTGATCTTAAAAAACAGTTTTCAGTTTTTTACCATTGAGTATTATGTTTACTATTGGCTTCTCAAAAATAGCTTTCATTATTATTTTTTATAGTTTTTTAAAATATGTATATATTTAATTTATTTATTTTAGAGAGTGACAGTGTGTGTGTGAGCATGATCGGGGAATGGGCAAAAAGGAGGGAGAGGAACAAACAGACTCCCCACTGAGCTTGGAGCCCCATGGAGGGCTAGATCTCAGGACCTTGAGATCACGACCTGAGGCAAAATCACAGGTCAGAAGCTTATCTGACTGAACCACCCAGGCACCCTGACCTTTATTATTTTGAAGTATGTTTCATCCATACCCACTTTGTTGAAAGTGGTTATCATAACTGGACATTGAATTTTGTCAAAATTGCTTTTGCATATAGTCAAATCCTACGATTTTTTACCCTTCATTTAGTGAATTTGATGTATCATGTTAATTTATAAGCAAATGTTGAACCCTACTTGCATCCCTGGAATAGATCCCACTGGATCATGGTGTATGATCCTTTCAGTATACTGCTGAATTTGATTTTCTACTATTTTCTTGAGGATTTTTCCATCTATTCTTATCAGGGATATTGGTCTGTAACTTTCTTTTTGTGATCTCCTTCTCTAGCCTGGCAGTCAGGGTAATGTTGGCCTTGTGAAATAAGTGTGGAAATATTCTTTCCTCCTTAATTTCTTGGACAAGTTTGAGAAAGAGAAGTATGAAATCTCTTTGAATGTTTGGTAGAATTTGCCAGTGAAACTACTTGATCTTGGACTTCTGTTTTCTGGAGACTTTTCATTACTAATTCAATTTAGTTGCTAGTAAGGTCTATTCAAATTTTCTTTTCTTTTCTTTCTTTCTTTCTTTTTTTTTTTTTTTCATGGTTCAGTCTTGGTAGATGGTATATTTCTAGGAATTTGTCCATTTCTTTGAGGTTGTCCAATTTGTTGGTATATAATTATTAATAGTAGTCTTTTCTGGTCCTTTGTATTTCTATGGTATCAGTTGTAGTATTTTCTCATTTTTGTAATTTTATATGTTTGAATCCTGTCTCATCTTACTAAATCAACTAAAAATCAGCCAATTTTATCTTTTCAAAAAACCAGGTCTTATTTATTATCTATCTATCATCTACTATCTATCTATCTATCATCTATCTATTTATATTTTATTTATCTATTTGTCAGATAGAGAGACTGGGTGAGTGCATGAGCAGGGGGAATGGCAGGTAGAGGGAGAAGCACACTCTTCACTGAGCAGGGAGCCTGATGTTGGACTTGATCCCAGGACTCTGGGATTGTGACTTGATCTGAAGGCAGATTCTTAAGCAACTGAGCCACCCAGGTGTCCCAAACCAGGTCCTACATTTGAGATTTATTTATTTGAGAGAGAGCAGTAGCAGGAGGGCCAGAGGGGGAGGAGAGAGAATCCCAAGCTGAAACTGCTCTGCTCAGATTCCAGAACCTGTTGTGGTGCTTGGTCTCATGACCCTGAAATCGTTACCTGAGCTGAACCTAGGAGTCTGAAACTTAGCCAGCTTCACCACACAGGTACCCCTACCAGGTTCTATTTTAATTAATATTTTCTACTGTTTTTTTGTTCATTCATTTGTTTGTTTCATTTGTTTGTTTGTTTTTGCCTGTATTTCATTGTCTGCTCTAATCTTTATTATTTCCCTCCTTCTATTAACTTTAGGCTTTACTCATACTTTTTTCTTGTTCCTTGAGTTGTAAAGTTAGTTTGTTTATTTGAGACTTCTTTTTGTTTCTTGAGTTAGGCATTTATCAATACAAAATTACATCTTATAACCAATTTTGCTACATCCAAACTGTTTTAATATATTTCCATTTTTGTCTCAAAGTATTCTTTTTAAAGATTTTATTCATTTATTTGACAGAGAGAGACACAGTGAAAGAAGGAACACAAGGAGAGAGAGAGGAAGAGGGAGAAGCAGGCTTCCCATAGAGCAGGGAGCCCTATGTAGGGCTTGATCCCAGGATCCAGGGATCATGACCTGAGCCGAAGGCAGATGCTTAATAATTGAGCCACACGTGAGTCCTGTCTCAAGGTATTTTTTGATCTCTTTTGATTTCTTTTTTCACTTATTGGTTGTTAAATAGGATGCTTTAAAATGTCCACATATTTGCTAATTTTCCAGGTATTTTATTGTAATTGATTTCTAGTTTCTTACCATTGTAGGCATTAAAATGGTTGAAATGATTTCAATCCTTTTAAAGTTACTAAGACTTTTTTTGTGTCTTAATAGATGATGTATCATGGAGAATCTTCCATGTGCACTTGAGAATGAATATATTCTGTTGTTGGATTGAATGCTTTGTATATATGTTAAGGCCCTCTGGTCTAACATATTATTTAAGGTCTATGTTTTTCTTATTGATTTTTGTTACGGATAATCTATCCGTTGATATAAATGTAAGGGTATTAGAGTTCCCTACTACTTTTGCATTGCTATCTGTTTCTCCGTTTAATTGTTTTTACATTTAATTAATTACATTTAATTAATTTAATTTAATTAATCCATTTAATTACTTTTACTGTTAATATTCACTTTATATATTTAGGAGCCTTTATGTTGGGTGCATAAATATTTATAAATGCTAAATCCTATTGTTGGATTGACCTCTTTATCATTACATAATATTCTTCTTTGTATCTTCTTGCATTATTTTTTTATAGATATTCCAGCTTTCTTATGGTTTCTGTTTGTATGGAACATCTTTTTCCATCCCTTCATTTTCAGTCTATGTGTTTCCCTACATCTAAAATTATTCTCTTGTAGGCAGCATATAGATGGTTCTTAGTTTTCAATGTACTTAGCCTCTTGATGTTCTTTGATTGGAGAATATTTTCCTTTTCATTTAAAGTAATTATTAATACATATGTACTTATTACCACTTTGTTAATTGCTTTCCAGCAGTTTTTGTGATTCCCCATTGCTCTTTTCTCTTGCTTCCTTTCTTTGTGGTTTGATGACTTTCTTTGGCACTATGCTTATATTGCTTTCTCTTTGTTTTTTTTTTTTTTTTGTATATTTATTATAGGCTTTTGCTTTGTGTTACCATATGACTTACATATAACAACTTATAATAGTCTAATTTCAGCTTACCACATCTTGAGTTTGATCACATTCCAAAGTTCAACTTTTTTTGATCACCCCATATTTATATTTTAATATCATCTTTTCATCTTACTCATTTCTTAATTATTATAATCATAGTTATTTTTTACTATTTTTGCTTTAACCATTATACTAGATTTATAAGTGTTTAGTGCACTATCTGTGGCATATATTTTGTTTTGGTGAGATTTATTTTTCATATATATTCTTGGCCTTTTATATCAGCTTAAAGTAGTCCCTTTATATTTCATGTAAGGCCAGCTTATTGATTATGTACTCCTTTAGTTTCTGCATGTCTGGAAAACTCTATTACTCCTTCAATATCTGAATGATTATTTTGCCAGGTAGAGGATTCTTGGCTGGATTTTTTTCTTTTGGCACTTTGAATATTTTGTGTCATTCTCTTCTGGCTTACACAGTTTCTCCTGAAAAATCTGTTCATATGCTCATGGCATTCTTTTGTATGAAGTTTTCTCTTGCTTCTTTTATTCTTTTCTCATCTTTCATTTTTGCATTTTAATTATAATGCATGTTGGTGTGTCTCTTTGGTTTCATCTTCTTTGGAGCCTTCTGGGGTTTCTAGAAATGGATGTTTGTTTCATTTTTCAGATTAGGGGAGATTTTAGCCATTATTTCACCAATGAAGTTTTCTACCCCTTTCTCTCTTTATTCTGCTTTGGAGAGCTCCATAATATGAATCTTAATCCATTTGCTATTATCTCATAAGTTACTTAAGCTATCCTCCTTGTTCACTCAGTCTTTTTTCTGTTTTTTATTTTTCTGTTTACTGCTGTGATTAAATTCCACTGCCTTTTCTTTGAGTTCATTGTTCCTTTCTTCTGCTTCATCCATTTGCTGTTGAATTCCTCTAGTATATGTTTTAGTTCATACTGGGGTTAATGTAGAGTATGAAATCATCCATAATACCTGGTTTCCTAAAATATAACACAGAGGCCACTGGGGGTGATGCCAGGTTTCAGAGAAGGGCATAGGCCTTTGGAATGCCTAGGCCTGTGTGACCACTCTGCTGTTGGAATGCTGCGAGGAATTGCTTTCTCCAAATCTTTCTTAGCCCAATCAGCCATCCTGTGATCTAAAAGATATATGCATTTCCCTTAGGTTATGTTTAGCAGAACTCATAGAACACACAGATTTAACATATCATATCTTTCCTGTAAATAGATCCTCCTAGTTCCAGTAAGATCCCTTGTCACATATCACTGCTTAAGAAACAGTGACAAGGATTTGTGATTATCCTGAAGGACCAATAAAAGTAGAAGCAAAGAAGAGCAAAGGGTCTTTGTCTCTGAGGATTGATCCCCTTTGCCTTCTCTCTTTCACAGAAAAGTTTGGAGTAATCTTTTCATCCATTGTTACAGGGATTGCTGGCCATTCCAGGCAAGTTCAGATATTTTTCTTTTAGCTCTGTGACTTCTGTTTGGCACTTTCTTCTATTTCCCAACTCTTTGTTGAAGTTTCACTGTGCTCATTTTTCTCCCCAGTTCAATGAGCATCTTTATGACAATGACATTGAAATTGCTATCAGGTAAATTGTTTATCTCTTTTATTAAGGTTTTCTTTTTTTTTTCCTCCCTGAAATTTTATCCTATTCTTTCATTTGGAACAGCCTTCTAATTTTTTTTTTTAATTTTTCTTAGCTCTTTTGGCTTCTATAATCAAGTAGATGAAGAAAACAACTACTTCTCTTAGTCTTGAAAGAATGGCCTCATGTGAATGACCATTACCATTGGTCATTGGTAATGAAAGAAAGAAAGCAACAAACTCTTTTGTTTGTTTGTCAGCCCTTCCCCAGCTCCTTTCTTTCACAAGTTTGTGCTTCTCGAAGAAGCCTATTATATTTTTAATAGTTCTCAGTAGTTAATTGTTTGCCAAGATCCATCAGTGGTTTAAAGGGGAGGATCTCAGCACCTACATTCAGGCTGATTGGAAATCAGACCCTGAGTCAGCAGCTTTTAAAAATATGCAAATATATACTGTCCTGTGGAACTGAAAATATAATCTTTATTGGCCACCAGATCCAGGCGATCTAAATATGTCCCTTGGAAACAATTGCAAAAGTCAGGGCAGCAGATATGTATATAAGCTATTTTCTGAGGGAGATAGCAGTAGTTGGAGCAAGGCAAAGGAAGTGCCAAGATGACATTCATACGCTACATTTCTTGAAAGTAACTCTATAGGCCACTAAAGGTGTTGCTTCTCAGCCAGGACAAATGAAGAGGCCTCCTTCACAAAAGACTGGGTGGTATGCCCTGGTCTGCTCTCTGTGTAACACTCTGTGGGTGGGAGCAGTCCAGGAACTACCTCTATCATTGCCATAGTCCTTGGAACCCAGGAAAGCAAGTCCCCCTGGCCACCAGATCACAAGGTATCTGCTGGGTTATGACTATAAAAACTGATACATGAGATATAAAAATCAGGCATTAGATGCTGTAAAGCTCCCTATTGGGCAACATTGGCCCTCTGGCACACTGCATTGGAAGAGCACAAAAAATAGCGTCAGCCCTTTGAGGTCTCTGGCAAGGATTAGTTAATCCCTAGGTGTATGTTTAATTAGAAACCTAACCCGTAGGCCACAAGCATGGTAATTAGTAAATAGGTCTCCTTCATAGAAAGACCAAGATCTTGAGTTTGTTGCTTCTTTCTGTGCTCTGGGAGTGATAGCTGTTTAGAAGCTTTGTTCATTATAATCCTGTGGTACCCACAACTGTAAGCCCCACTGGCTACCAGACTTAGGTGATGTCCTCTAACAGCAGCCACAAAAATTGAGCATGAGGCCAGGTGTAATGCCCTTTCAGGTGATTCAGTGATACTTGCTTCCATTGAACCCGGAACATGACTTCCTTGGTCTCCAGAGCCAGACAATTAAGAAACATTCTCTGGGAAGCAGCCAAAGAACTTAGGGCACCAGATGTGTCAAAGCTCCCTTCCAGGAGATACTGGTTCTCTGGAAGACGACAAAAGGTGACCACAAAGAAAGTAACTGCCAGTGTCCTGGAGAGCGTTTCAGTAGGCTCCTAGATTTGTGTGTTAAGTTAGATGTCTGCACCTCAGGATGATATTTTAATATAAGCAGGTGAGTGTCCTTCACTTTCAGTCTGGGCATGACCTACTGCTTATGAGTAGGGCCCTCGGGCAAGTGAGTCTGAGTGCATGAGCTTCCCAAGATCCATTTCGCATTTTGCTACAGTCTTGTGGGTCATGGAACATGAGCCTTGTTAGTTTTCAAAATAAGATGTTTTGGGAGGTTTATTAGTTTTCAAAATTAGAGGATTAGTTGCAGGTCTTAAAAATTGTGTTGTGCAATGTAGGGTTCAAACCTATCGCTCCTCATTGAGAAGATCTGGGATTTGAGCTTCCTCCTGATTGTGGGTTACTGCGCCAGGGCTGAAGTTTATGGCAAGTTTGTGTTCTAGCCTCTTCTACCTGCTTCAATGACATTTTATTCTCATTTGCCTTATGTGTAATCATTACTAAGCCAAGCCTTTGTTTTTTCTCAGAGGAAAATTTTCCATATGTAGCTGTTAACCTCTTTCAAGGACGTGAGTTCAGGATCTTCCTCCATTGCCATCTTGAACCTCTATTTACATTTCATTTAGCTCTAATTATTATGTCTTCTTTCCTTTCAGATTTAGTGTTTGAAACATGAATTTTGTGGGTATTATGTAATTTCTGAGTATTTAGAGATTTTCTTGTTGTTTTTCTATCATTTCATTTCATTGTAATAAAAGAATTTACTCTTAATTATTTCCATTAATTTAAACATATTGAGGTTCATTTTATGCCCCTGAATATGGTTTACCTTGATAAATATTCCATGTGTGCTAGAAATTATGTAGTATGCTGTGATTGCATGAAGTGTGTGGTATATGTCAATTAGATACCATTATTTGATTTGGTTGTTCAGATCTTCTAGTTTTTCTGTCTATTAATTTTATCAAGAAAATATTGATGTCTCCAATTATAATTGTGTAGTTTTGTATTTCTCCTTTCACTTTTTTTTTTTTTTTTTTTTTAAGATTTGCTTACTTAGTTTCAAAGAGGAAGAAAGAGAGAATGAGCACATGGGTTGGGGAGTGAGTGGGACAGAGGGAGAAGGAGAGAGTCTTAAGCAGGCTCCATGGTCAGCTCAGAGTCCAGCACAGGTCTCTTTCTCATGAATCTGAGAAAATTATCTAGGCTGAAATCAAGAGTGAGATGCTTAATTGACTGAGACACCCAGGTATCCCTCTCCTTTTATCTTTAATTTTTTTTCTTCCATTACTTTATTTTTAGGCTATGTTTTTTGGATCATACACATTTAGGATCATTTTATCTTCAGATGAATACTATTTTTTATCATTACATACTACTCTTCTTTGGGTCTAGAAATTTCTTATTACAATTTTACTTTATCAAGTATTATTATAGACAGTCTGAAAATTAATTTTCACATCCTTTTATCTTCAATCTACCTATTTTGTTGAATTCGAAGTGAGTTTCTTGTAAACAACACATATTTGAGACTGTTTTTAAAATTTACTTTGCTAGTCTCTCCCTTTGAAATGCTCTATTTAGACCATTTAAATTTAAGGAAATTATTGAAATTCTTAAGAATTTTATCTTGTTCTTAATTTTCTGCTCTTGTTTCTATCTTTTTTAATCTTTTTATTGATTACTTACACATTTTTCTTTAGGATTTCATCTTGATTTATTTATACTCTTTATGAGTGTGTCTATCTTTTAATTCCTTATAGATGTTGCTCTCAGTGATAGATATGTGACATCATAGTCCACTTTAATTGCATTGTGAAATTTTTTGTGTCTGTTTATACTTCATAGTTTTAAATATCACTGTCTTGAATATTGTAGTATTTTATAAATTGTGTGTCAATTATCACAAATGATTTACCAAACTCATTAAGATTGTTTAATATGACTTCCCATATTTTGGTTTCCTGTTCTTTTTTCTTTGCTGTTGCTCCAATATTTCTTTTTTTATCATTTCCTATGTTTTTGAAGAACTTTTAAAATTTCTTTTAGTGATGAATTATTTTAGTAATACTTTACTGAGTACGGTCTTTATTTCTTCCTCCTTCCTGAAGAAAAGTCTTGTCAGATGTACTTAATGTGTTTGGCATTTCTTTATTTTCAGTACCTAAAAGGTATACCACTCCCTTCTGACCTCTATGATCCAGAGGAGAAAAATGTAATGAATTGAATTGATATTCCTCAGCAGGTCATACATTATTTATCTCTGACTAATTTTATGACATCATTTTTGTGTATAGTTTTCAGAATTTTAATTTTGACGTGCTTTGGCATAGACTTACTTGTTTCTATTTTATTTGACATTGCTTAGTTTGTGTAATGTGTTATTTTGAATTTTTTTTTTTTTTTACAGACTGTAGTATGTTTTATTTCTATTTCTTCAAATGCTTTTTCAATCCAACAATATTCCTCTTCTGCTTATGGGACTCCAGTCATATGAATTTTGAATATTTTCTACTTCTACCACAGTTTCCTGACACTGTTGATTTTTATTTTCTGTATATTTTCCTACTGTTGTTCAAATTGGGTAAATTCTTTTGACCCTTTCTTAAATTCCCTTTCTATCTTCTGTCATCTCCATTCTACTGTTAAGCACACCTGATTTAAATTTTTAATTTTATTTTTCAGTTTTACAATTTCCATTGAGTTCTTCTATTTTTTAAAGTTTGTTTAAGATTTTATTTATTTGGGGTGTCTGGGTGGCTCAGTCATTATGTGTCTGCCTTCCTCTCAGGTCATGATCCCAGGGTTCTGGGATCGAGCCCCGCATTGGGCTCCCTGTTCAGCCAGGGGCCTGCTTCTCTCTCTACCACTCCTCCTGCTTGTGTTCCCTCTCTGACTGTCTCTCACTCTCTGTCAAATAAATAAATAAAATATTTTTAAAAATTATTTTATTTAATTATTTTTGAGGGAGAAAGAGCAGAGAGAATGTGTGCGCATGCACAAGTGGAGGGAGGGACAGTGGGAGAGGACCATCAAGCAGACTTCCCACTGAGTGCAAAGCTTGATGCAGGACTTGATACCATGACCCAAGATCACTACCTGAGCTAAAGCCATGAGCTGAATGCTTACTTGACTGAGTAACCCAGGCATGCATCAGTTCTTTTTAAATAACTTCATGTTTTTCTGGGACTTTTTTGTTCTCATTTGCTTCAAGAGAATTTGTAATTGTCTTTTGAATCTTTTTTAAAAATTATGGTTGTTTAAAATCCTTGTCAAATGATGCAAACATCTAATTCACCTTGTTTTTTTACATTTTTTTTTTAATGTGTTTTCTCATTCAGGTGGTTATTTTTCAGGTTCTTTGGTGGTTATTTGTCCATTTTTTGCTGGGCATTTGGGCTTTTATTTTAGGAAGTTCCAGACCCTATTTCATTTATGTTAGGATGTAATCACTCTGTTAGGTTTAGAGCACAACTTCTGACCTTTTTTGTTGGCTGTTTCTTATGATATTTTAATTTTCAGAGAATTTTTCATGCCATTTGGGGTGCTTAATTTATCTCATGCTAACAGTGCTCCTAATGGTTTCTACTGATGCTGCTTGCACAGACACTGCCTGGTGTGTCCCCTAATGGGAAAAAGGAGTTTCTGGCCCCAAATTGCCAAGGATAGCTTAATAGGTAGGTTATGTTTGTTTGTTTTCTTTTGTGTTTTTGGTGATGGTGAAATCTTTATTCTTGGAGCCCCCTGGCTGCCTGATATCTCTTTGTGGGGTAGAGTCATTTTACACCTGCAATAAGAGAGACTCCCTGCCCTGTGCGTGCCCTGTAGTGACATCCCCCTTGCCCATTATCCCCAATTGTGCAGTTTCCCTAGGTGTGGGGAGAGTCTCAGGCCTGTCAGTGAGAAAGAGCACTTTCTACTTATCTTCAGTTATTGTTAGTATGGTTTCCAATGCGTCACCCTTGGTCTTTTTGTGGGATTCACTTTTTTGTGGATGGTACTCATTTAAAATGGAGTAAGAATAATTCTATCAGAATAATTCTATCTTAGATGCTCAACTGGGAGCCACAGACCCCAGGCCTGGGTCACCTTTTCCTGTTGGGTGTGAAGGTTGTAAGATACATACATGAACTCTACTTGTTCCTTCAGTTAAAGGGCCTTCTTTTTTCTACCTTTTATATTTCCTTTTTGGTTCTCTCTTGCATTATTTCCAGGGTTTATAATTGGGGAAAAGCAGGAACAGATCAATCTACTCTATCCTGGCTGTACTAGAAGTCCCCGTGACATATATATTTGAGGCTTATCTCTCATGGTTTTAGTAAAAAGTGATTCAAGAAATAATCACTTTTTCCTCTAGATATTTGACATGCATTCTAACCTTGCTCTCAGAGGATCAAATAACTTCATATTCATAGTCCTATTTCCCTGTGTGAAGACTGACCAGATATTTAATTTTTCTAAGAAAATATCATCACTTTTAAAAATTCACCAGTTTCTTCATTCTTGTCTTGAACTCACACACATACCAATTACCTGACCAGTGTGATGTATTTTCTAAATCTAAGGATGTGTATTTCTCCCACTTTGATGATGCTTTTGAGAGATGATAAAAAAAAAAAAAGTATTTCTGTTTTCAAAAGAGATAATGCATTGATTTTATATTTGATTTCTTTTCTTCCATTTAAAAGGAGTAATTCAGATGTATGGGCTGAAGGGCTTTAGGCATGTCACTGATACTTAAACTGAAAACAAAACCTGGAATAGTGTCTACCCATCATGTCTTTAGGATTGTTATATTTAATAAAATGATATTTAAAGACACTACCCACAAAAAAAATTAAAAATAAAAAAACTGAGAAAAAATAATTACAAGGAAATAAATGCCCCAAGAAGCTGAATAGATCAAATAATATACATAATGAAAAACAGCAGCCATAACAAAAAAGAGAGATAGTGTACAAAAATATTTAAGAACAGTTTATATTGTTTATACACACATAAGGTGTGAGGAATTGTGTTCTATTCCATCTTGAGAACCAGGTATGTACCTGGATTATTTGAAATCCTTCTTCAGGGAAGCCTTGTATATTTTTACCTCTTTTGTTTATGAATTCAATATTTATGTCTCCAGATTCATAGATATTTATTTTATAATTTGACTTGTTTGTTTATTCTGTTGTTAAAATTGGCCAAGGTTTGGCCATTGGAAGATATTTTGGTGGTTTCTACATCTTTCTGACATACTTCATTATTGTTCTGTTCAGTTTTACTTTGTTAAAAAATACTTTAAAACGAAAGTAGTTGTTTTCTTTCTTGCATGTCAGGTTTATATATTTGGTGTCTCGACACTAGAATCAGACATTTCTCCAAGGAGCTTGGGTTCCTTTTTTTGGAGAATGACAGTAGATATTAAGATATGAGTATGTGGTGTATGTTTCTACTAGGGAATTTAATATTCCCTCTCTCTTAAGTTTTGCTGTATTGTGTCATTTTTGGTCATCTCAAAATATTTTGTAATCATTTTTGAATTTTCCTTGACTAATTTATTTCCTTGACTTATTTACTATTAATGATGTGTGCTTACTTTCCTTGTATTTGTGATTTTTTTCAAATTTTTTTCTTACTGTTAATTTCTGATCTATTTCACTGTGTTCAGAGAATGTACTTGTATTATTTTTATTTTTAACTTAATTAATTTATTGAGATTTATCTATGGCTTACAGTATCATCTTTCCTTAAGAATATTCCATGTGCACATGAGAAGAATATATATGCTGGTTTTGTTAGGCGAAGTGCTCTCCACACGTGTTAGGTCTATTTAGTTTAGGGTGTTACATTGTTATTCAAACCTTCCATTTCCTTCTTAATCTTTTGTCTATTGATTCTCTCCATTTTGAAAGCGAAGTACTGAAGTCTCCAACTATTACTGTTTTGTCTATTTTCCTCCTTATTTTTGTCAGTATTTGTTTCATGTATACTGGGACTCTATTTTTAGGTTTATATGTGTATATAATTGTTGTAGCTTCCTATAGGATTGATCCTTTTCATCATTATACAATGTTCCTATCTTTCTCTACTTCCATTTCCTTAGACTGAAGTCTACTTTGTGTAATATTATTCTAACTTCTCCAGCTTTCTTGTGGTTGAACTTTTTATAATGTATTTTTTTATGTCATTTTACTCTCAATATCTTTGAATCTTTGATCTAAAGTGAGTCTCCTGGGGGTGCCGGGGTGGCTCAGTCAGTTGCGTGATTCTTGGTTTTGTCTTAGGTCATGATCTCATGGGTCCTGAGATCGAGCCCAACCTTGGGCTCTGGGTTCAGTGGTAAGTCCTCTCTCTCTCTCCAAAATAAATAAATAAATCTTAAAGAAATAAAGTTAGTATCCTGTAAAGAGCATATTTTTACAAATTCAACCTAATAAGTTGGATAGTAACCCATTAACACTTAATGTTATTATTGCTATAATTACATGTGTATCTGTTGGTAATATTATTTTATTTTATTTTTTAAGGACTCAATAGTGGTGATATCTTTTCATTTATAATTTTGCTACACTGTATCTTCTTTCCTTTTTTCACAATTAAATTGAGAGTCTATTAATTTCATTGATCTTTTCAAAGGTTTTGTTTTCATTACTTTTCCGTATTTTCCTGTTTTCAATTTTATTGAATTCTGCTGCAATTTTTATTATATTTTTTCTTCCATTTGATTTAGACTTAAATTGTTCTTCTTTCTCTAGATACCTTGGGAGAATCATATGTTTTCAATTTTATATATTGCTTTTTTAATAACATAGAATTTAATGCTATATGCTTTCTTCATGTTACTGCTTTTGCTGCATTTCAAAAATGTTGATGTATTATTTTCATTTTTATTAGTATCAAAATATTTTAAAAAATCCTCTTTAAACTTCTTTGACCCCTGATTATTTATTGGTGTGTTGTTTCATTTCCAGATTTGGAGATTATTTTTTCTGCTATTCATATACTGTTTAATTCAGTTTTGATTTGAAAAAGTACTTTGCATGATTTCTATTTTCATTGTAAGTGTTGAAGTGGGTTTTATGGCTCACGATGAAATTTTGTGAATATTCTATTTGAGCTTGAGAAAAATGTATATTATACCTTTGGTGGATGCGTTGGATATTATTATAGCTGTAAATATCAGCTTAAAGTTGACTAATAGTGCTATTCATGTCATCTATATTTCTACTGATTTTCTACCTGCTTTGTATTTTAATAACTAAAAGAAGTATGCTCAAATCTCTGATTATTAGTTTTCTCTATTTTTCCTATTTGTTCTATCACTTTCTCCCAGTTACTGCCTCTTGTGTTTTGACATTCTCTTTTACACATTTAGGATTGCTATTTTTTTTCTTGTTGTTGCTGTTATTTTGTGAGGTTTTTGCTTTTTTTTTTTTTTTTTTGTTTTCTTTTTCTTTTTGTTTCATCAGGTAATTGTCCCTTTATCTTATGCAATTCTCATATTTATCCCTGCTAATGTCTTGATCTAAATTAAACTTTGTCTAAAATTAATACAGCTACTTCAGCTTTCTTTTGATTAGGGGTTAGTATGGCTTATCATTTTCTACCTCTTTATTTTGAACCTACTGCATTATTTTTAAATTTTTAATTTTTAATTAATTAATTAATATATTTATTCTTTTTATTAACATATAATGTATTATTTGCCCCAGGGGTACAAGTCTGTGAATAGTCAGGCTTACACACTTCACAGTACTCACCATTTCACATACCCTCCCCAATGTCCATAACCCAACCACCCCCTCCATAACCCCTTCCCCCAAGGAACCCTCAGTTTGTTTTGTGAGATTAAGAGTCTTTTATGGTTTGTCTCCCTTCCGATTGCATCTTGTTTCATTTTTTCCTTCCCTACTCCCCAAATCCCCCACTCTGCCTCTCAAATTCCTCATATCATGAAGATCATATGATAATTGTCTTTCTCTGATTGACCTATTTCACTCAACATAATACCCCTTAGTTCCATCCACATCATTGCAAATGGCAAGATTTCATTTCTTTTGATGGCTGCCTAGTATTCCATTGCATATATATACCACATCTTCATTATCCATTCATCTGTTGATGGACATCTAGGTCCTTTCCATAATTTGGCTATTGTGGATATTGCTGTTATAAACATTCGGGTGCATGTACCCCTTTGGATCACTACATTTGTATCTTTAGGTTAAATACCCAGAATTGCAATTGCTGGGTCATAGGATAGCTCTATTTTCATTTTTTGAGGAACCTCCATGCTATTTTCCAGAGTGGTTGCACCAGCTTGCATTCCTACCAACAGTGTAGGAAGTTTCCCCTTTCTCCGCATCCTCTCCAACATATGTCGTTTCCTGAGTTAATTTTAGCCATTCTGACTGGTGTGAGATGGTATTTCCTTGTGATTTTGATTTGTATTTCCTTAATGCCAAGTGATGTGGAGCGCTTTTTCATGAGTCTGTTGGCCATCTGGATGTCTTCTTTGGAGAAATGTCTGTTCATGTCCTCTGCCCATTTCTTGTTTGGATTATTTGTTCTTTGGGTGTTGAGTTTGATACATTCTTTATAGATTTTGGATACTAACCTTATATCATATATGTTGTTTGCAAATATCTTCTCCCATTCTGTCAGTTGTCTTTTGGTTTTGTTAACGGTTTACTTTGCTATGCAGAAGCTTTTGATCTTGATGAAGACCCAACAATTCATTTTTGCCCTTGCTTCCCTTGCCTTTGGTGAAGCTTCTAAGAAGAAGTTGCTGTGGCTGAGGTCGAAGAGGTTAATGCCTGTGTTCTCCTCATGGATTTTGATGGATTCCTGTCTCACATTGAGGACTTTCATCCATTTTGAGTCTATTTTTGTGTGTGGTGTAAGGAAATTGTCTAGTTTCATTCTTCTGCATGTGACTGTACAACTTTCCCAACACCATATGTTGAAGAGACTGCTGTTTTTCCATTGGACATTCTTTCCTGCTTTGTCGAAGATTAGTTGACCATAGAGTTGAGGGTCTACTTCTGGGCTCTCTATTCTGTTCCATTGATCTATGTGTCTGTTTTTGTGCCATTACCATACTGTCTTGATGATAACAGCACTGTAATAGAGTTTGAAGTCCAGAACTGTGGTGCTGCCAACATTGGCTTTCTTTTTCAACATTCTTCTGGCTATTTGAGGTCTTTTCTGGTTCCATATAAATTTTAGGATTATTTTATCATTTCTTTGAAAAAAAAAAAATGGATGGTATTTTGATAGGGATTGCATTAAACATGTAGATTGCTTTAGGTATTATAGACATTTTCACAATATTTGTTCATCCAATGCATGAGCATGGACCATTTTTCCATTTCTTTGTGTCTTCCTCAATTTCTTTCATGAGTATTTTATAACTTTCTGAGCACAGATTCTTTGTCTCTTTGGTTAGCTTTATCTCTAGGTATCTTATGGTATTGGGGGCAATAGTAAATGGGATTGACACTTTAATTTCTCTTTCTTCTGTCTTGTTGATGGTGTAAAGAAATGCAACTGATTTCTGTACATTGATTTTATATCCTAACACTTTACTGAATTCCTGTACAAGTTCTAGCAGTTTTGGAGTGGAGTCTTTGGATTTTCCACATCAAGTATCATATCATTTCCAAAGAGTGAAGAGTTTGAATTCTTTTCCAATTTGGATCCCTTTAATTTCTTTTTGTTGTCTGATTGCTGAGGCTAGGACTTCTAGTACTATGTGGAATAGCAGTAGTGATAGTGGACAACCCTGTCCTGTTCCTGATCTTAGTGGAAAAGCTCTCAGTTTTTTGCCATTGAGAATGGTATTCACTGTGGGTTTTTCATAGATGGCTTTGATGATATTGAGGTATGTACCCTCTATTCCTATACTTTGAAGAGTTTTGATCAAGAAAGGATGCTTTACTTTGTCAAATGCTTTTTCAGCATCTACTGAGAGCATCATATGGTTCTTGTTCTTTCTCGATGTATCACATTGACTGATTTGCAGATGTTGAACCAACCCTGCAGCCCTGGAATAAATCCCAATTGGTCATGGTGAATAATCCTTTAAATATACTGTTGGATCCTATTGGTGAGTATTTTAGTGAGAATTTTCACATCTGTGTTCTTCAAGGATATTGGTCTGTAATTCTTTTTTGATGGGTCTTTATCTGGCTTTGGGATCAAGGTAATACTGGCCTCATAAAAAGAGTCTGGCAGTTTTTCTTCCATTTCTATTATTTGGAACAGTTTCAGAAGAATAGGTATTAATTCTTCTTTAAATGTTTGTAGAATTCCCCTGGGAAGCCGTCTGGCCCTGGGCTCTTGTTTGTTGGGGGATTTTTGATGACTGCTTCAATCTCCTTGCTGGTTATGTGTCTGTTCAGGTTTTCTATTTCTTCCTGGTTCAGTTGTGGTAGTTTATATGTCCCTAGGAATGCATCCATTCATTCCAGATTGTTAAATTTGCTGGTGTATAGTTGCTCATAATATGTTCTTATAATTGTTTGTATTTCTTTGGTGTTCTTTGTGGTCTCTCCTCTATCATTCATGATATTATTTATTTGGGTCCTTTCTCTTTTCTTTTTGATAAGTCTGGCCAGGGTTTTATCAATCTTATTAATTCTTTTAAAGAACTAGCTCCTGGTTTCATTGATCTGTTCTATTGTTCTTTTGGTTTCTATTTCATTGATTTCTGCTTTTATCTTTATTATTTCTCCTCTTCTGCTGGGTTTAGGCTTTATTTGCTGTTCTTTCTCCATCTCCTTTAGGTGTAGGGGTAGGTTGTGTACTTGAGACCTTTCTTATTTCTTGAGAAAGTCTTGTATGGCTATATACTTTACTTTCAGGACCAACTTTACTGTGTCCCACAGATTTTGAATAGTTGTGTTTTCATTATCATTTGTTTCCATGATTTTTTTCAATTCTTCTTTAATTTCCTGGCTGACCCATTCATTCTTTAGTAGGATGCTCTATAGTGTCCATGTATTTGCATTCTTTCCAACTTTCCTCTTGTGATTGAGTTCTAGCTTTATGACATTGCGGTCTGAAAATATGCAGGAAATGATCACAATATTTTGATACCAGTTGAGACCTGATTTATGACCCAGGATGTGATCTATTCTGGAGATTGTTCTCTGTACACTGGAGAAGAATGTGTATTCTGTTGATTTGGGATGAAATGTTCTGAATATATCTGTGATGTCCATCTGGCCTGGATGTCACTTAAGGTCTTTATTTCCTTCTTGATCTTTTGCTTGTATGATCTGTCCATTTCAGTGAGGGAGGTATTAAAGTCCACTACTATTATTGTATTATTGTCAATGTGTTCATTGATTTTGTTATTAATTGGTTTATATAGTTGGCTGCTCCCATGTTAGGGGGATAGATTTTTAAAATTTTAGATCTTCTAGTTGGACAGACCATTTGAGTATGATATAGTGTCCTTCCTCATCTCTTATTATAGTCTTTGGCCTAAAATCTAATGATCTTGATGTCCATTAGCATGATAAATTGTTTTCTGCCCTCTCACTTTAAATCTGGAGTTGTCTTCAGGTCTAAAATGATTTTCTTGCAGACAGCATACTGATTTTTTTTTAAGATTTTATTTTTTTATTTGACAGACAGAGATCATAGGTAGGCAGAGAGGCAGGCAGAGAGAGGAAGGGAAGCAGGCTCCCTGCTGAGCAGAGAGTCCCATGCGGGGCTCAATCCTAGGTCTCTGGGATCATGACTGGAGCAAAAGGCAGAGGCTTTAACCCACTGAGCCACCAGGCACCCCTGATGGATTGTTTTTTGATCCATTCTGTTACCTTGTGTCTTTTGATTGGGGCATTTAGCCCATTTACATTCAGGGTAATGATTGAAAGATATGAATTTAGTGCCATTAAGGTGACTGTTACTGTATATTGTCTGTGTTCCTTTTTGGTCTACCACTTTTAGGCTCTCTCCTTGCTTAGAGGACCCTTTAAATATTTCCTGTAGGGCTGGTTTGGTGTTTATGAATTCTTTCAATTTTTGTTTGTCCTGGAAGCTATTAATCTCTCCTTCTATTTTCAATGATAGCCTAGCTGGATATAGTATTCGTGGCTATTTATTTTTCTATTTAGTGCTCTGAATATATTATGCCAGTTCTTTCTGTCCTGCCAGGTCTCTGTGGATAAGACTGCTGCCAGTCTAATATTTCTACCATCGTATGTTACAGACTTCTTGTCCTGAGCTGCTTTAAGGATTTTTTCTTTGTAACTAAGACTAGTGAGTATTACTATTAGATGACAGGGTGTGGATCTATTTTTATTGATTTTGACGGGGGTTCTCTGGGCCTCCTAGATTTTGATACTTGTTCCCTTTGCCATCTTAGGGGAATTCTCCACTGTAATTCACTCCAATATACCTTCTGCCCCCCTCCCTCTTTCTTCTTCTGGAATCCCGATTATTCTAATATTGTTTCATCTTATGGTATCACTTATTTCTTGAATTCTCCCCTCATGGCCCGGTATTTGTTTGTCTCTCTTTTGATCAGCTTGTTTATTCTCTGTCATTTGGTCTTCTATATCACTAATTCTTTCTTCTGCCTCATTTATCCTAGCAGTAAGAGCCTCCATTCTTGATTGTACCTCATTAATTCATTTTTTTAAATTTCAAATTAGTTAGATTTTAGTTCTTTTATTTCTCCTGAAAGAGATTTTATTTCTCCAGACAGGGTTTCTGTAATATCCTCCATGCCTTTTTCAAACCCAGCTATCACCTTGAGAATCGTGATTCTGAACTCTAGATTTGACATGTTACCAATGTCTATGTTGATTAGGTTCCTAGCCATTGGCACTGCCTCTTGTTTTTTTGTTTTGTTTTGTTTTGTTTTGTTTTTGTGGTGAGTTTTTCCACCTTGCCATTTTATCCAGATAAGAAAATATGAATGAGAGAATGAAATACTAAAAAGGTGGCAAAGACCCCAGAAAAATGTATGTTAATCAAGACCAAGGAGACTCCAATTTGGTGGAAGAGTGGGAGTAAAAAGAAATTAGATATATCTAATTTCTTTATACATATATATTTATATAGATATATATTTATATCTATATATATATAGATAGATATTTATATCTATATATATATAGATAGATAGATAGATATTTATACAGATATATATTAGTATGGTGAATAGAACAAAGCCACCCACTTGAATTTGGTTGTATTTTGGTCTCTCAGAGAAAACTTCCTCCCAAAATTTTAAAGACTGAAAAACTCATATATATATACAAAAATAAATGCAAACCTGATTAAGGGATGGAATATGACTGTCAAGATGAAAATTAAAAAGAAAATTCTAAAAAAGTAATTGATAAGATACATTGGTTGGAAAAAGAAAGAAGAAAAAAAAAATGGGGGAGAGAATGTGCTCAGGCTAGAGACTAGAAAAAGCACTGTGCTAGATTTAGGGTATATTTTGATCTATTATAAGAAATTGTATCCCAAAATTTTTTAGAAAAAAAAACCCTATATGTATACAAAAAATAAGGTTAAATACAATAAAGGATAAAATATGACTATAATAATGAAAGTTTAAACAGATTTCTTTTCTCAGAAAGGTATTATTAAGATAAACTAGTTAAAAATGTTAAAAGAGGAAAGAGGAAAAGTTAAAAAAATTAGAATAAGAAAAAAATAAAATTAAAAAAATTTAATTTAACTTTGCAAGACTAAAGGATCATGAGGAGAAAGCCATGAATTCCATGCATTGCTTTACCCTATCTCTGGAGTTCCGTGTTATCCTTGATCCATGAGCTTGGTCTTGGCTGGATATTCTTGCTGATCTTCTGGGGGAGGGGCCTATTGTAGTGATTCTCAAATGTCTCTGTGCAAGGCAGAATTGCACCACCCTTGCCAGGACCCAGGCTAAGAAATCGACTCGAGTTTGCTCTTGGGAGTTTTTGTTCCCTGAACAATTTCCATAGAGCTCAGGAGGATGGGAATGAGAATGGCAGCCTCCCAATCTCTGGCCTGGAGGAGCTGAGAGCTTGGGCCCCCACTCCTCAGTGTGCCTTCAGAGAAAAGGGGTCAATGTCTCCCATCTTCCTGGTATCCGGCCATGCTCTGGGCTCACCCAGCCTGTGGCTGAGCCTTTCTGTCTCTGATGTACAGCCTCCTTTGGAGTCTCCAAACCCAGCATATTCCTGCCTCCAGAGAAGGAAGGTGAGTCTCCCTGTATCTGCCACTTATAGGGTCTCTGCTCAAAGTGCTGTGGCCTGACCATACCATGGATCATGGTTTAATGTTATGCCAAGCTGAGAGCTCACTCTTCAGCTCTATCTCTGTAGTCTGCTTCCCCACTCCAATACCTGGGAGCTCTGCCACACTCAGACACCCCCGATCTTTCAGTGACTCAGCAGGTCCTGAGACCACATTCTCTCTATGAGGGCTCCACTCCCACATAGCCTCTCCAGCCATATCCCTCAGTGGAGCAGACTTCTAAAAGTTCTGATTTTGTGCTCCACTGCTCTGCTGCTTACCAGGAGCTGCCCCTCCCTGTTGCCTTGGATTCACTTCTCCGCAAGTCCTGCCTTTCAGAAAGTGGTCTATTTTCTTTTCTAGAATTGCTGCTCTTCTTCTCTTCTATCTCCTGTTGAGTTTGTAGTGTTCAACATGGTTTGATAACTGCCTAGCTGAACTCCTGCAACCTGATGTAATTTCTGCCATCTTGCCTCTTACAAAAAATCAAACCTATTGCATTCTTGATATTTAAATTTGTTTTCAATAATTCCTTTTCTAGTGATTTCCTTCTTTTATATACATCCAAGTTACATATATATAATTTTTATTCTGCCTGAAGTTGTTTTCAGCATTTTTTTTCAGAGCTTGTCTGACTATAATGAATTTCTTCAGTTTTGTTTGTATGATAAAATCTTTATTTCTCCTTCACTTTGCAAAGATTGATCTATCATCTATCTATATCTACCCATCTGTCATCTATCTATTTATCTAATCATCTATCTTTTGTCATCACCTATCCTCTTTCTATCATCTATCATTATCTATCTGAATACATCCTTTGATGTCAAAATCTAGATTGGTAGTTTTTTTTTTCTTTAAAATTTTACTCTATTCCTTTCTTGTATACATGGCTTCTGTTGGAAGATATTTTGTAATTGTTATCCATATTCTGTTCCTGACAAGGTTTTTAACATTTTATTTTGCTTTTAAGGACTTTTCCTTTTCTATTTCTTTTCTACCATTTGAATTAAATAATCTTAAATATGTATAGTGTTTTCCCTTTTTTTTTTTCCCCTATGCTTTTGATATTTGTTGTTCTGTGAGCTTTCTGGATTTGTACCTGATGTCTGTGATTGACTTCGGAAAATTCTTGCTTTTTTTTTTTTTAATTTTAAGATTTTATTTATTTATTTGACAGACATCACAAGTAGCCAGAGAGGCAGGCAGAGAGAGAGGAGGAAGCAGGATCCCTGCTGAGCAGAGAGCCCAATGCAGGGCTCAATTCCAGGACCCTGGGATCATGACCTGAGCTGAAGGTAGAGGCTTTAACCCATGGAGCCACCCAGGCACCCCGGGAAAATTCTTTATCATTATTACTTCAAATATTTTTTCCAGTCCATCTGGTTTTCCTCTGTTATAACAAATCTCAATGTTATACCTTTTGAAATTGGTGCTTTATTTATTTTAATTCTTTTTTTCTATTTTTTGTTCCAGTTTAGGAATCTCTATTGATTATCTTTAAGCTCACTGATTCTTTCCTCAGCCACATCAAGTTCACTACTGAGCCCATGAAAAGCATTTGTATTTCTGTTACAGTGTTTTTGTATTTCTAGCATTTTAAAAATATTTTATTTATTTATTTGAGAAAGAAAGAGTGAGGGAGAGAGAGAGGACACAAGAGGAGGGATGGTCAGAGAAAGAAGCAGACTCCCAGCTGAGTAGGGAGCTTGATATGGGGCTCAATCCCAGGACTCAGTGATCATGACTTGAGCCAAAGGAAGATGCTTAACTGAATGAGGCACCCAGTCACCATTATTTCTAACATTTTTATCATTTTCTTTTAAAATTTTTATTTTTTTTATTTTCAGTGTACCAGAATTCATTGTTTATGCACCACACCCAGTGCTCCATGCAATACGTGCCCTCCATAATACCCACCACCAGGCTCCCCAACCTCCGATCCCCTGCCCCTTCAATACCCTCAGATTGTTTTTCAGAGTCCATAGTCTCTCATGGTTCATGTCCCCCTCCAAATTCCCCCAATGCCCTTCTCCTCTCCATCTCCCCATGTCCTCCATGTTATTTCTTATGCTCCACAAATAAGTGAAACCAAATGATAATTGACTCTCTCTGCTTGACGTATTTCACTCAGTATAATCTCTTCCAGTCCTGTCCATGTTGATACAAAAGTTGGGTATTCATCCTTTCTGATGGAGGCGTAATACTCCATAGTATATATGGACCATATCTTCCTTATCCATTCGTCTGTTGAAGGGCATCTTGGCTCTTTCCGCAGCTTGGTGACCATGGCCATTGCTGCTATGAACATTGGGGTACAGATGGCTCTTCTGTTTTTTGTTTTAGTTTCTATTTCTCTGCTTATATTGTCCATTTATTTTTGTATGCTCTTTTCCATGAAAGCTCTTAACATATTAATTATAGATTTTTAAAATTCCCTAGCTGACAATTCCATCATTTGTTCATGTTTTAATCTGGTTCTGATACTTTTGTTGCCTTTATAGACTAATAATTGTTTTTTGCATGCCTTATGATTTATTGTTTTTGTTGAAAGTGGGTATACTATATAGGATTCTTGGAATTAACACAGATACAGTTTCAGTGTGAAGATTTATGTGAACTGGCTAGAGTTGGACTCTGTTTAGTGGTTTATGTAGAACCTACTGTGAGAAGCTTCAAATTTCTTTATTTGTTCTCATTTTGTCTCCCCTTTGACTTTGGACTTCCCTAAGTACTTTTTGGGGTTTTAAACCTTTCTTTGTAGTTTCAACCTACTCTTATTATTATTACTATTATTATTGTACTAGATCCCCACAGGTATTGTAATGTGGTAGAGTGTTATTCTATAATATTTTGATCCAGTTATCAATTCCTGCCCCTTGTTGAGAATTCCCTACCTCCTTAGGTGAAATAGGAAGGCTAGAGGCAGATAGAGTAAGATGAATGGTTACACAAGCTGAGAACATGCTTGCCATAATCATTTCCCTAGAGTATAGACATTTCTTGTGAAGACTGAGTGAATTTCATGATTATTCTTCCTCTCTTCATAATAGAGCCATGCAAGTATCATTTATCAGATCTTCATCATAAGAAATGGAGAGGTTACTAAAAGTAAGTAGACATTATGAAAATTTATCCATCTCCCTAACATTGCAACCCCCAAGGAGTGTCTTGCTGTCATGCTAACACTCACTTATTTCCAGCAATTCATCAAAATTGCCACTTAAATGTTCCTACTATATTACGCCTCTATGACTTCTTTTCCAGATAAAGTAGATGTCAGTTGTTGTGTCCCTCTGGATGTGCCTTTCTCTTTCCATTCTTAAGTGATCGTTTTCCTCTTTGTTGATAGTTTTCCTTGCAACCTCAGTTCTCTTATGGGCTCAAGAAAAATAACTGACTTTCAGTTTGCCCAGTTTTTTCTTGTTATTAACATAGAAGTTACAACTTCCAAGCTCTGAGTATGTTGGAGTTAAATTTGGAAGTCCTCATCAAACTATTTTTTAAAATATTAGTCTTTTACATTTTACTCTATGTCAGTCTCCATCCATAATATACCACAAATGTTCATGATCTAATGACTGTGGAATAATAGACCTAAGTTTGTAAAAGGAAGCAACTAGTCTTATTTACTTTGTTTTCCATTTCTGGTGCTTAAGATAATACTGTCCTTTGTGGATTCTCCCAGCTGTCATTTTGAAGTCACCTTCCAACAATGTGCTCTTTTCAAAATTGTACAGATCACATTACAGTTCTCCCATATTAGTTTTTCTTATCTTTCTTCCTTATTTCACTTATTTAATTCTTCATGTACCCTACTTTAAAAACTGTTCTGAATACTTCTGGAAAGATATTTCTTTCTCAAAATTACACATTTTGAATTGACAAGTCCATATTATTTAACAGATCTCAATATTCTTTATGACTTTAAGTAAAAGTCAATACTTTTCAATACTCTAGTCATTGAAATCATTGAATCAGATTAATGAATTAGCCTTCACAGCAACAAGGGAAGGGGATTCATATATTCCTTAATTGTATAGAAAGATTACTTGCCATAGATCCTCAAATAGTTAATGAAAGTTAATAGCTCCTTTACAGTTTCCAGCAAATGTGAATAGCTGTCTTCTTTATGTCCTTGAATAAAGAGTAATTCTCTATTTGAAGACTCTCTTCTTCAGTGATGCCCACAAATTTGTGAAGGATATGCCCAAAGTCAGAAGAAATACATGAGGAAAATAAAGGAAGGGAAAGAACTTCAGTTGGCTGTCAGGTTAGTCTAAGCAGTACTGGTTCTCGATGGGATGAGAGATGTGACAGCAAAATCATGCTTACATCTCACATTAAATTACTGGCAACCCTCTGTAGGATCATGTTGTCACCTATGGGCTCTTTTCTAAAAGAAAGTTTAAAACACACCCTTTTTAGAATATCTGCGATGAGCATGATGATACCTATTATCTGAGATGTATTCTATCATATCTTAAATGGACCAGGACATAATTTTGGCAATAGCTGATTACACTCAAATTGGGCCGATAAGATTCTACTTCTTAGAAATGGACTGGGAATTTATTCATCTCCATTTTTTTAAAAAATGAATGACTAGCATAATATTAATGTGAGTGACTCTAATTTTGAAGATGAAAATGAACAAAAACAAGAACAGAAAATGAATAAGCAGAAAGTAAAGGGTGGATCAGACACTCACAAAAGTGGAAGTGAGAGGTGAAAGGAGAGAAAGAGAAACAGGCAGAAAGAGACAGAGAGAGAATGAGATTGCTGGCTGCAGCTGGTTCCTGGCTTGAGTGCTGCACACTACTACTCCAGTCTAGGGGATAATTTACCCCACATAACACCACTCCATTTTGGCTTAATCTGGCTGCATGTTCTTCTGTTGTTAACAACCAAGAAAATCTTGATTAAGATGCTTCTGTTGCCTTACTTATTCTGTGTATTAGCTAACAAATATTTACCCACTTGTGCCATCAGTGTTCCCAGATAGGGCTAGTGGAGGAACCAGGAACCATCTCAGAGTGGGACTTCCCAACCATACCCATATGTAAAATGTTCGTCAACTATAAAGACATTAGGAATTTTATGTTGGACTATTTCTACTTTGTTCCTGAGTTAGACCACAAATATTTAATATAATTCCTAGTTAGTAGGCATTTAAGAATTCCTCTTCCTCAATTTTAAAAGAGATAGACTTACAATCAAGGGACCTAATTATTCATAGTAAATGTTAGATGTATACTCTATACCCTCCCTGAGGGCATATGTTTTAAAAGAGGAAAATATAAAATACATCTTTGACTCTTAATATTATTGAAATAGCATAACAAGATCAGTGACATATGATGATATCAGGAGATTTTTCCAAATTGTGTAAGATTTGTTAATTCCATCATGAATCTCAGGCTGTCAACACCAGTGAGTTTATAAGATGTTTCCAGTTTATACGGTATATTCAAATTCTTCTTGCAAAATTAATTCCTTCAAACTCATCTCTTTGTTAGGCAGCCACAGATGGCATAGTTGTAAAAATGTATATGATACAAAGGTGCCCCCAGTCAGAAAATATTCTCTGTCATTTTCCCTACAAGATGTTGCCTTCTTCCCCCATCAGATTTTAAGTGTTTTCTCTTTCACCCCATGAGATAGTTTCAAAAGATTTCTAGAACGCATGGATTTGAAAGCATAGATACATTTCAACCTCAAAGAAATGCAGTTCTTCCAAGTGTTGGTGACTGATTAAAGAGTGACTCAGATCTGAATGCTTAGTTTTTCTCCCACATGCCCAACATAGAAATCTAGAGCAACACTTGAGGGAGAAAGCCCTTCCTTAGGCATGGAGATGCTTCTTTTTGTTTTCTGATTTTTATTTCTGTCTATATTTATGATGAGGCATTAAAATCTGTCTCCAAACAAGTAGATTAATGGGACTTTAAGGGTCTTTATATCTAATAGGATTTTTTGCTTAATATTTTGCTTAACACTTCTATTTGCTTTTGTCCACAAAATGTAAAAGCTTTCACATCTACTTCAGTCCTAAGGAATAAAGCAAGGACAATTACAATCTCACCTTTAGGAAAAGAAGTATCTTTGAATAAATGCATTTTGAGGAGTTCTGGGAGAGTCATGAAATAAATCTAGTCTAATAACCTTCTTTGACACCTGGACTACCTAACTACATATTTATTTTCTTAAGATCGATACTTTGAGAGATCCTTTATTTAAATAAAAATGCTGTATCTCCTTAGGCAGACATCATGTAATACCTCAGTAAAGATTAGTAGCTAATCACCTAAAGGGGAGGTAAGTGAAAGCATAAGGCCTGACAGAACATCACAGCATGACCAAAAGGAAACTTGGAGAGCACCAAAGGCAAGCTTCAACCCTGTACCCTTGCTGAGAAGAATTCTAGGCACGTCAGCCAAGCAATGCAGCATACCCATGAGGAGAAGGCTTTTGCCTAAACTGTCTTGATTTAGTGTCTGCATACTAATGACTTGATCATTTATTTAACTCAGCACATAGTTGAGAAGAAGAAGTTCAAAGCATATCATTCCATAATGTGCCACTTTGGATTATTGATTATCTTGAGTTCAGGCACTTTAGCAGCAGATGCTGATGAGGTACTCTGTCCTTCATATTTCCCAAAGTAGGAGACACAATTCTTCTATGAAAGATGTCCTTCCTCTTCCAGAAGGGAAGTAAGATTCTTCTTATGCAAAGTGGAGACATAGAAGATTATATACAAACAGATTTTTTAAAACAATTCCTATCTTCCTTTAGCCTTTTCACATTGTTTCCTTAATTTTCCACAGTTGTCTCTTTTTCTTCAACCTACTATAAAAGTGTATGGGTTTCATCATCTGTTTGAGTCTTCATCCTTTGTTGAGGACTCCCGAGGTAGGTTAAACTTATGTATTTACATACTTTATCCCATTGCTCTGTCTTATGTGAGCTTAGTTCTCAATCCCACCCAAAACTCTAAGAGTGTAAGGGTAACATTTGGCTTTTACAATATGAATACATTTAAGTGGAATAAACAGGGTCACCTATTTTGCTTCTAAAGAATGCATTCCATGGGACTGGGAGAGATTATGCTGAGTGAAATAAGTCAAGCAGAGAGAGTCAATTATATGGTTTCACTTACTTGTGGAACATAAGGAATAACATGGAAGACATTAGGAGAAGGAAAGGAAATGTGATTTGGGATAAATCTGAGGGGGAGATAAAGTATGAGAGACTGTGGATTCTGAGAAACAAACTGAAGGTTTTGGAGGGGAGGAAGGTGGGGGGATGGATGAGTCTGAGGGTAGATATTAAGGAGGGTACCTACTGCATGAAGCACTGGGTGTGGTGCATAAACAATGAATCTTGGAACACTGAAAAAATAAAATAAAAAATAAATAAATAAATAAAAATTAAAAATGCATTCCAAAATAAATATAACAGGGACACCTGGGTGGCTCAGTAGGTTAAAACCTCTGTCTTTCGCTCAGGTCATGATCTCAGGGTCCTGGGATCAAGCCCAGCATAGGTCTCTCTGCTCAGCAGGGAGCCTGCTCCTTCCTCTCTCTCTGCCTGCCTCTCTGCGTACTTGTGATCTCTCTCTCTCTCTGTCAAGTAAATAAATAAAATCTTTAAAGAAAAACAAAATAAATATAAAAATGTGATTATACAACTATTAAATGAAATTTAACATATAAAATAGACCAAAGAAGTTCCTTTTCAAATTCAACTATAATCCCATCATTCAAAATCAGAAAAAGCAGTTCCTTCTGGTCTGTTTCTACTCTAATATCCTACTTCATTAATAAGCAGTGTGCTGATTTTTCATATGCTGTTATATTTCAAGTGATATCCAAATATTACATAATTGTGTGGATAACATTTCTAACACATGCATATTATTCTATGAAGTTAAATCACCACAGTTTTATTATAACATTGCTAAAACTTTAGCTTGTTTCCAATAACCTTCTTAAAGAACACACAAAAAAATTAACTTTAAATGAATATATTTTTCATGACAATTTCAGCTTGACAAATTCCTTCAAATGCAACCACTGTATTAAAATAAATAAATAAATATAGTGTTTTCTAAATTTTGTCTAATTCCTTGTCCAAATTGTTGATTTTTTTCCCTCTGTCTTTTGTTAATATATATGTATATATGCATATATATATATATATATGCATATATACATATATATATATAACAACTTAATTATGGCTAGGAAAATTTAGGGAAATATGATTTTTTTGAGAATCTTTTTTTAAAAATCTGGGTAGGCAAAATTAGTTTTATTTTGATTTGCATTTTTTACTTATTGTATTCTGTATATTTGTGAATTACCTATTCCCATCCTTTGTCTCTGCTTCTTTGGAATACCATCAACTAGAATTTAGAAGTTTTATGTACATCCCAGATATTGATACTAAGGTATCTGCTATGCAAAATGATGAGACCATTACTGAGGAACATGCTTACCAGACCCAAGAGACTGGCATATACTGATGAAAACTTACAAATGTAATGACATGTATGATGGCCCCCTTGCCCACTGCATCTTAGGGTACTGCTCAGAATTCTAGCAGTATTTCAGGGCAGAGTGTGGGGGAAAAACCACAACCACTGGGCTATGAAGCTTCTAATCTGTGCAATTATGGAAATACCTGCCCTTTCCATGCTGCTGTCAGGGGCTGGTGTTGCCATGACAGAATATAATGCAATACTGACAGGACTACTTTTATCTTTTCAGTTCAGCTTTATTGTGGACTTAAGAGTTAAGTTATAACTGGTTTCCATGTACTTTTGTTTGAGGCCAACTCCTTTGTGGAGCTTATATGATGAAAAAGATTATCTCCCTGTCTAATTTTAACTTTATTATCAGTTGATTGACTTATTTGTGCAGGTAGCTTGACCTCTGTTCTTTAGTTTTTTAAATTTCAGTGATGTTGATATGAAAACTTCCTACATGCATAGCACACAGAAATGGTTTTATGCAGCTTAATTAGAAAATATTTATGAATTACAATCAAATTTTTTAAAGGTATCTCTCATTAAATTAGTACTAAAATCACAGTGAAATTCATTCTAAAGTTATCTTATTTTTGATATTTTAATGTAGTTATCACCTCTGACAGTGGGTCCAAAATATGAAAATGGGTACCCAGGGACCATGACATCAGTTTAAGGTTGTCACCTTGGATATGGGTAATTGATCCAAGTTGGGCCAATTAGTTGCTATCATCTTAGGATATGGAATGTGTGCTAATGGAAATTGAATTTGGGAATCATTGATGTTACATAATGTGTATAATCTAAACAGAGGCCTACATACTCACTCCTGCTGCTGATGTCTCCTAGATACCTTTATGCTTTTTTCCTTGAGTTTTATTTGTTCATCTCTTCCTTTGAGAACAGCAACCGACCTCTTTGTTGTCCATTATATTTTCCTTTTCTAATAAACCTAGTTTAAGTCTGAGTCAGAGCCAGAGTCATTTACATATAAAAGAATAACTATTGTGGTGTATATCCTAACCTATTTTAATAGTAATATTGATCCCATTAGGGAAATAACAGGAGCATAAGAGTCTACATTGTTCACTTTGTCTTGATGTCTCCTTTGAAAAACCTATTTATTAAACACATACTAATTATAAGATTGTGATAAATGTTTTGCTGTATATACTTTTTCTTTTTTCATTTTTACAACATTTTCACCTAAGAATATATCCTCCACTTTCATTTTTTAGGCTTCCACATAAATAAAAATAGATAATTAGTAACTCTATACAAAGCTGATAGATTATTGATATTTTATTTTGGGTTCCCAAGGAATAGACACCAAGATAGGGAATGGTGTGAAAAAATTTTCTTAGGAAGTATTCTCAGAAAATAAACCTGTGTAGTTTGAAAAATGCAAGACTGGAGGGAGGGAGGAGTAGAATATCAAAGCAAAATAAAAAGATGAATGGATTCCATCAGGTGTCCAGGATCTGGAATGGTTCTTTGTATTTGGCTCAGTTTGAAGCAAGGGAAGGTCTTTGTAACCCCAGGTGAACCACTGGATTAGGTTGTGAACAGCACAAGGGAATGATATCAGGTGAAGCAGCTTTTTTTTTTGTTTTTTTTCTTCAACTAAGGAAAGTTCTCTCTCTATTTGGCACACCACGGTATCTGGTACAATTCACCTCTTTTGTTATTTGGATTCACTCCTTTGCATAACAAATTTTAAGAATATCTCATGTGGGATTCTGGCTGGACTTTTCCATGAAGGTATTTACCAAAAGACAAAATTAGTTGTACTTGTTATGTACTTTGTCATGGGCTGAATTGCATCCCCCAAAAGTCATATCTTGGAAGTCCCAACTCCCACTACCTCTGAATGTGAACTTGTAGGGAGATACAGAATTTAAAGATTTATTAAATTAAAATGAGTTTCTTTGGGTGGGGGCCTAATCCAATATGACTTGAGTATCCTGCTATGAAAAGGAAGAAACACCAGGAATGTATACAAACAGAGGAAAAATAAATGTGAGGACATAGAGAGAGAGAAGTTTCCCAACTGCAAACCAAGAAGAGAAGCCTCAGGAGAAACCAGTATGCTCACACCTTGATCTTGCACTCTAGCTTCCAGAACTGAGAGAAAATAAATGTTTGTTGTTTAAACCACTCAGTCTGTGATATTTTGTTATGGTGTCCCCAGGAAACTAATACAAACCACATGGTGCAGCTGATGTCAAAGCTGTACTTGATAATTATTGTGTCTCTACTACAGAATCTAGATATCCTTTCCCTTGGCTACCAACAATGCTGAGGTAGGAGGCTCACTTTGTAAGGTAGTTAGCATACCCTGATGAATATAGTTCCCTCTACCAAGCTACCTTGATAAGTTAGAATGGTAAAAAATTGCAAAAGTTTGGGATATGATGTTAAAGATATTGTTTAAACAATAACTGAATTTTATCATGGTTATCTTTGATAATGGTTATTAAAAATAGAAAGCTACTATATAACTATTCATTCTCATTTATTAATCTAGAGCAGACATATGCATTATTTTTAAAGGAAACAAACAGCAGAACTAAGAAAGTACTGTACTAGCTTCCATTTTAACCACTTTTTCACCTATTAACTGGTGAGTTGGCAGAATTCAGTAAGAGGGGGAGAGAGATATATGGTACATTTTCTAATTTTATTAAAAGATAACTAATGAATGCAGAATAATTACAAGATTGTCTTCTCAATACAATGTCACATCTTAAAAGCACCATTCTATTTTGAGTTCTGCAATTGTGAATAACTCAGTTTAGTTTTGTTTGACATTAAGTTTTGTATTGTTGCATTGTCTTGCAAATAGAAGCATGAATGGTCTGTATCCTTGAAGAAGAAAGGACTTTGATTCATATAGAAGTAATTGTCCTTTCAATGTTAAAAATGGCTATAGGATATTTAAGTGCCTTCTGTAAAATACCAATTAAAATGAGAGAGAAGAGAAAAAGAGAGCAGAACCTAGAATAGTTTTGACAAAGATATATTACAAGGAATAGTAACATCCATACACACAGAGAACACTTCACAGCTGGATAGGCATGAACACTTAGGATGGGGTCTTCAGGGAAAATTAAAAATGTGTGAATTAGAAACTTCAACAGGGCCAAAATGTCCTTATTCTAAATAGTAGCCAAATGTTGTTTAATTCAGATAGATGAATTAAAATTAATGAACACATTTTATTGATGCATTGATTCATTAAATATTTGTTTTATGTATCCAAATGCATTCCAAGAACTATGAACTTGGAATGCTGCATGAATAAAGGCAAAATCATTGTATTCATTAGAATTATAATGTAGTGTTGGATTCCAATGAGTGAGTATGTTTTAAAAGTATAAACAAAATTTAAGGGGCGCCTGGGTGGCTCAGTGGGTTAAGGCCTCTGCCTTTGGCTCAGGTCATGGTCCCAGGGTTCTGGGATCGAGTGCCGCATCAGTCTCTCTGCTCGGCGGGGAGCCTGCTTCCCCCTCTCTCTCTGCCTATCTCCTCTGCCTACTTGTAATCCCTGTCTGTCAAATAAATAAATAAAAAATCTTTAAAAAAATATTAAAAAAATAAACAAAACTTAAAAGTATAGTGTTGGATTCCAGTGAATACATTTTAAAAGTATTTGTTATTGGACCCTAACCAATGAATGGGTGACTTAGGTTAGCCTCTAGGAAGAGGAAGTACTTGGAATACAGAGAATGAAGTAGAACTTGTCACAATCTGCTGATGAATATATTTCAGAGTTTTCTTTTTAATTAAATACCAACTCTAATTGGAATATTTAACAGTTTACAAAAGTGAATTTAATTAAACATGCTGCAGCCTAAATAAACCTTTTAATGTGCATATTTTTGAGATTCTGAGACACAAACTTACTTGTCAGATACTCATATCTAAAGAAATTTAAACATCTTTCTACACCATATAAATTAGCCTCTGGAGACTAGAGAGACAAAATATCTGCTTCATTACCCCCAATATGGGGATAATAATACATGCTTTGCTTGCCTGATTAAAATATTAAGCATGCGCCAGCCAGGCTTTTCCAGGGGCTTCTTTCTTTGCTTTCCCCTTAAAGTTTGACATTTCCTATAAGCTACGTTCTTAATCTCATCCTCACTATTTACTCACTTCTTGAGGTTATACTACCCAATATATGTACATTTGATGGTGGTCAAAATTTCTGTTCTGGGTCTCTCTTTTGAGCTCGTCATATCTCTAGATACATATTCCCTAGTATCCTTTATGTCTTCAAAATTGGCACGTTGAACAAACTAACTTTCCATTCCCCACCCCGCGTTCCCAAACTTGATCCTCCTTTTAGAACCTTAGTAACTTAGTAACCTTAGTAACTCTAATTCTGTGGAAGAAATGTAGGAATCATCCTTGAAGCTGATCTTCAATATGACATATACACAAGATGTATAATGACTCAAACTGAAAAAAAAAAAAGAAAAAAAATTTCCTTGTCATAAGATAGAAACTGCTATCTCTGAACAAAATGCAACTTAGCTCCCTATGATTATTTAAGGAGCCAGGTTTCATTCAACCATTAGGATGACCCCTTATATTATTTGTATCTGGCTAGTAATGGGGAGCAGAAAGCGTAGAGGAAGCACAGACTTCATGAAGGGTCCCATGTTACTTCTGCTCATATGCCACTGTCAGGAATTAGATGCATCTTCTGTTCCTTCACAGCTTCAGGTTGAACCAAGAGCTGAGTGTAACTTTTTTATGCACTCTCAATCTCCCAACTTGACACAAATTCAGATTAAAAGCTGTATTATGTTTTATTGCATACACATTGCCAGCACAGTATCTTGAATACAAAGTTTAAGTGCCTTGATACATAAATATGCAGATATTTTTTTTTCATTTATTCATTCTGTAACTAGGATTTGAGGACTCTATTTAGACAATGCCTTAGAAACTAGGGGCACATGAGGGAATAAGACAAACTGTTCCCCCACTGGAGCTTATGCATTAAAGGGTGGAAACAAGAAATATACAAATAAGTAAATTTATGCCACATGATAATGTTATGGAGAAGGGTAAAGAAGATAAAGAATGGCAGTGTTGTTTAAGGTTTTCAGGGTAGATCTCATTGAAAAGGTCACTTTTAAAAAAAAATTTTGAAAGGGAGAGAGATTGGGGAGGTAGAGGCAGAGGGAGAGAGAGAGAGACTCTTAGGCAGGCTCCATTCCCAGCACAGAGCCTGATAGAGCTTAATCTCACAACCTTCAGATCGTGACCTGAGCCAAAATCAAAAGGCTGCATTTGAATAAAGACTGTCTGGTGATGGACGCAATGAGCCAAGCAAATAACCTAGGGAAGAATACTGTCTATAGAGAGAGCAACAAGTGCAAACATCCTGAGAAGGAAATGCACTTTCTTAATTATGCTATAGGGAGTGCATGGGCTCTTGCATGGGTGCAGAGTGAAGGAGATGGAAAGTGAGCAAAAATGAGATCCAAGAAGTAACAGGTATCAGTATCCTGATCTTAAAGCTCTTGTGGGCTAAAATAAAATACTTTCCTTCTGAATGAGGTGAGAGGATTTTAAAGAGTTTGAGCAATGAGCATGGCAATCACCAATTTTAAAGTATCAATAAATTGAGGTGTAAGGAACACATTATAGATGAATAAGGACAGAAGGATAAATACCTAGTATGAAGTCATGATAGTAATAGAGATGAGAGGTGTCTTAAACTGAGGTGGTGGCTATGGAGGAAATAATATAATCAGATTCTCAAAATTGTTTTAAAGTAAAGCCAAGGAACTTTCCCAGAGGACTGGAAACACATTGCAGTTGTTATTTGAAAGAGAGAAATGAGTCAACAATGTCTCTAATATTTTAGGGCTGATCATTAATGCAGCTTACCAAATATTTCTGGTTTTCCTTGAACCAGCAGAGTATCTTTCTTCTTCTTAGTATATAGGAGGAATATACTTCATGCCCTTTTGTATTCGAAAATGGCCACATGATTTTCTTTGGCCACTGAAACAGAATATATGACACTTTTTGCTAACATATCTGCCAATTTGATTTCTCAAATAGTTCTTATCTCCCTACTAACACTGGAAATGCTATGGATATTGGCGATTTCAACAGTTTAGATTCTGGAGTGAGGACAACACGGGGCAGAACAGTTAGCCTACCCCAAAGTTGCTGCAGCATTAAAAAGAGAAAAAATATATTATAATTCACTGAAATTCTGCAGGATATTTGTTACTATAACATGTTCTAGATATTTTTAATAAATAGATTTGAGCAACTAGAAGGATGGGATCTTGACTCACTAAGATTAGATTGAGCAGGGTAGGAGGGACAATCAGAAATTTGGGCAGGTCAAGTTTCAGTTAAGTCTATTAGAAATTCAAGTCCAAATGTTAAATAAACAATCTGATATAAGAGTTTAGAGCTTTGGGTAGAGTTATTGGCTGGGGATAGAAATTTTGACTCTATTAGGATTGAGTATTTAATGCCACAAGATCACATGAGATCATTAAATAATTAGGTGCAAGGAGATAAGAATAAAACTTGTCAGGATAAAGCCTGAGGCATGTAGACATTTAGAAGTCGGAGAGGAAGCAGAAGTGAAAACTGGAAAGAATTACCCATAACAAAGAATGGATAATGTCTTAGAACTTAGGAAGAAAGTGTTAAAACAGAGGCCATTATCAACTATGATAAGTGTTGCTGAAAGTTTAAATATGATGAAATTTAAAAATTTACTATTGGAGGGGTGCCTGGTTGTTTCAGTCAGTTAAGCATCTTTTGATTTACACTCTAGTCACCATCTCATGGTCCTGAAATCCAGCTCCCACATAAGGTGTGGAGCTTGCTTAAGATTTTCTCTCTCTCTGCCCTTCTCCTGCTCTTAAAAAGAAAAAAAAAATCATTGGATTTAGTGATTTGAACATCATCAGAGACATTAAAAGAACTCTGTCCATGGTGGGAGGTGTTAAACAAACATCTGGTTGAAATGTTTTCCAGGGGGAAGAGGGATTGAAGGTAGCAAGGTTAGAAACTTTGGGGGAACAGTTTTGTCTTAAGTGTTATCTTAAAAATGGGAGAAATATCTAGGATGGATTATCAAGTATTTTTAGCATGAAGGATATCATAGCATTTGAAACCGTTGGGAATTATATTGCAGAAAGGTAATATTGACAATGGAATGAGAGGACAATTGTGTGAACAATGACATCCAGCAGACACAAATGGTACTATTTAATAGACAAGTAAAAGGCTTGGCTGATTGCAGTATATGCATTCTTCATCCATAATAAATCAAGGAAATTCAGAGTAAATCAGTACAGGTGTAGCTGTGGGTTCCTAGATGGAATGTAAAGCATATAGCGACAGATCCAAGAAGGTGGATATGCATACTGGGGAATGTAGAGGGATGTTCTTTTCTGATTGCTTCTTTCATTAAAATAGAAGCAGCACAATCAGCTTAGAGTGAGGATGCTGCAGGATTAATGAGAGAAGATGTGAAAGTTATCTAGAAATTCAGGAGAATGAATGGATGAAGTGTTTGAAATCAGAATGTCAGGCAGAATTTTAAGTTAGTGATCATAAATTAAAGTCAGAATGGTCCCCATAGTCACATGTTTTTTTCCTAATCCAAATAGTTAAATGGTACAGATGCAGAGTGGATGGAGAGGTAAATGCTACCAGAGTTGGTATATTAGCATGTCTTGTGAAGAGCAAAAGGGTTAGGGGAGAGCAAATACAAGAGAGTGGTGGAATCCCACCTGGGTAAGCAAGAAAGAGACACCCAAAGATGAGAAAGACAATGAAAACCAGTGGGATCAATGGATTGTTGGCTCAAGATGGGTGAGTGCATTGCTTGGTGTAGGTTATTAGAGGCAGTAAAGAAAAGTGAATTAGTAGTTAATAGTCTGGCAGCTGGGGGAGAGAGAGTAGTCACTGACGATTTTTTATTTTCTTATCATTACTACTGATAATGAAAAGGCAGAAAATTTTGGTGACAGTGCGACATCACTGCAGACTTAGTCAGCAATCACAGACCCCTGCTAAAGAAGGAAATAGTACAAGCGTTAAATAGGTCATGATGATTTGACCCTTGTGGTTAAGTGTGCTTATGGACTATTTCCCTTCACAATTTCTCAATGCAGGTCTCATTTTGTACGAAAGTGATTGCTGTTGGTAACAGAAAAGAAAGCCCTAGGGAAGAAAATAATCTTTTTCATGCCTATTTAATTCTAAGCTATATATATTTTAAAGAGGAATAAACCAATACACACAAAACAACTATTTAAATTAATGAGCCCTGCCAACTATGGTCTAAATACTTGTAACTAAACACATATTCTTTTATTAAAAACAAAAACAAAAACAAAGAAAAAAACCCACAACTCAGAAATAATTATCCCTGAAACCTTAAAAATAAATTGCTAATTTCCAACATGGATACAATTTCCTTCTCAATCTTATCATTTAAATTGTAAAGTGCTTCCCTACTTATACAAATGTATATGCATATTTTTATGGGAAACTATTTCAAAAGAAGACACATTCTGATATGACAAGTATTTTTGTTTGTAATGAGAGCACGGAACACAAACTGAAATATAACACTGTGAAATATAAGAAATACAAGAGAATGAATTTATGCAATGTGTGGAGAATTAGGCTCACTGTTTTCCTTTCTCTCACAAAAAAATAAAGTGTACTTAAAAATGGAAACCATATTAATGCAATTGAAAGAATGACATGTACCTGGGATTAAATTGTGTCTTCAACCATTTTTATAGGATGATCCCATAAACCTTTATTTTATCATTTATAAAATAAGAAAACCCCTTTTCCTCTCTTTTCCCCTCTCTGACAGTGACTACATTTTGCAGAGAATTAGTCAATACCTTTAGATATAATTTTACTGCATGTTAAATAAGGTTTCAGTAATAGTTTTGAAAATATACAAAATTTGGTTGACACTGTTTACCTTGGGCCAACCAACCCTTATTCTACTAAGACTGCTTATTCTACTAATTTTGAAACATTTTGCTAAAGTCTAATTTTCAATATTCAAATAATCTCAACAAAGAGCAAAATTGTATTAGATATATCATATGTACGTAAAAGTATGCTAAAAGGGTACTGCTAAATGAATCTTCTCCTAATCAAAATATCCAAGTAATCAGCAAGTATAACATCCCAAAGTAATTCCCTACAAGACACCTTCCCCACACACACTACAGAACCATTGGAATGATGAATAATCATTTGTTGTTCTTGAAATTTACATAAATGGAATCATATTATTATATGCAAACTTTGTGTCTGGGTTTTTTGCCTCGTTTTCTTTGTGTTTAATCCATGTTGCTAGATAATAGGATTTATTTATTCTTTTCATACATAGTTTTTCATTGGATGCATATACCAAGTATTATTTATATATTTTTAAAAGGTTTATTTATTTATTTATTTGAGAGAGAGAGCAAACAAGTACCTGCATGAGCTGGGGGAGGGAGAGAAGGGAGGGAGAAGCAGACCCCCTTTTGAGCAGGAAGCCAGATGTGGGGCTCAATCCTTGGACTATAGGATCATGACCTGAGTGGAAGGCAGACACTTAATAGACTGAGCCACCCAGCCACCACTATATTTTTTATATCAGTGGAGACTTGGGTTATTTCAAATGGTTTGTTACTATACATTATCATTCACATTTAGACCTACTATTGTTTTAATTACCTTCTCATCTCGTTGCTAAGGAAGGAATTTTTGCTGAAGGTTACAGGGATAGCTGAACACATGACACTCAACAATAGACTGATAAGATGGACAGAATTTGTTAGTCACATAGACTCACAACATCAGAGAGGAGAAAATACCACTAAGTTTCACGTGGGAGTTTTATTCAGGAACAGAATGAGCAATCAGTGTCTGTGGGAAGTAGGCTTAGTAATGTCAAGAGGGGGAAGTGACCTCTAACTTCTTTGAAAGATGTCATTAGGTTCTTTGAAAAGTAGTATGGCCTGGAAGCTAACTGGCAACTGCTATTCAGGGATAAGGAGAAACCATGCCTGGTCCCCTCATAAGGAGGGTTTTAGGGCCAGGACCTTTTTCAAGGGAGCAGAGTGAGTAAGGGAACTTGTTAAGTTACCTGAAGCCCTCCTGTTTTCACCATATGTCAAGGCAACACATCATATTGGGCTTTAATTTTACTCCTTACACCACTGTGATCCATCTGGACTTTTTTTTTCCTTCCCGTATGGGAAATTAATTGATTTAAACCTTTATTGGAAAAAATATCTTTTACACAGCCCTGTCACTTGTTTCATAAGTTAGTCTTATATGTGTATGTCCATTTTGGAATCTGACTTTTCATTACTGCATGTGATAATTCTTAACACTAATCCGTATAACTTTATTGCTTAAAAATATGTTTTGGTATTTTATTAATCCTCCAACTTTTATTTCCTTATTCATGACTGCCTTGGTTATACTCAGACATTTGTATTTGCATATAAATTTGATGACTGACTTCCAGTTTCAAACTCTGGAAAACTTGTAAACCTACTGGGATTTTTATTTTGATATATCTAATTTATAGATTAACTGTGAGAAAATTTATGTCTTTACAATGCCAACCTTCTAACCCATGAATTTGGTACATGATCCCTAAATTTTCTTTTTTTTTTCTTTAAAATATATGTGTGTATTACTAAAAATATATTTCACAAATCATTCAATTTATTCCTTAGTGTTTGCTTTTTTGGTGGAAGTGCCTATGAATATACTCTGATACAGGTGAAATTCACATCACATACAGTAAAGCACTTTAAATTGTGCAGTCTGTGGGGCACCTAGGTGGCTCAGTCATTAAGTGTTTGCCTTTGTCTCAGGGCATGATCCCAGGGTCCTGGAATTGAGTCCCACATCAGGCTCTCTGCTCGTCGAGAAGCCTGCTTTTCCCTCTCTTACTCCCCCTAATTGTGTTCCTTCTCTTGCTGTCTTTCTCTGTCAAAAATAAAATAAAATTAGATTAAATTAAAATTAAAATTAAAAAATAAAACTTAAAAAAATAAAAAAAGTAAAGTGTGCAATCCAATGGTATCGAGTGCATTCTAATGTAGCATAACCACTGACTCTGCTTAGTTTCAAAATATTTTCATTATGTTTATATAAATTGTCTCAGATCCTCCATCCCTCCATCCTCTGACAATCACTAACCTCGTCTCTGTCTCTAGATTTGCCTATTGTGGATATTTCATATAAAAGGAATCATATAATTGGTGACATTTGTGTCCAGTTTCTTTGATTAGCATAATGTTTTCAAAGTTTATCCAAGTTGTAACATATATAAGTATCTTATTCTTTTTATGACTGAATAATATCTATTGGTATATATACACCATACACCATTTATTCATTTTACCCATTGATGAACATTTGGATTGTTTCTAACTTTTGGTTATTATTAATAATATCACTACAAACAACATGAGCAAGTGTCTGTGTATACACATATTTTTAATTTTCTTGAATATACACCTAGGAGTGGAATTGTTGGGTTATATGGTAATTCTACGTTTAACTTTCTGTGGAACTGCCAAACTGTTTTGCACTGGAGATGCACCATTTTACATTCTCTCTAGCAATGTACAAGAGTTCCAACTTCTGTGCATTTTACCAACACTATTTATTTTCTTATTATTTTTTATTTCATATTTATGGCAGTGGCATTTCATTGTTATTTTGATTTGCATTTACTCAATGATCAATGACGTCAGACAACTTTTCCTGTGTTAATTGTCCATATGTATATCTTTTGGAGAAATATCTTTGGAGAAATATCAATTAAAGAAGCCATTTGCTCATTTCTTAACATGATTGTTTGTCAAATCATTGAGATCAAATTTAGTTGTTAGACTTTTTTACATATTCTGTATATTATACCCCACCAGATATATTATTTGCAAATATTTTCTCCTATTTCCTAGGCTCTCTTCACATTTTATGGAAATGTCCCTTGACAATGTCCTTTGAGGCAAGTATATATATATATATATATATATATATATATATATATATATAT
>NW_022631111.1:5645575-5739939 GCF_010015895.1 Lontra canadensis
GATCTCCCTGATATGAGGGAGAGGAGATGCAACATGGGGGGTTAATGCATTGTTTTTTATATGGATTGAAGTAGGGTGTCCAACTTCATTTTTTTGCTTGTTGTTATCAAGTTGTTATGACCTCATTTGTTGAAGAGGTTTTTCTTTTGCCCATTGAATAGTGTCAGCACACTTATCTGCAATCACTTGTCCATAAACATTTGAGTTTATTTCTGGATTAATTCTATCTTATCTCTCTGTATGTTGCTCCCTATACAAGTACCAGACTGTTTAGTTTACTGTAACTTTAAAGTAAGTTTTGCAATTGAGAATCATGAGTCCTCCAACTTTACTTTCTCTTTCTATAATATTTTGACTATTTAGTTCCCTTTGTAATCCTATATGAATTTGAGGATTGTCTTTTCCATATCTGCAAAAAATGACAGTAGGAATTTTTAGAAGGATTACTTTGAGTATATCAATTGTTTGTGGTATTTTTATTTTAACAATGGTAACATGGGATATCATTTGATTTACTTAGGTCTTTAATTTATTGCAGAAACATTTTGTAGTTTTCTGCATGTCTTTCAGTGCCTTGGTTATATTTATTCCTAGATATATTTTTGGATGCTATTGTAAATGGAATTATTTAGTTAATGCGTCTTTTAGCACATTAAATATACCATCCCATTATTTTCTAACCTCCATGGTTTCAGAGGGGAAATTTTTTGTGAATCGTTTTCAGGATATTTGTATGTAACAAGTCATTTGTCTCCAGTTGCCTTCAAGAATTTTTGTTTTGTCTTTAGCTTTGAACAGTTTGATTTTCATGTGTTTAGCTGTGAGTTTATTTTAAGATCTCTATACCTATAGTTTGTTGAAGTTCTTGGATGTGTAGATTCATGTCTTTCATCAAATTGGGGCATTTTGGTCATTACTTTTTCACTTTTTCACTTTTTCTCTAGGACTCCCTGAATGCACATGCTGATGTATTATATTGGCCTCTGTAGGCTTCATAAGTTTTGGGTTCATTTTTCTTAATTCTCTTTGTTTCTGTTCCTCAGACTGGGGGATTTTAATTTGCCTTATCTTCAAGTAACTGATTCTTTTAATTTTTTTTTTTCCTGCCTGCTCAAACATTTATTGAACCCCTGTGGTGAATTTTATTGCATAAACTGTTTAGCTCCAGAATTTGTTTTTGATCCCCTTTTATAATTTCTATCTTTTATTAAAATTCCTGACTTGTTTAAACATAACCTCCTGATTATCTTCATTTCTTATTATATCCTTCAGCTTTAAGCATATAAACACATTTAAAGATATATTTCTTTATTTATTTGAGGGGGAGTAAGAAAGAGAGAGAGTGGAAGGAGGGGCAGAGGAAGAAGGAGAGAGACTCTCAATTGTTTTAAGCTCAGACTGCACATTAAGTGTGGAGGCCCACGAGGGGCTTGATTTCATGACCCATGAAATGATGTCCTGAGCTGAAATCAGAAGTCAGATGTTTAACTGACTAAACTACCCAGGCACCCCTATATAATACATTTAAAACATTTTTTTTTTTCTGGTAAGCATAATGTTTAGCTTATCTTAAAAATAGTTTCTACCAATTTTTCTTTTTTAAAAATCCTCCCTAAGGATTACTGTTGTTGATTCTTTTTAAATTTTTTAAAATTTGTATGTATTTATTTGAAAGAGAGAAAGAAAGTGCATAAGCAGGGAGAGGAGCAGAGGGAGAGGGAGACACAGACTCCTCACTGAACAGGAAGCTGGACACGGATCTGGATCCCAGGACCCTGAGATCATGATCTGAGTGGAGGGCAGACCCTTAACAACTGAACAACCCAGGAGGCCCCCTGTTGACGATTTCTGAGAAATGCAGTCATCCGTTTGTTTAGTGACTTTACCAAACTATTTTATCATGACTATCATACTTGTATGTAGTTATTGAAGTCTGTTTTGTGTTACCTTCATACCTGACAGAGATTTCCTGGAATGTTAGATTTGATAATAAAAGAAAATGACAGCAAATAAAGTTGTTTGTTTTTTAATTTTTTTTTAATTTATTTATTTATTTGACAGAGAGAGAGATCGCAAGTAGGCAGAGAGGCAGGCAGAGGGAAAGGGGGAAGCAGGCTACCCGCTGAGCAGAAAGCCAGATGTGGGGCTCGATCCCAGGGCCCCAGGACCATCACCTGAGCTGAAGTCAAAGGCTTTAACCCACTGAGCCATCCAGGCACCCCTGTTTGTCTTTTCAAATTCTTTCAACATAACTCATGCCAAGGAATAAACTTCAATCTGACAAGCTTGAAACGATAGTCAACCTCTGGGAAGATCTCTCAGTGAACCACTAGGCTGATCTAAGCATAGAAACTCTATTTTTGGAGGACAAAGTCCTGATGACCTAACTTTTCACCGGAAAGCTGCATAAGGAATGTGAGATATCACATAGTTTCTATATGAAATGTCAAAATTCACAAAAATGTACCTGCCTATTTCTTTTTCAGTCTGACCCTTTGATGCTGTAGATGTTAACAAGACTCCAAAGTTTAAAGTAATTGACCCTCACAGTTCTTGCCAGCTTGGTAGTTCTTACAGAGAAGTGCCTAATTTTTAGAGTTTTGTACTTTGGGATCTTTCACAACATCAATTTTGTGTATATTTTTCATACTTTAATTTTCTATTATTATTTTTATAGCACAAAGAAATAATAATTTTTAAATTGTTGTTATATCCAGTAACCATTCTAAATTCACTTATTGGTTGTAAAAGTTTGTCTAAAAATTCTTCTCTTCACTGTCATATTATTTTTCTTTAAAATAATAAATTGTATAGTTTTCAGCTGAGGTATATTTGCACACAGTGAAATGCAGAGATTTTAAGAAAACCTAAACCTCTTAAAATAAGGAATATATTTGCATAATCAGAACTGTAGTCTATTTATAAAACATTTCTTTACTTCAGCAGATTTGAAACCTTCCCCCACTTCAGGAAATACATCATTCTTATTTTTATCATCATAGTTTAGTTATACTTGAAACTTATAAAAATGAGAACACAGAGTTCCTAGTCTTTTGACGTCTTTACTCAGCATAAAGGTGTTTTTTGTTTTCTGTTTTAAGATTTATCCATGTGGCTGCATATAACGGAAGCCCATCCTCTTTTATTGATTGGTAATATTGCATCGTATAACTCCAGTAGACTTTATTTATCCATGAGCTGCTGGTAAATATCTCTAATTTTTATTTGTTATTTATTTAACTACTATAATATTCTAGTCTCTGTGTTTGTTCTTATATGTGGATTTCCTACTTAGTCATTTTATTTTTGTTAGAGATTTTATTCATTTTAGAGCAGGAGACGGGGAGAGTGATGGCATGCACAAGTAGGAGGAGGGAGGGGGACAAGCAGACTCCCACTGAGGGCAAAGCCTGACATGAGACTCTATCCCACAACCCTGAGATCACGACTGGAGACAAAATCAAGAATTGGATGATGAATTGACTGAGCCACCTAGGAGCCCCTTACAGCATCTTCTGATAACAAAAACCTTTTATTTTAATGTAGTTTAACTTACAATTTATTTTAATTATTATTTGTTTTTTGTGTCTTATTTAAGAAGTTACCACCTGCTTAAAAGTCAAAAATGTTTTCTTAGATTTTTTAGAAACCACGCTTTAGATTTTATGTCTGACATCCATACAAAATTATATTTTGTGTCTAATATGAAATCAAGGTTAAATTTCCATAAATGAATATCAAGTTTTTCCAGCACCATTTCTGGAAGAACTATCTTTTCTTCTTTAAATTATTCTACTTGTCAAATGAAAAATCATTTGACAACATATAAATGGGTCTATTTCTGGACTTCTTAATCTGTCCTTAATTCTAATTGTTTACTTTTTTGGAATGAGCATGTTTTATTAATTGCTAGAGTTTATTCTCAGTATTAGGTTGTGTAGGCAGTCAACTTTGTTCTTATTTTTCCAAATTGTAAGACTCTGTCAGGCTCTTTGCATTTCCAAATATATTTTGAAATTTTTACAGGAAAAAAAATCCTGCAAGAATATGTTTTATATGACATTGAATATATGGGGCAGTTTAGGATGAATGATGCCTTAGCAACATCAGGCCTTGTAGTTTATGAACATAATATACCCTTCCACCTATTTAGGACTTTCATAAATACTCTCCAAAGTGTTTTGTAGAAGTATGTCACATATTTCATTTATTTTATTCTTAAATATTATTGTTTCTATTCTAAATGAATCTTTTTTTAAATAGAAACAGAACTGATTTTTTTTTTTTTTTGGGACAGAGATAGAAAGAGCATGAGTGGTGGGAGGAGGGACAGAAAGAGGGAGAGAGAGAGAGCATCTCAACCAGGATCCATGCCCAGTGTGGAGTCTGACACTGGGCTTGATCTCAAAACACTGAGATCATGACCTGAGCCAAAGTCAAGAGTTGGATGCTCAACCAACTGAGCCACCCAGGTGTCCCAAAGTAGAATTGATTTTTATGTTGAACTTATGTTCAGCAACCTTGCTAAATTCACTAAGTTGTATTCTTATATATAACTTAGAAATTTCTGAAGAAATTGTTCCATAGAAAAATGCAAACAATTTTGTTTTCCTTATTTCTGTTTCTTGACACATTGCACTGCCAAGGTCATCTAGTGATGAGAACACAAATTATGGTCTTATTCTGTATCTTATAGGAGAATCATTCCATATTTTATCAATGAGTACGCTATTAGCTGAATATGCTTTTTACTATATTGAGGGAGTTCCTCTCTTAGGTTGTCTTAGGTTGCTGACAGTGTTTTTGTTTGTTTGTTTGTTTGTTTTATTTTATGATTTGGTGCTGAATTTTGGCACATTTTTCTGTGTGTAATAAAGGGAACATATGACTTTTTATCTCTTGTTAATACTGTAATTTAATTGGTTGATATTTTCTGAATATTGGATCTATCATTTAATACCAAAGCTGTGATGTAATGTTTCTGTATATTTAAATTTTTTTTTTCCTAATATACAACCTCTATAGGTCCCCTGTGCTCAACTTAGGAACACAAAAGGGAAGGAAAGGAAATCTATCAATAAGTGGAATTTGAGTCATTTGGATTTATGTGTCTATAATTCTTATACTACATGGAAGTCTTGGAAACCCCTGACCTGGCCGATATAGGAAAGCAATTTTCCTCCACGTACAGATCCTATCAAAGTATAACTTGTGGCACCATTCTTCAAGAATGATGCCTGTCTTTATCAGTATCTTTGCCTTTCTCTTTGACTTCAGACAAAAGGTTAGGTCTCAACACATCCCAACTGAGTCCAGGTACCTGTTAGAAGTGGTGTATACACCCAAAGAATTGTGATTCATGGTGAAAATATCATGGCAGAAACTAAGGAAATAGGTGGAAATTGGAAGTAGGTCTTGAGGTTGTTAAATTACAGAGGGCATAATATTAGGCTAGATAAGAAAGGTTTTGTGGGTTAGAACAGTTCCTTATGGCTTGATTTAACATACTCTACGGATATCTGAAATTGGTTGTAACATGTTCTGGAATGGTTTCTTGATATTCTATCTCAGTAAACTAGATAGAGGTATCAGAAATGACTTTATAAAGTATTCAGAAAATAGTTAGTAGGCATAAGAAGTGAAAGCCTCTAGAATGAATTTATAAAATAGTGACTTTACCACATGATTTCTTCCTGGGAATGACCAGAACATTTACTGCATTAACACATTAAGGAATTCACTGTGAAGAAGTTATGGCAACTTTGGACTCTTGTTACGGCTGCCCTCTTTAGATCAGGGTTGATGGTAGAGATGTTTCAGTAAAACTGGAATTCCTGATATGAAATGGGATTATAAAGTAACAGAATAACCAAAACTAGGGTTTTGTATCAAAAAAAGTAAGACAGACAGAAGTAGCATTACAAACAGCAATGACAGAGGATCAGTCACAATATCTTGACCCAAAAAGTTCTGGAATTCTTAGTAATCAATTATAATGAGATGAATTGGTAGTTTGAGCATTGTATTACCTAGAATTACTGGGTTGCAAGCTGGACCATTAAAATCTGCTGAGCCAAAATCTAGCATCAGTTGCCACAATGGAAACATAAAAATTCCTCATTTACATTCCAGATCTAAGTTAGTTCTGAGACTAACCACTGGGGTGGTTAAAGGAGACTCCAAGTAATTTTCAGGAAGGAGACATTAATATCAAATTATATGATAAAAATTCCCCTGATTCTTAACCAAAGAGATTTTCCATTTTTAAAAATACCTGTACAATGGAGAAATGAGATATCCAGATTGTTTGAAAGGTATTTGAAGGAGCTGACCTGACACTGAATCCAGGTATGCAAATATCCTCACCACCGAAGTGAGATCTAGTGGAGAATAGGTGATGATTGAACCCTGACCATCAAAAATGGAGTCCATCTCATAATTGCTCCAGTATTGTTAATTAATCCCTAATTGGATAACTGAGATAGCTTACTTAACAGCTAACACAGTCCTCACATTGTAAGTACAAAATATGCATATTACTGTGTCTCATATTAACTTCTACCACAGAGACACATTCAACAATAAGCTACGATGGCTTGTTATGTGACATCAGTCCATTTATTTTCTTAATGACCCAAGGGGCATATACAATGGAGTTTATGGCAGAACACTTATGTTTTAAACTTGATTTTACCAGAATATCACTAGAATATGTCTAATGCTCTGGCACCTTGTTCAGACTTATTAAAATTAACTTATTGAAATCATGTAGTGTAAGCCCTGACAGTTGGGGTTTCTTTTCTTTTCTTTCTTTCTTTTTTTTGTAACGTAAGTGCTTAACTTAAGCTTTAATTGCAGAGACATTCACTTCAACACATTGCCAGCTACATGGGTAGACAAAGCCAGGTCACCTCCTGCTGCTGAGGATCCTTTGTATTAGAGACCTTGGTTGAATTCAATAACTGGCCATTTGGGTCATTTATTTTTTATTCTACCTGAACTTTAAATTCCCACTTTTACATTTTAAATTCACCAATGAAGAGTGAGCCTGTGAAGACCTAGGTTCCTAAACTTGACCCCAATAAAAACAGAACTCTAGGACCTTGAGTGCTTTCTCTGCCAATGTGCCTTGTTATGAGGCCCCAGGTGTGCTGTAAGGCCTTAGGTCCCATAAGGAATAAGTCTATTTTTTCAGTTTTCTGAATATTACTGTGAAAAGATATCTTTCAATCATAATAAGAACCACAAAGGGCTAGTCCAAACATAACATTAGTTATTGATAGATTAATACCAAGACAAAACAAATTACTAGCCAGAACACCAATTAGCCAGAATACCAAAAAGAATCAACATTTTGAGTATAGATGTCAATCATTCCCCAAATCCAATTTTACTGGAGGTGGAGTAAGTTAAATTTATAAATGATCATTCATTTATTCACATTTTTGAGTAAAAACAATTCCCAATTTGTAATCTTGTGATGTACTCAGGTCATGATGCATTATTCTTTCACTTAAACTTAACATCTTCCTGAATGGAGTTCCAAACACATTGTTATTTGAATAAGATACTTCATTTGGTCAATTGGATTGTGTTCACCAACTAAGTTACTTTAATCCTTCAAGTCCTGGGACAAGGTCTTACATGCATATGCTTTATTTTTTAAGAGATCCAAAGAAACTGAAGCAGGGAACTGGGTGACATTAAATGGTGAAGAAAGTAAGGCAGTATGTTGTTACATTATCAAGCTGGTCCTTGCTGTGAGTTCCTGGCATTTGATTCAGTTCTCATGGGCTGGGTGGGAAAACAAAACAAAGCAAAACACAAACCTTAGAACTGTTGACTTATGTTTTCAGTTGTTTAAAGATTGTTTTATGTAGCGTTCACCACACATGTACTTCCATATTTTCACATGGGTCAAATCGGATGAGCAGGTTTCCACTAGGCAAGGTATTGGTCAACCACAAAATATACAAAATACCTAATACAAGAGAGAAAATAGAACAAGCTACAGATCTTTCTGCTACAACAGATCCAAGTCAGGCATTGATTTTCATTACTGTTCTTCACCATTTTCCAGCCTATATTTCCCTTAAAGTCAAGCTTCAGTGGTCTAGTACCCCAAATCTTAACCCAAAGGGATTGTGAGTCATAATTTGTTTTACTGTTTTCAGTCTACACTTGCTTAACTTGTCTGTTTACAGTAATCACTAGGCACAAAACAGCAAGAGATTAATCCCTTACGTTTTATATCTGCTCTTCACTATTTCTATTTTATAGCAATCTTACCTCTTCTATCCATATCTTAACTTTATTTCTTTGTCTTTTAGTCTACTGACAAATCACATAGCTCAAATGGTTGTATGATAGTCATAGCTTCATGTACAGTAAAACTCTTATTCTGTGCTCCTATAAAAGACTTCCTCTAGGAACAATTACATCTAAATTGGCATAACCTAAGTTGTCAGTAAGTGGTTGCATAAATTCTGGAATAATTGTGGGAAGGATGGTGTAAATTTGTACCCTTTGCTTGCTAGACCCATGTATTTTTATTATTTTTGACACAGCTCCATATATAAGTTGTTGGTACTGTGCAAATATTACATCTGAAGTGACAACACCCCAATGTCAGGGGCCACACCAAATGAGTGCTTTAGGGTATTTTTAGTAGAACATTCTATCATTCTATTAGTCTATTTTCATGACATAGTACATAAGAGGACAAGTGGTCCCTGTGTCCATGTACCTACACTTCCTCCTCCTGTGCTAGTGAACAGCTTCTTGGGCTGGAATGATTTCATTAAGGGTTTTATGCTATATTGAACAGCCTATAATCCTTTTGGGTGTTTGCACCAGCAGACACACTGCAAACAGGATAAACAGATCTACATTAAGAGTGGATGTCAATTCTGATACACAAAAAGTAATAACCCCTCAAAATGTCTGGCCAGATTCCTAAGGGAACAATGAAATAATGAGGGTTCAGTTTTGGTCCCTGCTTTTGGAACACTGGACTATCAGCAAACATAGTACCTGTATTAACCCTAGTGAAAAGGAGATCAATGTTCCAGATTGAGAAACATAGCACTAGAGGTTTATTGGCCTTATGAATGGGTAATTATCACTTGGTGAACCATTCAATCAATAAGTAATCATATCATATTGAAGTTTATGAGGACTAAGTAATTTTTGTGCATTAAATTTTATTTTTACATGTATAAATAGAATATTGCCATTTTAAATGGGAGAATCTAAGTTAATTTTCACCAAAATGGCAAAAATCTATTATTAAGGCTATGCTGTTAGAATATATAAAAATTTATGTAAAGTTAGGATATATATATAAATTTATATGTATAAATTTATAAGAAACATATATATGTATTTGCTTCTTGCTTACATGAACCAAAGAAAAAGAGGCCAGTGAAAGTATTATATGAAAATGTTGAAAGAAATTCATACTTTTAAAAGTATTTTTCATAGAACTCAGACACAAAATATAAAATACAACAATGGAAAAGATTATTTTTTCCCAGACAATTTAGAGACAATTAACCTTTGGGATATGTACAAAATACTGAGAGACTGATCAAAGCAAACACAGATAAGTTATGGGGTAAGTATATCCATGGACAGACGGTGTAAGGAGGAGGTGATTCTAAATAGGAAAGAAAATGAAAAAAATATTTTCCACTAAATCATGCCCTTCATATCAAATAAAATACCTTCATGTGTTGACAAAAGGTGACTTTGACTGATGAATTCTGTTGTGGTTTCTATGTCACTACCTAAGTCTGTCAATCAGTTAATTGTCATCAACTATCAGCAAAATTGGAGTTTCTGAGCTCTATTGATCCCTATTTTCCAAATATTGTGGTTTATTTGTATTATTGACTCCTGTTTCTGTGAAGAGGAATTTGCTAAGCCTCAGAAAAATGATATATTGTGTTTATCTCTCTTCATATATGTCAAAATCAATCCTTAATTTCTGTACTCTTATTTTTTATCCCTTTTCAAAAGAGCAACCCCAATATATATTTCCAAAGTGTGTGATCTGTAAACTAATTCATGCAGTGATTCTTGATCAAGTATCTACTATGTGCTAGGCACTTGCTTAATATCAGTGAAAAAAACTAAGAAGGACTACTTTAGATTTTATAATATGCAAAAGAGCCACAAGTATAAGAAAAAAGTATTTAGAAAAATAAAGCAAGGTAAAGGATATCTGGAGTTTTGAGAGAATAATTTTAGATAATTAAATAAATAAATCAGGATTGGAGTAGTTTTGCAAAATGAAAAAAAAGTTCAATATTTAAGTATATTTGAAAAGAACTACTATCATATGTTCTTGTCAGAGATGCAAAATGTCATTTGTAAAATTACAGATATGAGAATTACCATAGCAAGAAATGTATTACCACCTTAAAATCAAAGTGTTAATGAACATACTTGACCCTATTCCAAGTGCTTTTCTATTCCTGTGCATGTGATAACAATTATTCATTATTTTATTAGCTTTTCCTATGCTTTCTGGCTCTCCATGGTCCATTTCAGCTGTACTTCTTACTGTTTCCTCAAGATAAGTACAGTATTAGTCTTGTTCCTCAATTATTGTGGATGACAAATAATTGAAACATGTAGAGAGAACTTACACAAAATATGAGTGAAAGAGAAATAAATTAGGTGTCTCTTACAGTGGAAACGAGGAAGAGGAAGGAACATGAAAGGCAATTAAAAAAATGAATTTACTAAGAACCCCTGGGGTTCACCAGTGTTTTTAGTTGAGTAGTCCTTAATTCAAAATGTATGTAAGAATAGTTATCGCTTCAGTAGAATAAGTATGATTTCTTCTTTAAATGTTTGGTAGAATTCCCCTGGGAAGCCTTCTGGTCCTGGGCTCTTGTTTTTTGGAGATTTTTGATTAATGTTTCAATTTCCTTGCTGGCTATTGGTCTGTTCAGATTGTCTATTTCTTCCTGTTTCAGTCTTGCTAGTTTATAAATGTCCAGGAATACATCCATTTCTTCCAGATTGCCTAATTTGTAGGCATATAGCTGTTGGTAATACGTTCTAATAATTGCCTCTGTTTCATTGGTATTGGTCATGATTTCTCCCCTTTCATTCATGATTTCATTAATTTGAGTCCTTCCTCTTTCCTTTTGGATAAGTCTGGCCAGAGGTTTATTGATCTTATTAATTCTTTCAAAGAACCATCTTCTAGTTTTGTTGATTTGTTCTACTGTTCTTTAGTTTCTATTTCATTGATTTCTGCTCTTATCTTTGTTATTTCTCTTCTCCATTTTCTGTTCTTTCTCCAGATCTTTTAGGTGTAAGATTAATTTGCTCATTTGAGATTTTTCTAATTTTTTTAAGAGAGGCTTGGATAGCTATGTACTTCTCTCTAAGGACCACCTTTGCAGTATTCCATAGGTTCTGAACCAATGTGTTTCCATTTTCATTGGTTTGCATGAACTATTTTAAGTTCCTCTTTAATTTCTTTGTTGACCCATTTATTCTTTAACAGGATGCTTTTTAACCTCCAAATGTTTGCATACCTTTCAAATTTTTCCTTGTAGTTGAGTTCCAGTTTCAATGCATTATGGTCTGAAAATATGCAGGGAATAATCTTAATCTTTTGGTATCAGTTGATACCTAATTTGTGACCCAATATGTGATCTATTCTGGAGAATGTTCCTTGAGTCTGTAAGAAGAATGAGTATTCTGTTGTTTTAGGATGGAATGTTCTACATATGTATGTGTATGTGTATATATATATGTGTGTGTATGTATACACACACATATATATACATGTATATGTATATAATACATGTATATGTATATAATACATATACATACACACACATATATATACATATATCTATCTACAAAGTCTATATGGTCCAATGTGTCCTTCAAAGCTCTTGTTTATTTGATGATCTATTGCTGTGAGTGGAGTGTTGAAGTCTCCTACTATTAATGTATTAATATCAATATGATTATTTTCATTAATAGTTGGCTGTTGCTATGTTGGGAGCATAGATATTTACAATTGTTAGATTTTCTTGTTGTGTAGACAGTTTAAGTATGATAGAGTGCCCCTCTACATATCTTACTGCAGTCTTGTTTAAAATCTAATTTGTCTGATATAAGAATTGTTACCCCACCTTTCTTTCCAGGGCCATTGACATGATAAATTGTTCTCCATCCCCTCACTTTCCACCTGGAGGTATTTTTATGTTCAAAATGAGTCTCTTGAAGATAGCATATGGACAGGTCCTGCCTTTTTATCCAAATAATATTTATCCTAGTGAACCTGTTCCACAAAATAGAAATAGAAGGAAAACTTCCAAACTCATTCTACCAGGCCAGCATTACCCTGACCCCCACACCAGGCAAAGACCCCATCAAAAAAGGAGAGTTACAGACCAATATTCCTGATGAATATGGATGCAAAAATACTCAACAAAATCCTAGCCAATAGGATCCAACAGTACATTAAAAAGATTATTCACCATCACCAAGTGGGGTTTATTCCTGGGTTGCAAGTATGGATCAACATTTGCAAATCAGTCAATGGGATAGATCACATTAACAAAAGAAGAGACAAGAGCCATAAGATCCTCTCAATTGATGCAGAAAAATATTTGACAAAATACAGCATCCTTTCCTGATTAAAACTCTTCAAAATATAGGGATAGAAGGGACATACCTCAATATCATAAAAGCCATCTATTAAAAGCCCTCAGTAAATATCATTATCAATGGCAAAAACTCAAAGCTTTTCCCTTAAATCAGGAACATAACAGGGATGCCCATTCTTACCACTTTTGTTCAACATAGTACTAGAAGTCCTAGCCTCAGTAATCAGACAATGAAAATAAATAAAAGGCATTAAAACTGGCAAAGAAGAAATCAAATTCTCCCTTTGCAATTGACATATACTTTATGTGGAAAACCCAAAAGTCTCCACCTCAATTATCAGAACTTATACAGCAATTCAACAACATGGCAGGATGAAAAATCATTACACAGAAATCAGTTGCACTTCTACACACTAACAATGTGACTGAAAAAAGAGAAATGAAGGAATCAATCCCATTTACAATAGTACCAAAACCCATAAGATACCTAGGAATAAACCTAAACAAAGAGGTAAAGGATCTGCACTCCAGAAATTACAGAACACTTGTGAAAGAAATTGAGGATGATACAAATAAATGGGGAAACATTTCATGCTCATGGATTGTAAGAATAAACATTGTGAAAATGTCTGTGTTGCCCAGAACAATCTACAATTTCAGTACAATCCCTATCAAAATACCATCAACATTTTTCACAGAGCTGGAACAAACAACCCTAAAATTTATATGGAACCAGAAAAGACACTGGATCTCCAAGAAAATGTTGAAAAGAAAACAAGAGCTGGGGACATCACAGTATCTGACTTCAAGCTATATTACAAAGCTGTGATCATCAAGACAGCATGGTACGGGCACAAAAAGACACATGAGTCAATGTAACAGAATAGAGAACCCAGAAATGGACTCTCAACTCTATGGTCACCTAATCTTCAACAAACCAGGAACAAAAAAATATTCAATAGAAAAAAGGTAGTCTCTTCAATAAATGGTGCTGAGAATGTTGGACAGTCACATGCAGAAGATTGACGCTGCACCATTCTCTTACACCATATACAAAAATAAACTCACTTGGGGTGAATCACCTAAATGTGAGACAGGAATCCATCAAAATCCTAGAGGAGAACATAAGCAGTAAACTCTTTGACCTCAGCCACAGAGACTTCTTTCAAGACATGTCTCTATCAGCAAGGGAAACAAAAGCAAAAATTAACTTTTGGGACTTCATCAAGATAAAAACCAAACAATCCAGTCAAGAAATGCGTGGAAAACATAAACAAACACTTCTCCAAAGAAAACATACAAATGGCTAACAGACATGAAAAAATGTTACACGTCATTAGACATCAGGGAAATACAAATCAAAATTACGATGAACTGCCAGCAGTTAGAATGGCAAAAATTAACAAGACAGGAAACAAGTGTTGAAGAAGATGTAGAGAAAGGGGGAACTGTCTTACACTGTTGTTGGGATTATAAGCTGGTACAGTCACTATGGAAAATAGTATGGAGGTTCCTCAAGATGTTAAAAACAGATACCCCATGACCCAGCAATTAAGCTTTTAGGTATTTACCCTAAAGATGTAGACATAGTGAAAAGAAGGGTGCACATGCACCACAATATTCATAGCAGTGATGTCTACAGTAGCCAATCTGTGGAAGGAGCTGAGTTTCCCTTCAACAGATGAATGCATAAAGAAGATATGGTTCATATATACAATGGAATATTACTCAGTTATCAGAAAGGATGAGTACTTAGCATTTGCACTGACATGGATGGAACTGAAGGGGATTATGCTAAGTGAAATAAGTCAAGCAGAGAAAGACAATTATGTGGTTTCACTCATATGTGGAACATAAGGAATAAAGCAGAGGACCACAGGGGAAGGATGGAAAACTGAATAGGAAGAAATCAGAGAGGGAGACAAACCATGAGAGACTCTGGACTCCAGAAAACAAACTGAGGGTTACAGAAAGGAGATGGGTGAGGGGATGGGGTATCCAGGTGATGGGTATTAAGGAGGGTGCATGTAGGGGTGGGCATTGGTTGTTATACACAACTAATGAATTGTTGAACAGTACAACAAATACCAGTGATGTATTATATGTTGGCTAATTGAACATTAAAAAAAAAAATCATCATCGCATGAGTAGTTAAAATGTCCTGAATTCTTCAGCACAAAATAAAATGAATTTGATAAAATTCTTCTCAAATTTTACAGTAATCAGAATGTACCCTTCTCCTTCCTTCTTTCTTTCCTTCCTTCCCTCCTTCCTTCCTTTCTTTATTTTTCTTTTTCTCTTTCTTTCTTTCTTTCTTTCTTTCTTTCTTTCTTTCTTTCTTTCTTTCTTTCAAGAGCAATTTTAGGCTCACAGCAAAAGCGGGGTAAGGTGCAGAGATTTCCCATATACCACCAGTCCCCACACAAGGATATCCTCCCCTATTATCAACATTCCCCCACCAAAGTGGTACATTTCTTACAATTAATGAATCTACATGGACACATTATTATCACCCAAAGTCCACAGCTCATATTAGGAATCACTCTTGGTATATTTTATGGGTTTGGGAAATACATAAGGACATGTATTGATTACTATAGTATCTTACAGAATAATTTTACTATTCTAAAAATCCTCTAATTGCCTATTCATGTCTTCCTCCCTCCTAACCCTGAAAACACTGGTCATTTTATTGTTTCTATAGTTTTTATAGAAAAACTTTCCAGACTGTATTATAGTTGCAATCACACATCATGCAGCCTTTTTCAGGCTGGTTTATTTCACCTAGTGGTGTGCATTTAAGGTTTTCCCATATCTTGGCAGCTCATCTGTTTTTAACACTGAATAATATTGTATTGTTTGGATGTACTAAAGTTCATTTATGTATTCACTTACTGAAAGATACCTTGGTTGCTTCCAAATTTTGGCAATTTTTAAAAAACCTACTTTAAACATTTGTAGGCAGGTTTTTGTGTGGACCTAAGTTTCCAACTCATTTGAGTAAAACTGGATTGTGATTGCTGGATCTTATAGTAAGAGTTTGTTTAATTTTGTAAAGAATCACCATACCATCTTCCAAAGTGGCTGTACCATTTTGGACTTCCTAAAGCAATGGGTGAGAACTTCTGTTGCTTTCCATCCTTACGTTTTCAGGGGTCTTTATTTGGGCCATTCTAATAAGTGTACAGTGAGAAATCTCTGCTTTATAATGCATTTCCCAAATGATAAACAGTGTGGAGCATCTTTTCATGTGTTTATTTGCTATTTGTATACATTATTTGGTGAAGTGTATATTGAGGTTTTTGTCCCATTTCTTAATAAGTTTGTTTACTTTCTTACTAATGAGTTTTAAGACTTCTTTGTGTATTTTGGGTGACTTTTTTTTTTTTTTAATCAAGTATGGCTTTTGAAAATATTTTTTTTCCTAGTCTGTAGTTTGTTTTCTTGTTCTTTTAAAAAAGATTTCATTTATTTATCTGACAAAGAGAGAGGGAGATCACAAGTAAGCAGAGAGGCAGGCAGAGAAAGAGGGGGAAGCAGGCTCTCTGCTGAGCAGAGAGACCTATGCAGGACTCCATCCCAGGACCTTGAGATCATGACCTGAGCCAAAGGCAGAGGCTTAACCCACTGAGCCACCCAGGTGCCCCTGTTTTCTCATTCTTTTGACTATCTTTCACAAAGCATTTTTTTTTTTAAATTTTAACAGAGTCTAGTTTACTCATTGTTTCTTTCATAGGTCATGTCTTTGATGTTCTATCTAAAAAGTCATCACCAAACCCAGTCAACTGGATCTTTTGTTGTCTTCTACAAGTTTTATAGACGGTGTTTCACATTTAGATCTCTAATTCATTTTGAGTTAATCTTTGTGAAGGGCATAAAGTCTGTCTAACTTCATTTTTTAATTTGATGTTCAATTGTTCAATACCATTTGTTGAAAAAACTTAGTTTAGCCTATTACACTGTCTTTGTTCCTTTGTCAAAGACTAGTTGACTATATTTAGGTGTGTCCATTTTTGGGGTCTCTACTCTGTCCCATTGATCTATTTATATATCTTTACCTCAAATACTGCACAGTCTTCAATAGTGTAAATTTATAGTAATTCTTTAATTCAGGTAGTGTTGGTCTTCCAATTTTGTTCTTCTCCTTTAATACTGAGTTGACCATTCTGGTTTTTTTCCCCCTTCTTGTAAACTTTGGGATCTCCTTGTGAATCAGATCAACTTCACCTCACCATATAAACTTTAGAATTCTTGAAAAATTGCTTTGTGTCTATTGGCCATAAAAAAACTTGCTGGGATTTTGTATAGGATTGCTCTGGATGTAGAGATCAAAGCCATCTTCATTTATTTAGTTCTTTGATTTCACTGATCAAAATTTTATAATTTTTCTTATATAGATTTTTAATGTAATCTGAGAATTTTTATGACATTACTGAAAACAAGTTGTTACACTGATGAATATTTATTAAAAATAATCATAAGTGAGGAAGGATAGAAAAAAGATGATAAAATCTTTTATTTCAGCTATGGAAAATTATGTTATCAAATTTTTGTCATGTTACTTTCAAAAAGAATGAAATCTTGCCATTTGGAATGATAGTATAATCATTTTAAATTAACCCCTTATATACATTCATATTATGTTTTTTCCACACTTTTACATTTTTATTCTTTGATTGTATTTCACATGATGAAAATTTGATAACTTTTTTTTTGTAGCTGGAATAAAAGAACTAGAGGATATTACATTAAATGAAGTAAGTCAGTCAGATAAAGACAAATACCATATGATTTCACTCATCTGTGGAATTTAAGAAACAAAACAGAAGAACATAGGGAAAGGGAAGGAAAAATAAAATAAGATAAAAACAGAGCAGGAAGCAAACCATAAAAAACACTGAGCTCTAGGAAACAAACTGAAGGCTGCTAGAGGGGTGGTGGGTGAGGGGATGGGGTAACTGGATGATGGATGTTAAGAAAGGCATTGATGTAATGAACACTGGGTGTTACGTGAAATTCTACCTCTGAAACATAATACAGTATATGTTAACTAAATTGAATTTAAATAAATTAAAAAAATTATACTATATTTTTGTACATTGCAGGATAATCTTTTTTATTTTGTAACTTTTAAATATTGTATTTGTGATTTCTTTTTTTTTCTAAATAAATATCCACTTATGGAACTAATTAAATATGTTTTGTCCCAAAAGAAAGCTCCTAAAAATGGTATAGCTTAGACCTAGCAAGATTTAGATCTATCCCTATTAAGCAGAAAGCAACTATGAGTCCCACTCACTAATTATGTATGAAGGCATCACTCAAATTTCATCAGTGATATAAAATAATTCAGCTGATAATAAGTGTGCTTATGCATTTTTAAGATTTTATTTACTTATTTGACAGACAGAGATCACAAGTAGGCAGAGAGGCAGGCAGAGAGAGAGAGAGTGGAGGAAGCAGGCTCCCCACTGAGCAGAGAGACAGATGCTAGGCTGAGCCAAAGACAGAGTAACACACTGTGCCACCCAGGCACCCCATAAGTGTGCTATTTGGACCCTCTATACACTATTTGAAACAATTATTATATAGTTAACCATACCTTTCAGGCTTTGTATAGCATACACATCCTATAAAGACAAAGAGTCTATGCAAAAATTGGACTGCTGCAACACAGGCTATTAAAAGCTTAAACATGTGATTTGCATTAGCCTGGTCATGCAATTACCCACAAGCTATGCCTTTTCTTGAACTTACAAGCTCTTCAAAAACCTTGATCTATCTAAAAGTAATCAATCAAAGATTCTTCTTTTAAACCTGCATTTTGTAAAATGAAACCTAAAAGGTAATTATAATTGAAAATCTAAAAGTACTCAAGGTATTTATATTTCAAGATTAAAAAGACTATATATAAAGACAGTCATTCTATACCTCTGTTTTATTATTTTCCCCCAAATTCAAAGAAATTAACTGTTCTATACTAGTACATTCATAGATCCAAATACTCAATTTATTCAATTGACTTTTAATTCTCCCTCTCTCTCTCTCTCTCTCTCTCTTTTTTAAAAATAACATTCCTTTAGTGATGGGGCACCTGGGTGGCTCAGTGGGTTAAAACCTCTGCTTTCAGCTCGGGTCATGATCTCAGGGTCCTGGGATCGAGCCCCACATTGGGCTCTCTGCTTAGTGGGGAGCCTGCTTCCCCCTTTCTCTCTGTCTGCCTCTCTGCCTACTTGTGATCTCTGTCTGTTAAATAAATAAAATAAAAAACAAAACAAAACAAAAAATTCCTTGTGTGAGAAACCTAATCATTGAAAAGCATTAGGCATAAAAGGTGGTTGAGTTAAATTCAGTATATTATGAACAAGGCATAGTAGGGCAGTCAATAGGTACAGCAGGAACAGCTATTTGGAAATTAACTAATTAAAGATGTCTTTTGCACTTCTCCGAAAAATAAAACCATTTTAAGTAATTGTGTATCCCTGTGTTTGAATTTAATAAAAAGAAACTAAATGGTGACTCTTAATTTGAACAATTAAAATTTTCTACATACAAGTTATATATGATAATATAATAAATGTAATCACATATGGTTATAACTTAAAAATATTAAACTATGAATTTGTATATGCTGAATAAGATATATTTACCTATAATATTCTATGTCACATAATAATAAATAGCAATACTAAATAGTAGTAGTAAATTGTTAGATTGTTACGAAGAACAGTTTTAGTATTTAAAAGTTTAATCTCTAAGATTTCTAAATATTTTAGAAATGGGTGAATATAATTCTCATAGACCATTTATAGTTCTTTTATTTCTAGGTTTCTTCTTTATTTCAAACAAATAGACCCTTACTGAGCTCTAACTTTTGGCCAAGATCATCAGCAGGTCATTTTCCCTGGAAGGTGATTGAGAGTAATGATGCTTGAGAATTATACTTGAATCAGTCTCTAAAAGTTTGAAGCACATGTGTTGTGTTGAGCAAGGAGGAGATGGGTACAAGAAAAAGATTTTTACTGGAATTATGCATTTTATTAAAGTCTATTTCATCTGATATTGTTTGGCACCTTTAACAACTATGTTCTTAAGAATGTTACCTAGCAGTTGTATGTATTTGTTATTTACTTTTTATCTAACTAGGAAAAATGCTTACTTTTCTACTTCATTGTCTTTAACTCTACAACTATTGATACATTGGGATTCATGTAAAACATTTTATATTTTTACTTTCTTTTTATCCAACTTTACCAATAGTCCTTTTTTGGTGTTTTAAATTGTATTGATGGTGTTTTCTTTAGTCCTTCCGTTGTTTACCTTACTGACTTGCTAATATCACAATATGAATAATAGCATTAGTAATAGATCACAGTGGATGATACTATGCACCAAGCACCATTCCAAGATATTTACATAGATTAAGGAATTTAATTATCAGAATAACTCTATGATGTTGGTACTGCTGTGAACTTTCCCTCATTTTGCAGATGAAAAAAGAAGCAGTTTTCAGGACTAAATTTCTCCTATAAATGTCTGCTCTCTACCTGCACTAACAAAGTTTAAAAACACCTCAAAAGGATCCCACCTCTGTAAGTAACAAAAGTGTCTGACAGAATAAAGCCTTTTAAAAAAATTAAAATATAAAGCAACATATTATTAACAGTATCCATCATCCAGTCATGCATTACTGGATATACAAAAAGCTAAACAAATTGATCTAAAGCCAGAAATTAAATCAGTTAATAGAAACAAACATAAAGATTGCAGAGATGACAGAATTAGCAGAAAATAACTTTAAAAGAGTTGTCTTAAATATGATCAAATATTTCAAAGTATTATTTTGGATATTTCAGGACAAAACACATGTTTACCATCCTTTGGGATGACCTGGACTCCAATAGTCCCACAACCCCATCAATATGAAGGGTTGTCAAATGCCTTCCAAGTCTCTCTTCTGGAATCTACATGCTACAGTGGCATAAATATAACTCCCACATATGGAAATATGCTTCTTCTGAATCATGTTCTCATAATTATTTTCTGTCTTGGTAACTCAGGCTATGCTTAAACAAATCCTATAGATCTTACCCACTTTCTAGAGTTCTCATTGGTAGAATTGGTAGAATTGACTTGGATTACCATGTCTGCCATTCCTGAAAATGGAGATCTACATTCAAATCAAATGTTAACAGACATGTGATTTTAGAAGGCTTGATGTTAATATTTATTATTTAATATTTATTTATTATTATTATTATTATTTTTATATTAATATTTAATATTTTAGTCATCCACAACCACCAAAAGAAAAGAATTTAGGATTTTTAAATCTAATAACTCTATGTTTCTACGTTGTTTTTCCTTTTATTGCTACATTGTTTCTTTTTACTTAAAAAATCTTTAACTCTTTATATATTGTTTATATTTTACTATGTGATTATAGATAGATGAAGTGATTTACTTACCATTCTTTCTACCATCTCACTCCTTGCTCTGGATTTAATTCTTTTTCTCATATGTTTCCTACTTATTAAAAAAAGAAATAACAAACAACTACGAAGTGCATTAAGTGTAATATCCTTAAATTTGTAGTTTAATGATGTTATCATGTGTCATCCACTGAAACAACAAATGGAATGTATATGAATCTCATGAGGTGCCTTGTATCTTTTCCCAATCCATAACCCTGAGGTATCCACTATTTTAATTTCTGTCATCATTGAACAATCAAATAATTTATGATAGCTAATATTGTCAATCAAATCACAAGTACTTACTTATTTTTTACCTATTCTATCACCTACAAAAGACATGCAAGGGACACCTGGTTGGCACAGTCAGCTAAGTGTCTGACTCTTGCATTTGGCTCAGGTCATGATCTCAGTGTCATGAGATTAAGCCCCATATCAGGCTCTGCACATAGCGCGAGATTGGCTTAGGAATCTCTCTCCCTTTCCCTCTGCTCCTCACACTTATGAGTTCACTTTATCTCTCTCTCTCTTGAATAAATAAGCAAATCTTAAGAGCAAGAGAGAGAGAGACATACCAAAACCTCCATCCATGAGTATGGATTTGTCTATTTCTCTTTTTAGTTTATTACTTTATGTCATACATTTTAAGTTACATTTTTAGATCAATACTTAGCATTGTTATTATCTTTCTATGGAATGCTTATTACTAGGTTGTTTTTGTTTTTTTTTTTTCTGAATGATTTAAATATTTTTCTCTTTGTTTTGGTTTCAGCAGTATGTCTTTAGTATACTTGCTTTTTTGATTATATATTTGATTTGTATATTTGGGTTTTTCTTCATTTTTGGTGTGTTATATTTAATTTTATTTGATATTAATCTTGTTTTGTGTCACTAGACTTTTTGAACTTGTGGGTAGATAACTTTCATCAACTTAAAAATGTCTTAACTTATCTTTACAAATATTGACTCTGCTCTGGTTTTTCTCTTCAAATTTTTCAGTCAATGTATTTATTCAATATGCTGTATTCATTTGTTTTAAAATTTTCTCTCTGGATAATTTATATTAATATATCTTTGAGTTTTAATAATTCATCTTCTTACTGTGTTTAGTATGCTTTTAAATATATCAAATGAGTGAAATAATCCAATGACTAAAATAAAAAAAAATCACTATAGCACCTCAACAGTAAATTTCAACTAGCGAAAAGGAGTAAGTAAATCTGAATATATATTGATAAAGATTATATAAACTGAAGATAGAGATTATACCAACTAAAGAACAGAGAGAAACAAGAATGAAGAAAAATAGAGACCCTAAAAGTAGGATACCATTAAGTGTACTAATAAATGTATAATTAGAGGACAAGCAAGAGGAAAAGAAAAGGAAACGAAAATATCTTCAAAGATTGAATACTTCCCAAATATACTGAAAAACAATAACTTACATATCCAGAAAGTTTGAAGAATTCCAAGTAGGATAAATACAAGGAGATTCACAAATAGACGCATTATAATAAAAGTGCTGAAGCTCAAGGACTAAGAAAAAAAAAATCTTGAATAAAACAAAAGGAAAAAAAAAACACAACTCTTCATACAAGGGAATACTAGTAAGATAAAAAGAAATTTTCTCAACAGGAACAGTAGATGCCAGAAATCCATAGGATAACCTATTCATAGTGTTCAGAGAAGAAAATGTCAACCTTGCAAAAATCTTATATACAGAAAAGTCATTTTTCAAAAATAAAGACTTTCTCAGATCAACAATAACAGAAAATTTGTTGCTAACAGATCTGCCTTACAGTAAATAGTGAAGGAAGTTCTGCAGGCTAAAAGCAAGAGATCCTAAATAGTAATTCAAGTCCAAATAGATAAATAACCACTGGCAAATGTTATCATGTAAGTATAAAAGTTATCATGTAAGTTAAGTATAAATGAATTTTTATCTTTTTTACTTAACATTAAATTGTATAGAATCATGTATACATAATTTATTGTTGGGCCCATAATGTAAATGCAATATGTATGAGATATTTTGCAAATGATAGCACAAAGGAGGTGGGTGGGAGCAAAGCTCTACTGAGCTAAGGAAATGATAGATAAAAATACATGGTATATGTTGAATTTGAAACACTGAAATGTAATACCTATAATAAGAATAATACATAAAAAGAGGGAAAAGTAATAATAAGAATAATGTTTCCATATATCACTGGATTGAGACACTGAGTGTGATGCTGATTCTGGTAAGTTAGGATATATATGGTTAACCATACAAACACCAGTAGAAAAGAACAAAAATCTCAAAAGTAGAGTAAAAAAGAATCAGCATAAAAAATGCATACATTAGAAAATTATTTAATGCAGATAAAGCAGTAAAGGAAGAAGAGAGGAAGATGTCACATAGAAAACAAAGAATAGAATATCAGATGTGAATCTAACCATATCAGTAACATTACAAACAGATGAAACAACCTCATTAAAAGATATTGTCAGACTAGATTTAAAGACACACTAAAGATTCAAAGGGACAAATACAGACACACTTTAGTGTTGCAGGTTCAGTTCCTGACCACTGCCCTAAAGTAACTATTACAATAAAGTGAGTCAAATGAATTTTTTGGTTTTCCAGTACATATAAAAATTATGTTTACACTACATTGTAATCTATTAAGTGTGCAACAGCATTATGTCTAAAAATAATCTATATACTTTAAAAATGATTGATAAACATTGCTAAAATTATATGTGCCTTTAGCAAATCATATCTTATATCACAGATAAAATATACAATAATTTTAAAAAAATTGAAATGTTGTGAAAATCCTCAAACTGTGACACAGAAATAGGAAGTGAGTAAATGTTGGAAGAATTTTGTCAACAGACTTGTTCAATGCAGAGTTGCCACAAACATTTAATTTATAAAAAAACACAATATCTGTGAATCTCAATAAAGCAAAGGACATTAAAAAGTGGTATGCTTAGGGGCATCTAGGTGGCTCAGTCATTAAATGCCTGCCTTTGACTCAGGTCATGATCCCTGGGTCATGGGATCTAGATCTGCATCAGACTGTCTGCCCAACGAGAAGCCTGCTTCTCCCTCTCTCACTCTCCCTGTTTGTGTTCCCTCCCTCACTGTGTCTATCTCTGTCAAATAAATAAAATCTTAAAAAAAAAAAAAAGAGGTATGCTTAAACCTGGATAGAAACAGCTATATCATGCAAACAGCAAACACAAGAAAGCTGGAGTGGCTATCCTAAAATCAAACAAAATAGGCATGTTATGGGCTGAATTTTGTTCCCCTAAAACTCATTTGTTGAACCTCTAACCTCTAGTACCTCAGAATGTGACTTTTTAACAAGAGGTATTTGGACATACAGGCAGACACCAAGGTCATAGCAGAACAGAGGAAAGACTATGTGAGGACACAGCTAGAAGGAAGCCATCTGCAAGCCAAGGAAAAAGGTTTCAGAAGAAACTAAGCCTGCTGATATCTGGCCTTACCTCTAGAACTGTAAGAAAATTAATTTCTACTATTAAAGTCTGTGGTGGAATTTTTGGGCAGACTAGAATTAATACAAATAATTAAAACAAAATATTATTAGAGATAAAGAGACATTTTAATGATAAAATGGCCAGCTTAAAAGGAAGGTTAACAATTATACACATATATGTATCTAATAGAAGATCTCTGAAACATACAAAGCAAGAACTGATAGGAATAAATGGGGAAATAGAAAAATTTAATAATAATAATTGGAGAGTTCAATACCTCAATTTCAATAACTGATAGAACAAGTAGAAAGACCAAGAGGGAAATAGAAATTTAAGCAACATTATAAAACAATTTGACCTGATCTTGAGTGCTGACTCCACCCAACAACAGAACAGTCTTTTCAAGTGCATTTTCAAGTGCATATTCTCCAAAATGTTCTATATGCTATCGTAAAACAAACTTCAAAAAATATGAGAATAGAAATAATAAAAGTATGCTTTCTAACCACAATGAAATTAAGAATCAGTGGCAGGAAAAATTTTTAAGAAACTCACGAAAATGTGCAAATTAAAGCACACACTTCTAAGTATCCAAAGGGCTAGAGAAGAAATCAAAGGGAAAATCAGAAAATATTTGGGGATGAATGAAAAATGACTCAGCATATCAAAACATATGGAACATAGCTAATTAAGTAGTGCTTAGTGGAAAATTTATAGATATTAAGACCTACAGTAAGGGGCACCTGGGTGGCTCAGTCAGTTAAATGACTGTTGGCTCTGGTCTTGATCCCAGAGTGCTTTGATAGAGCCCCACACCGGGCTTCCTGCTCAGTGGGTGGCCTTCTTTGCCCTCTCCTCTGCTGCTCCCCTGTCTGTGCTCTTCTGCTCTCACTCTGTCAGATAAATAAATAAAATCTTAAAAAAAAAATACCTACAACAAGAGAAAAGAAAGATCTCAAAACACTGAAAAACAGACACAAACAATGAATCATGGAATACTACATCAGAAACTAATGATGCACTGTATGATGACTAACATAACATCATTAAAAAAATAAATAAATAAAAATAAAGTGCTAAAAACAAACAAACAAGAACAAAGCATCAGAAGTGCTCTCCTTTATCCCCATAACCCATTTAGCTCATCTCTGGCCCACCTACACTCCTCTAAGTAATTTCCTGTGACACAGAAACATAGAAACAAATGAAATAGATTTGACACATATAATGATATTTACACATGGGATGGAAATATTAAAATACACTTAAAATGAATAAATCAAATATAAATATATTAATATGGAATGGATGATTCCCAAAACAGTGATTTTCAAAGAAAATGGAAATTTGTAAAAAAAAAAAAAAAAAAAGCACAACATGATACCATTTTATTATTTTAGGAAAATTGTGTGCATGTGTCTGTGTGTGTGTACACACAATTATTAAGTTTAAATTACTAATTGCAGTAATGGGAACCGCATTCCACTCAAGAGGTAGGAGATTCTGGTGGTAGTTATATTTGATCTATACAAAGAGAGACAGCAAATAAATATTAACATGTTAATTAACTATAATCTAATAGATACCTGACAAAATATTAAATTCAGGTAATAGGCAGCCAGGAGGTTTTTTAGTTTGTGTGTTTGCTTATTTGTTTGTTTTTGAAGGATTTATTTATTTTAGAGAGAGAGCACAAGAAGAGAGGGGCAAAGGGAGAGGGAGAGAGAATCTCAAGCAGACTCTCTACTGAGCGTGAAGCCTGATGCCAGGCTAAATCTCAGGACCCTAAGATCATGACCTGAGCTGAAACCTAGTCAGATATTTAACACACTGTGCTACTCAGGCACCCCAGGCAGCCAGCTGTTCTGTTTTACTGTTTCCCCAAAAAATATGGATAAGAAAAGATTTCCAGTTAAAAAAAAAATGAATATTAAATTTATTTGGAATGTACTAAATTTATTTGGAATGTACTAAATGTTGCTTGTATATATGTAGAGATACATACATTTTTGAGATATGTTTTTAAAAAATAACAATAAAAATTGCATTCAAAGGAAGTTCTAAAACATTTAGCAATTCAAGAAAACAGAATCGTTTTCAATAATCAAAACCCAGACTACTCAGTAATTCAAAGTATCAAGAAAAAGTAAAATTTTTTCAGACCTGAAATATCTATTCAGGGATTAGTCCAGGACTTTATTATATCTTGAGATTTTGGTAGCCAAAAGAAAGGTTAACGAAGAGACAAGTTTTCCTTTTTTTTTTTTTTTTAAAGAATTATTTATTTATTTATTTATTTATTTGACACAGAGAGAGAGACAGCAAGATCACAAGTAGGCAGAAAGGCAGGCAGAGGGAAAGGGGGAAACAGGCTCCCTTCTGAGCAGAGAGCTGGATGCTGGGCTTGATCCCAGGACCCTGAGACCATGTCTTAAGCTGAAAGCAGAGGCTTAACCCGCTGAGCCACCCAGGCACCCCGAGACAAGTTTTCCTATGCTTCACTTAATGAATTTTAAGTTGCTTTAATTTTCAGTTGTTAAAATATGAGGGTCTGACAAAATATATAGCCTATTTCCTTCTACTCTACATTAGAATAAAATGAAAATTTGCCCCAGGGATGGATCACATTTTGTCTTATTTTTGAAATTTCATTTATAATTAGAATTACAGAATATGAATATATGTAGGTCTATATTCAAAAAGACAATGTGTGTTCATTCTTTTTCACACTTATTAAACTTTGCTAAGTATATTCATAATTCCAAAAATGTTAAATGCATATAATAAATGGCAAGATGTTGTAATATATATGTGTGAGAAGGAATGGAAATATCTCTCTTAGCAAATAGAAAAAGAAAGATTTGTTTCAGTCACATGAAGAGGAAAATACAGATACATTTAACTGTATTAAAGATAAACAATCTGAAATATAAGCCATGGAATAGGGGTAAATATTACAGCACTTTTAAAAACTGATATCTAGATCATTTAAAAAAATGTTATAAAAAGTTTTGAAAAAATAAAATAAGAAGTTTTAGTGCATAGTAAAACATGTACAAAGACATGAAATCTCAGTTTTAAAAAAATCTGGATTTCCAATAAATATTCAGAAAGTTTATATCCCTATAAATCAAAGAAATGCCATTTCATATTCATAAATTCAAACAATCAAAAATCTCTGATAAGGCAAACCATTATTTAAGGATATGACAATATAAGAATACTCATATATGTAAGATTAGAAACTACTACAAACACTTTTCAGGATGAATTCCATTTCATTATTTTAATCAATTAAAAGTGTACACTTTATACGCAGCACCTGCATTTACATTCCTATGGGTTGAATTTAATAATGTTCCAAGCACTGTTGTAATTAAGAACATGACTGTCAGGAATGTCCATTAAAAGAGGAATGAATGAATTTTAAAGTAATAAATTCTAAAATAATCAAATATTCAGCGGTTGAATTGCATAAAACACATACACATGAATCTTGAAAAGATAATATTGACAAAATAAGCAATTTCTTTAAAAATATGTACACAATGACTCTGATAACTATAATGGTAGATGGTGATATATTAATATTAAATTATACTATATATTTTTAATGAGTATATTAAAATATGAGTGGGAGTAATACAATTAACTTTGCTGTTTTTACTTGGGGAGACAAATATTGAGAAAAGGATAGAAAGAGATGATTTGCTCTTATCTATAGTTCTCATGTTTAAAATTAAAAAGGTTTAAATTAAATGTGGTATAATATGAACATTTGTTAATTTTTTTTTCTGAGTATATGTTTTCTGTAATGTTAAGTAAGTGTGAAGTAATTCACGATTTAAACTATAAGAAAATCAAGTCTACCTTTCATTCTCTGTATGGAAAACTCTTATACATTTTTTTTAATACTCTTTGCAAATATATGAAAAAATTCTTGGCAGCCTCATAGAGTCAGAATTTGTAAGGTGTTTGAAATGACTTTCCTTATAAACAAATTTTGCACTGGGCTGGGATCATGTTACTGATATACCATCTTCTCTCTTCAGGGAACTAAATCAAGAAAATGACAGATAAAATTTTGTGTATAAATATGACATTTTCAAATAAAATCCTGCATAATCTTTTTAAATAGTGAAAAGATAGAATAAACAACTTACATTTCTTAAATAAAATGTGTAATTTTTAGGATGTGTGTGTGGGGAGGCTATATTTAATTTCAAGTGATGATTCAAAGTAACAGATCATCATGTAACTTAATTGAACTGCCAATACCTTAATTCTTTAAACCATGTATTTGACCTAAATTTGTAATCAATATAAATTTAAACTTATTATCCTTATTGGAACTTAAATAAGAATATAAAAATAATTGATAGCCACAGTATGTTTAAATGGTTTATTTCCTATGGATAATTTATGTTGTCCACATAGCTGAATTTTTACCTTATAAAGAGACTTTCAAATGAATATATATATCAGTCTTGAGACAGGACACAATTGCAAAGGCAAGAGTCAAAAAGTTTAAGCTTTTCCACTCTCCAATAACCTAGATATTCATGATACCCCATTGTTTATAAACATGAACTTCAGAGATTGAACAGGGTTCATTTTTTAGTATTATTGCACATTCTTTCATTTAGTCTCTTAAAGTCCTATATTAACTGTGAAATGGGAATAATAATAATATTTTTTCATAGGTTATCAAGGATGATTTAAAAGATAAATGATAAAGTGATTAGAATGGGACCAAAATGGCTTATTATTACTTATTACTACTATCATTATTTATTCTATAAAATCCTCTATTGAAACTCCTTTTAATATACTTATCTATATATTATCTATATACTTATCTTTTTTTTTAGTATTTTTAAAATTTAATTTTATTTTTTCAGTGTTCCAAGATTCAATGCTTATGCACCACAGCCAGTGCTCCATGCAATTTGTGCCCTCCTTAATACCCAACACCAGGCTTACCCAACACCCCACCCCCCTCCAAAACCCTCAGTTTGATTCTCAGAGTCCACAGACTCTCATGGTTCTTCTCCCTCTCTGATTTCCCCCAACTCAGTTCTCCTCCTCTCCTCCCAATGTCCCCCATGTTATTCCTTATGCTCCACAAGTAAGTGAAACCATACGATAATTGACTCTCTCTGCTTGATTTATTTCATAATAGCATAATCTCCTCCAGTCCCATCCATGTTGATACAAAAGTTGAATATTCATCCTTTCTTATAGAGGCACAATACACCATTGTATATATGGACCATATCTTCTTTATCCATTTATCTGTTGAAGGGCATCTTGGCTCTTTCCACAGTTTGGTGACTGTGGCCATTGCTGCTATGAACATTGGGGTACAGATGGCCCTTCTGTTCACTACATCTGTATCTTTGGGGTAAATACCTGCAGTGCAATTGCTGGGTCATAGTATAGCTCTATTTTCAATTTCTTAAGGAATCTCCACATTGTTTTCCAAAGTGGCTGCACCAACTTGCATTCCCACCAGCAGTGTAAGAGGGTTCCCCTTTCTCCACATCCTTTTCAACACTTGTTGTTTACTGTCTTGTTGACTTTGGCCATTCTAACTGGTGTAAGATGGTATCTAAATGTGGTTTGGATTTGAATCTCCCTCATGGCTAGTGATGATCAACATTTTTTTATTTGTCTGTTATCCATTTGTATGTCTTCTTTGGAGAATTGTCTGTTCATGTCTTCTACCTATTTTTTGACATGATTATCTGTTTTTTTGAGTGTTGAATTTGAGGAGTTCTTTATAGATCTTGGATATCAGCCTTTTGTCTGTAGTGTCATTTGTGAATATCTTCTCCCATTCCGTGGGTTACTTCTTTGTTTTGTTGACTGTTTCCTTTGCTGTGCAGAAGCTTTTGGTCTTGATGAAATCCCAAAAGCTCATTTTTGCTTTTGTTTCTCTTTCCTTGGAGACATGTCTTGAAAGAAGTTGCTGTGGCCGATGTTGAAGAGGTTACTTCCTCATGTTGAGGTCTTTTATCCATGTTGAATTTATCTTTGTGTATTGTGTAAGAGAATGGTCAAGTTTTGTTCTTCTGTACATAGCTGTCCAATTTTCCCAGCACCATTTATTGCATATACTTATCTTTTAAGAACTTACTGTTCTTTTTCAGATCCCGATTATTATATAGACTGATTAAATTCCTTCCTGGAATCTTCCTTTTGTCTCACATACCACAGACTCCATGTTCCTATATTAATCTTCTAATCATTCATGTGTGTCCTTCATTTGGAAGGTCATACATACTTTCCTTTTACTAAAATACTGGGTTTTGTCAAAGAGCCTCAACTCAATTTTACCAAGAATTTTTTTTACTTTATTTTTTCAATAATTATGTTAAATTGTTTCATTATCTACCCTCCAATGGCCAAAAGGGTATCTTTATGATATACTGCTTCTATAGCTAACAATTCTTTGTCACGTTAAAAGCTACTCTAGTGAAGAAACTCTTCTTAGCCTTGGGACTTCTTCTTTAACAGAGCCTAACTTGATTGGCTGCTGGAAGATGTTCACATTGAAGAGGAACATAGGGCACAGTTGTTACTTCCTCCACAGCTTTTTTGAGGTTGGGAAGATGTCCTGCCTTCTTCCTAAAATTTCCTCACAATGCAGAAGTAGCAAGTGCATGGCTAAAAATGGAGCTTTCCTATTTATCTTTCTCAAGATAAATATAATGTGAATAAATATATGGGTGAATTACAATATCCCATATTGTGATAGGGTAAAATATTGTCCCCCACTAAAGGAAGTGACTGACAAAATAGTTGCCTCTTAAGAAGTCCTTCCCTAAAATTGTTCAAACTATAACAGGCTTTTTGTTTTCTTAACTTAACTTAGGTTTGTAGCACCTTTATTTTCTATAGTTATCTAGAGAAGCGATCTCCAAACTTTTCCTTAAAGATGGATTGTAAATATTTTATTCTTATAGGCTATATTATCATGCTGCAACTACTTATCTCTGCCCTGGGAGCTGGAAAATCATCTTCAGGTACTACATACCATGAATGGGTGTGGCTATGTTTTAATAAAATTTTATCTAAAAAAATTGATGTGTGATCAGCAAACTGTAGTACTTGAGCCATAGTCTACAGCATTTTCTTCTCTTTTCATTAAGGCATCAATTTGTGGGCAGAACATAGGACAGAAGTTACATGCTTATTCTAGAGAAGTAGAAAGATTATTTTTTAGTAATATTTCATATCACTTCAATTGTTTCAACAAATATACTCTTGAAAGTCACAATAAATAAATACTTCCACTATAGAAAACACAGCAATCAGAAGGACAACACTAACAACAAAAAATCTACCAAAAATAACAACAACAAAACCCCCAAACAAACAAAAAAACCCAAAATAAACAATGAAATCACATTATTGTATACATGAAAACAATGGGTTGACTTCCAAATATTTCCACTTGTGGTTTCATTGGTTTCTCCCATTTTGGCTTCATAAGCCTTACGTCTCTTGGCCTTTCTCCTTAGGAGAAAGTGTTAGGCTATGTACAAACACTCTGACCTAGAATTTCTTTGTGTTATCAATGATGGCAGTTCGTGGCTTTATTAAATGCACTAATTAATTAATGAGGTTGAAAAAAAGGTCCTGGACAAAATCTATATATTTAGAAATCAGGCAATGCTATTTACCTCTTCTACCATTCAGAGTTCTCCAGATAAACAAAACAAACAGAAGTAAATATTAAGTATATTTAAATACCTATGAAATATGTTTGTTTTTATTTATTATGAGATGTTGGCTCATGCAATTATGGAGGCTGAGAAGTACCATGATATGTTGTTTGAAAACTAGAGGTACAGGAAAGCCAGGAGTGTAGTTCAATCTGAGGCCAAAGGCCTGGAAACCAGGGTTGAAAATCTTGGTATGAGGGCAGGAAAAGACCAATATTGCAGCTCAATCATACAGGTGTAAGTGATGAATCTTCCCTTTCTTCACCTTTTGTTATATTCAGGTCCTCATACGATTAGCTAATTTCTGCCCACACAGGAGAAGACAATCTGTTCTACTGAGTCCACCAATTCTAATGTTAATCTCATGTGGAAACACTCTCTTAGACACACTCCAAAATAATGTTTAGCCAAATATCTGGGTACCCCATGATTCAATTGAGTTGACATACAAAATTAGTCATCACAAATCCACTCCTTGTCAACCTGGCACGCACACAGTATCCTTAAACCCCCTTTAAGCTCCCAATAAATTCAACAATATGGTTACAAGTCCACCTAACAGGATACAATCATCCTGTATTCAAGTAAAACCACATTAACCTTTCCCCAGAAGAGGAGGCAAAGCTCTTAAGTGATGTTTACTATTGCTGATATCCTAAACCTTAAATACTGTGATGTAGAATTAAGAGTACTTAAATAGTATGATATGAAGTCAGTAGATCTTATGTTACATGATGAAAGAATAAAAAGGGAAAGAAAGTAAATTTATATATCTATACATTATATAAAGTTATTCAAAACAAATAAGAAGGGCATATTTATGACAATTATAATCGTCATTTTTGTAACTGGACATATGGTTGTAGTTGGTATTTATAACTACCTTCTCATACTACCCATTCTGTATTTCTTTACCTTCAATCAAGCACCTTACCAAGTTCTTTACCTGGCAGGGTGACTAAACCTTCATAACTGAAGAGTTTGAGCTATTAGTAGTCATGATTTGATTGGATTGTTATAGTTTTCCATTAGCCTTTATCAAAGGGTCTGATGATATTGAGACATCTTAAGCAATCTCCTGTATTCTAGACATATTCTTCTTTAACTCTAAAGTGGAGAAGAAGTCAGGATCAGCCAGCAGAGTAACCCCCTTCATTTGTCTGTTGATTCAGAGTCATGAGGAGTCCAAAGTGGCCAGGTGGTAGTCTTAATTGCCAGTTCAGTGAAATCATTGTTGTACTTCCCAATTGGAACATTACTTGTTGTTTTTGTTGTTTGTTGTTTTTTAACGAAGCTCTGCACCCAATGCTGGGCTTGACCTCACAACACCGAAATCAAGAGTCCCATGCTCTACAGACTGAGCCAGCCAGGTGCCCCAAAGCACTCCTTTTTATTGAAACTAAGATATCTAAGATAGTAGAGCATAAAATCACAGAAATAGGAAAGCAATTTTCATACAGGCTTACTGGGTGTAATAGTGAGTGTGCTATAACGATGCCCACACCTTAATTCCTGGATCTGTGAATCCTAGCTAAGGGAGATACAGCATCATATTTTAGACATTGATTGAGAACATATATCAATTTTTGAATCCTTTAGCCTCTACCAGGTGTGGCCACCTAGCTGTTACTGTGAATTTTCAGAAAAATCAGAAAAAATTCTGTGTGGGCATGACACACATATCACCATGACAGTCATATTACTAAGACACCTACCTAATATTTTACCCAAATTAATCAATTGTGTGAGGAGATATCAGGAAACTATGTCAAGGGTATACATTTCTACAAAGTTTAGTGCAGCTATGGGTAACCATATGCTATAATTCTAGGACAAAAGGCTTTCTTTCCCTATAAGAAGACAAAATCTAGTAACAAAAATTATCCCCTTGACCAAACTCTGGATAGGCTCCCTGAGATTTATTCTTAACTAGACCTCAACCATGACTTATAAAAACTGCAGATTCATTTATGTACTCCTCACTTCCTCCAACCCAATTGAAATACTTGAACAAACCCTAGCACAATTTCTAAGAGCTCAAGGTCACATGCCCAGGATAAGAATTCCAGCACTCTTAAGTTCCTGCTCAAAGCTGCCAAAGAAAATATTATTTATTCCAGTCAACATCTGATTATAGGGCCCCTGTCTCCCTGTCTCTGTGGGAAGGCAGGAACCAAACTTCAATAAGTAGCTGATAGCAAATTCAGATGGGTTTTACAGGGACCAAAAATTTCTTCCTGCTTTTTATTAACTTCCACTTCCCTGACTGAGTCTCACTTATTTTTCCATATTCCCTTATTCTCCATTTAATACTCCTGGTCACCCCTGCAGAAATAGAAATTGGGTTCTGTTCATTCTGGATCCTCTTTCCTATTTTAATAGTTTGGTGCTGATTAATATCTGTTCTTTTCACTGAAACTAGTGTCTGAATTTTTGAATCTATGACAATAGCAAGGTTATGTTTCTTTTATTTTGATTTTTAATTTAAGTATACCAGGAATGTGAACAAAATACTAAAAGGAGCATGGGCTATCTTGGGTCCATGAAGATGAAAGTCATATACTAAGGGTGATACTGAAGGAAGAAATAGCCCACTTAGATCCTAAACAACAGCTTCAAGTAACTTATCATGAGTGATATGAGACTGGCTACTTTTAGGTTGTTATATAAAAAAACAAAAACAACAACAAAAAAAACCCCTCTTTATTTGATCAAGTCACTATAGCCTGATTTCTATACATACAGTGTAACACAATGCTAACTGATGTAATTTGTTCCAAACATGGCATCTTAACTTACTACATGAGGCTAGAAAAATCTCTACCAAAATGAGGGAATTGGACTATATGACCTAAAAGTGTCCTTCCAATTCTGACATGCTATTTATTTATTTATTTATTTACTAGAAGTCTCCTCACCTGGCATGGAGCCCAATATGGAGTTTGAACTCACAACACTGAAACTAAGGCCTGAGCTGAAATCAAAAGTCAGATGCTAAATTAACTGAGCAACCAAGAACCCCTACTTCTGAGATTCTTTCCTTTTTTTTTTTTTTAGTTTAAATTCAATTATCCAATGTTTAGTGTGTCATTTTTTTTAATATACTGTTCAACGATTCATTAGTTGGGTATAATGCCCAGTTCTCGTCACCACACATACCCTTCTTAATACCCATCATCTAGTTACCGTATCCCCACACCCATTTCCCTTTCCACAACCCTCAGTTTGTTTCCTGGAGTCAAGAGTCTCATATGGTTTGTCTCCGTCTCTTATTTCTTCTCATCCAGTTTTCCTTCCCTTCCCCTATTGTCCTTTACACTATTCATTATGTTCCATATACAAGTGAAGCCATATGAAAATTGTCTTTTTCTGCCTTATTTATTTCACTTAGCATAATTCACCCCAAGTTCCATCCATGTCTATGCAAATGGTAAGTACTCATCCTTTCTGACGGCTGAGTAATAGTCCATTGTATGTATGAACCACATCTTCTTTATCCATTCATCTGTTGAAAGGCATCTCAGGTCCTTCCACAGTTTGGGTATTGTAGACATTGCTGCTAGGAATATTGGGGTGCATGTGCCCCTTCTTTCCACTACACCTGTATCTTTGGGGTAAATACCTAATAGGGCAACTGCTGGGTCGTGGGGTATCTCTATTTTTAACATCTTGAGGGGCCTTCATACTGTTTTCCGGGGTAGCTCTACCAGCTTGCGTTCCCCCCAACAGTGTAAGAGGGTTCCCCTTTCTCATCACCCTTGCCAACATTTATTGTTGCCGGTCTTGTTAATTTTAGCTATTTTAACTCGTGTAAGTGGTAGCTCATTGTAGTTTTGATTTGTATTTCCCTGATGGCTAGTGACATGGAGAATTTTTTCATGTGTCTGTTAGCCATTTGTATGTTCTTTGGAGAAGTGTCTGTTCATGTCTTCTGTGCATTTCTTGACTGGATTATTTGTTTTTTGGATGTCAAGTTTGAGAAGTTCTTTATAGACTTTGGATACTAGTCCTTTAACCATAATGTCATTTGAAAATATCTTCTCCCATTCTGTAGGTTGCCTGTTAGTTTTGTTGACTGTCTCCTTTGCAGTGCAGGAGATTTTTATCCTGATGAAGTCTCAAAAGTTGATTTTTGCTTTTGTTTCCCTTGCCTTTAGAGATGTGTCTACAAGAAGTTGTTTTGTTCAAGGATGAATTAATCATACAATCTGAATCTAAAATCTTTTGTCCAGAGTGCCTTTTATGGCTTTCTTAAACATATGTTAACAACAAATACTTCTAGTTACTTATTCATGTGCCTTCTGTAAACTTGCACGGTTCTTGATATGTTTAAAATAGGAATTTCTCATTTGCTGAGATCTACCTGTAATATCACCAACATCTGAAACCTAAACATGCATTCAACTTAATTATTCTGTATTTATCCTCCTTGCAACCTCATGTCTTAATTAAATTTTATTGTGCATGATGATGTTAGAAATTATACAGTTAGTGCTATGTATACCACATCTGCTAAAACTGAACTGAGGGCATTTATGCATGAAGATAGACTCTCAGGCATAAATATAGGCTGGACATTCCCAATGGGTCCAGTAAACGAAACAGAGGACAGAACACAGTTTCAAATATTGACTAATGTGTGAATATCCTTATTTTCATGCCAGTATTTCCTTTTTTACTCTCCTAGAACTTACTCTCCCCATCATGGCCTAAGGGAATTTAGATGATTCCAATTTTGTAGCAAATGTCTAGAGAATTCTTGTGAAAGAGATTAAAGTGCAGGTGTATGAAAAACAGAGATACTCTTTCCCAAACTGAGGTTTTAGGCACAGGGCAGAAATGCAGGGAGCAGGAAGAGAATAAAGATGTGGTACAATTTAGACATACATCCCAGAAATACCAGGTTTAAATTGTTAGTTGTCTCAGGAATTAAAAAGTGATGAAGTACTTACTTATATGGCATTCAAAACAATAATGATATAAATCCCTAAATTAGATTAGAAATTGAATAAAATTTGTGTCTGTGACCACTGTTTTAAACTGATCACTAGTCTGTAGTACTAAAATCAAATAATTTAAAACTATTATTTATGTATTTATGCATTTATTTGTGGTCTTGCTTTACTGATGATCTAAACACTTCCTTATGTGCTGATATTTCCGGGCATAATTCATGGTACTCCACAGGCAGCTCAGTGGAAGCAGCGGGTGCTGAGAAGGAAAAGCAGGGGCTTAAAATGTGGAGACACAGCTAGGACTTGGCTACATGAAAACTTGGATTCAGATGTTCCTGGTTCTAAATCCCACACTTTTCCATTCTTTATCTAGCAAAGTAATTGTAACATCAAAGATACACAGTAAAGACAATTTATAAATAGAAAATAAATTCATTTCTTTTAAAGTAGGAAACAGATGGGAAAAGCAGATGTTGGAGTCTCAAGCCTGAAAGGAGAAGAGAGAAGAGTTAGGGTGAAGGAATGTAAAAGGCCTTAGTAGATGAGGTAAGAGAAGGAAGAACCAGTGCAAAAGCCCCAAGCTCCAATCTTCAGCCAAGGAATCTCATCTATAAGCATATCATAACCTAGGAAATAGTGAAGCAAAGTTTCATTCTCCCCAAATCAAAATACCCCTAGGTCAGCATTTAAATAACTTTCTGTGTGCACTATCCTAACAAAATACTCCATCACCAACATTATTGAAAAATGCAACACAATAAATAAGCACATGAAACTTATAAATTTCCAGTGAATTGCAAATACAATGTTCTGAGCCAACATATGTTAATTTGCATACTTTGTTTAACTTGCAGTCTTTAAAAATTATTTAATCACAGGATACTTTATTCTTTAAAATTTCTATTAATATAGCACAAAGCTGGGGTGCCTGGGTGACTCAGTTGGTTAAGCGACTGCCTTCAACTCAGATCTCAGAGTCCCCCAGATCTAGTCCCACATTGGGCTCCCAGCTCCATAGGGGGTCTGCTTCTTCCTCTGACCTTCTCTCCTCTCATGCTCTCTCTCTCTCACTCTCTCTCTCTCAAATAAATAAAAATTTTTTAAAAATCTTAAAAAAAAAATATATATATATAGATATATAGATATATCTATATATCTATCTATCTATCTATCACAAAGCCAGTGTATCATGAAACACAGTTTGAGAAATACTGCATTAGCTTACTTTTCTAATACAATTTCTAGGTCACCATGGGGGGAGTTAATGCTACATAATAAATTTGAAACAGAATCAACCTAAGTACTAGATGTCATATAGTATAAGGATAATTCAGGAAACATGATTAGGATGTAAATAACACAAAGGTATCTAAGTAAAAGTATTGTCTAAATCCAGGAGAAGAAAGGCTATTGGAAATAATAAAATATAATGGCTAAATGGTGGTCGGCTATAATTGGCATAAAAAAAAAAAAACTTTTAGCATTTTCTGTTTTGCACATGATCTAAAATAAATTTGCTTTGAGTGAGATAATTAGAATGTTTTGTATGGTAATATTATTTTCCAGTGGTTCAAGCTGTTCAGGGTAATTTATATTTCCTTTTCATTGCTATTTATGCAGTTGAATTGCTCACTGGTGGTAGATTGCCCTTTTGCTGAATTTGAAAATGTATATCACTAATCAGAGTTGGTCTGCACAGCCATTAGATTGCATTTAGTCAACTCTCTTTACCAACATGTCTAGTATGTAAGTAATTTTTGGTTAATGAAACCATTTCTTGAATATAGTAACATGCCTTCCAAAACTGTTAGTTATCTAAGACTCTGGACTGCTAAAATTCAAAGAAACTGACTTAATAACATTGATTTAACAACATTAATATTTCCTTTAGTTTTCAGAAATTGTTTTGGAAACTTTCAGTGGTTTAGAGTTTTCCATAAAGATAAGCTTTGAAGTTACATTTCCCATGTGTAAAGTTCAAGATGAAAAATTCTGTTTGGCAGACTATAAGCCAGTCATTCAAAAGTACCATTTTCCCCCACCATAACTCATAAATACATGCTCCTCTAAGTTACTCTCCATAACTATAAGATGCTTTCATCCAGACAATTTCTGATCCATGAGATTTTATATTTAACACAAAATATCTGTATAATCACTAATGCATAAATAACCATCTTTTTTCAAATTTCTTAATGAAAAGATACAAGACATAATTTATAAAAAATAATGATTCTAGGAATATTAGATCCTCATAAACATACAGTAATTTACTGAGGAGACTTTACTACTGGCCGCTCAGTATTAAAGCTATAGTCAGTAAGATAAGAATTTCTATCAGTTTTTAAATAATCATTTATCAAAAGCTTGTCATATATATTATTTAAGTGTGTAGTCAATGCAACTGTCAATTGTCTTAAAGATATTGATCAAGACCCTAGTATGTGCATTTCATTATGGTACATAAGTGAACAAAAAACTTACATGAAGAAATAAAAAGACCATGGTACTACACTGGGAAAAAAAAGTAAACAATAGTGGAAGAAACTGAAATACACATGAATATTACCAAAAAGAAAAAGAAAAGAATTTGAGGGAAGGGTAGCATAATAATGATAGTAAAAGCAACCTGTATCTAGTCTGCATTTATTTTTATTCTAGGAAACTTAACATATTAATTTTTTTCTTTTATTTCTTTTCAGTGTTCCAGAATTCATTGTTTATGCACCACACCCAGTGCTCTATGCAATACATGATCTGCATAATACTCACCACCAGGTTCACCCAACTCCCTACCCCCTCCTCTCCAAATCCCTCAGTTCGTTTCTCAGCATCCACAGTCTCTCATGGTTCCTATTCCCCTCTGATTTCCCCCAACTCTCTTCTTCCCTCCATCTCCCCATGTCCTCTGTGTCATTCCTTATGCTCCACAAGTAAGTGAACCTATATGATAATTGACTTTCTCTGCTTGACTTATTTCACTTAGCATAATCTCTTCCAGTCCCAACCATGTTGATACAAAAGTTGGATATTCATCCTTTCTGATGGAGGAGTAATACTCCATTGTATATATGGACCACATCATCTTTATCCATTTGTCTTTTAAAGGACTCTTGGTTCTTTCCACACTTTGGCAACTGTGGCCATTGCTACTATGAACATTGGGGTACAGATGGCCCTTCATTTCACTATATCTGTATCTTTGGGGTAAATACAATTGCAGAGTCATAGGGAAATTCTATTTTTAATTTCTTTTTCTTTTCTTTTTTTTTTAAATTAATTTCTTAAAGAATCTCCACACTGTTTTCCAAAGTGGCTGTACCAATTTCCATTCCCACCAACAGTGTAAGAGGGTTCCCCTTTCTCCACATCCTCTCCAACACATGTTGTTTACTGTCTTGCTAATTTTGGCCATTCTAACTGTTGTAAGGTGGTATCTCGATATGGTTTTGATTTGAATCTCCTGATGGCTAATGATGATGACCATTTTCCTGTGTCTGTTATCCATTTGTATGTCTTCTTTGGAGAAGTGTCTGTTCATGGCTTTTGCCCATTTTTTGAAGTGATTATATTCTTTTATTCTTTCCACAACACTATGACTTAGGCAAAATTATTAGCTCCATTTTACGTAGAAAAAGTCTGAGCTTCAAATAAATGAAATAACTTGCCTGTGGTAGGTAAAGTGACCAGGTTCAAACCCCAAGAAGCAAGGCTCCAAAGCCTATACAATTTAATAGTTTTGTTATACTACATTTGGAAATTTGAATGGAGTAGGGCATTAAAAACACTAGTTGGCTTTAGAGTCCTTTTTTAAAATAGAAAGATACATATATTTTATACATATAGATATATGTAACATATGCTTCCTATAAATAGGTATGTGTGGATATATAAATATAGACATTTCTTAAAAGGTATTTACACTGGTGAATTTACAGAGTAGCAGGGCTGCTTTGTAAACAAAAATATTTTTGGTCAACTCACTAGAATTAATCTATTTCAGGGACATTTCACACCCTTCTATCCACTTAGTCCATAAACTACATATAAAGCTCCAATGGCAGTAATTTATGTGAGACAATATCTCAAAGAACTAACACACAATGATTCCCTTTCTGTAAGTGTGTCTGAATTGGAAGATGAATTATAATCACAAAATTGGTGAATGCAAAATCAGAGTAAGTAAAACTAATTGGTCTTGGGAATGGTTGATAGGATATTATTTCCAGATTATATATTCATATTCTAGCATGGAAATATTATGAATATAAAGATCATTAAAAATAAAAACAATGTCTGAATATGTGGCCTCTTTCATCTACTTGAGAGAAATCAGATGAGAAAGTCTTACTGAATGCTTTCTTTCAGGGTGAATGTATGTATGTATGTATATATGTATAATTTAAAGTAACACATTCTCTTTTTAAGAAAAAAAATCAAGAATGTGGGATATCTTACTTTTAAGTAATCTCTACACCTAAAGTGGGATTTGAACTCACACCTCTGAGATCAAGAGTTGCATGTTTTACCAACTGAGCCAGCCAGGCACCTCTGAGAATGGACATTTTATAAAAGAAAATGAAAATTATTGATAATCATACATGACTAATTTCTTTCACTATATGCACATTCTGTTTACCTTTTTTAAAAAATATATTTATTTGAGAGAGAGAAAGAGAGAGTGTGAGAGAGAGAGAGAGCAGGAGCAAGGAGAGGGGCAGATGGAGAGGGAGAAGCAGATTCTTCTCTGAGCAAGAAGCCTGACAAAGGGCTCTGATCCCAAGACCCCAGGATCATGACCTGAGCTGAAAGCAAATGCTTAAGCCAGTAAGCCACTAAGCCACTTACCAACTAAGCCACCCAGGCCCCCCTACCCTTTTTAAAATATGAAGTCAAAATGAATACTTATTCAGGTCAATTAGTTTTCAACATTCTTATCTTATAAAACCACATATTTTTCCATTGAGATATGTCATAATTTAATTATGAATTCCCTTGGTTTTATTTATTTATTTTTTATTTTTTAAAAAGGTTTATTCTAGAGAGAGAGAGAGATGTTGAGCAGGAGGTGGTGGGGAGAGGCAGAGGGAGGAGAGAATTTCCAGCAGAGTCCCCACTGAGCTTGGAACCCTACACAGCTCTTAAGACCAGGACACTGAGATCATGACCTAAGCTGATATCAAAAGTCTGCCACTTAACCTATTGAGACACTCGGACACCTCTGTATTTCCTTGTTTTTAGACATTTAGATTGTATCCATTTTTTCACTACTAAAAACATTCTATGCTAAACATTGCACTAAATAAATTTTAACCCAATTTTCAGAATTTTCACTTAGATTGTGATCTTAAATGTGGAACCAATGGAACAAAATATTTGTATAACATTATTAATAAAAATATTTTTTCAGAAGGAAATTGTATTCAGTGAATATTTCCTTTTCTGTTTCTTTAATTTCTGGTAAGGTTAAAATTTTATCCTTATGTGTATATTAGGCAATTTGCCATTTCTATTATTTGAAATGTATCTTCTAAAACATTATTTATTGAAGTCAATTTTATGAATTCTTTATACATTAAAAATTAGCTTTTGCTCAGATTTGTTTTTCTACATATTTCATCCAGCATATGGTTTACATTCAATGTGTTTCATGATATAGATTGATATCTTCCCAAAGAATTTAATATATATATAAGAATATTTAAGTAGATAAGATTTCAGAAAGATAGATTGAGCTTTATTTCACAAAACACTGAACTCTGTGATATAAATCTTAAAGGGAAAAAAAAAGATAATGGTGAAGAGAAAGATCAATACAGCTTGAGGACTTAATGAAGTAAATTAGAAATTCCATGTTTCTATTCAACATACACTTATAGAGTGGGAACAATATGTTAGGCACTGACTAGGTTTTGAGAATGTAGGTTGGAGATGGAATAAGAAAACCACTGACTCTTCCTTCAAGAAATGTATAGCTTATTTCGGGAGAAAAATTTAAACAAATAAAGGGAAATATAAGTGCATTGCATTTAATAGGGGCTCTTCTGGTTACTTAGGCATTAAGTATGGGAAGAATTTGACTCAGTAATAATAATGAAATAAGGAAATTTTTATTTAATAAAGAACATAAGCCAAGAGGATATCAACATGATGTGATTTGAGCAATAAGAACTCCTTCAAGCAAGAAGAACAGAGAATATCAGGCATATGACATCAGGCATAGAACAAAAGGCTTAATTTTGAGGGCATCATATCAAATATTAAGATGAGGGTTTTAGATTTTTTTCTATAAGCATAAGGAACATCAGATTTTAAAAAAAAGGCATTGGCTTTAGAATTTGATAAACTTTTTTACCAATTTAATTCAAGACAAATTTTTAAATAATGCTTCATTTTGTCTTAAGTATCCAAATACTGTCTGATTCTGCTCTTGACTGTGTTGTTGTAAACACAGGGAAAAAAAATCTCTTTCCAAAAGTGAAAAGATTAAAAAGAAAAAAAGAAACTAGAACAGGTTGATATAAGAAAAATCATAGGTTTACAGACTAGAATTATATGCTTTTAAACATTGTTCAACCAGCAATTCTGAGTGTAATTCTTAGAAAATCATCTTTCTTATTATCAATTCTTTATTTAATAAATGTAGATAATGACATACAAATCTTGAATATTTTTAAAATTAGATGTAAAATATGATGTTAAGCCTATAGAAGTATTAATATAAATATATGATTCTTTTTCCTAACAAAGTTTACTTTTGAAAATAGCCACTGCATCATAAAGTGTGGGTCAATTTTTCAATTTGTATTTTCTGTCATTTTTACTGTACATTTGGTTTAGTTAATTAATAGATTATATTGGTTTTCTGATTAAAATATATGTCAATAATTCACTTATAAATTTATTTTTAATAGCATAAATGCAATTTATACTTTGGAAATAATACCATGAAATTTTATAAAATAAAATTCTTAAATTTATAAATATTAGTTAAATCTTTTATTTAAAGAATACACTTTAAAAAAAAAAGATTTTATTTATTCACTTGACAGAGATCACAAGTAGGCAGAGAGGCAGGCAGAGAGAGAGAGAGTGGAGGAAGTTGGCTTCCCGCTGAGCAGAGAGCCTGATGTGGGGTCCATCCCAGGATCCTGGGCTCATGACCTGAACTGAAGGCATAGGCTTTAACCGACTGAGCCACCCAGGTGCCCCTAAAGAATACACCTTTAACAGTTTGGTCTAGATATTCTCCTAGTAGTTTCCATGTGAACAAATATCTACAGCTTGAGTACATACATATATTTATTTTCATTATTACAGACATAATACATGCATATGAAAATAAAACTCAAGTATAAAATGATATAAAATAGTAAAATAAATTCTCTGTCAAAAATTCTCTCAATTTTGTTTCACCTTTAAGCATAATAATTTTAAAATTTTTCTACCTACTTTATTGACTTTAATAACTAATTTGTGTATATGTTGTTACAAATATAATTCAAATACTGCTAATTTCTTCCTCAATCAAATCATAAAAGGTATTCAATATTTCTTTTCATTATTTGTCAACAATTCACTGTTTTCTTCCTGTTTCTGTGTTTGAGATTCATATGTTCTCGTACCCACTAATCATTACTTTTTGTTGCTATATAAACTCCATTTTTAAAATATAGCACAGTTTAGATATATCCATTCTACCTCTGAAGGACACTTAGGTTATTTCCAGTTTGGCACTATTATAATACAAGTATTTTAGAAGCCATTAGCACTTGTTTTAGTATATTGCTAGGCATGGAATTGATAAGCTATAAAGTGTGATATGACTATGTTTCATGATACAGAAAAGTAATTTGCTAAAGTGGTTGCACCAATTCATATTCACAACGAATGTTCCACATCCTTGCCAGACTTGACATTTTCTGTTTAACGTGATGTATCTTGGTGGTTGTGTAATATTTTCTCATCTTTATAAATTTTCATTTCCTGTATGATTAATGCTAAACATTATTTCATATGTGAGTGGTTCATTTGAATATCTTATATACAATATAGATTTGTAGTAACTTTTATATATTGTAGATAATAAAGCTATTATTATATATGAAAAGTGAAATTATTTTTCCCAGTCACTTCTGTTTCCATTTTATTAACATCATTAATTGTTGATAAGAGTTTATAGTATTAATAAAATCCAATTTATCAATCTCAATTTTAGTTACTTAATAAAATTTTCTTACCTTAAAATCATGAAAATATTAACTTAACTACATTTCCTTCCAGATGCTCTATCTAGTAAATGTTAGAATACCATCTATATTCCTAGTAATCTTTTTAGCAAGAAAGCCTGTTTTGTCTATTAAATAACCTACTACTTTTCCTTAAATTAGCCAATTTAGTGTATGTATACTGTATATATAATTATGTTTTACTTGCATTTTTCTGATGATTAATGACATTGACATGCTTATTGTCCATTAACATATTATCTTCTGTGAAGTGAATATTAAAATTTTCCCCAATTTTGAAGGAGTTCATTATTTGTCTTTTTATCATTCAGTTTTAAGGGTTCTAAATATATTCTAGATATAAGCTATTTGCTGACATATGGTTTTAAAATTTTCCCTGTCATTGGCATAACAATTTTAAAAATGTTTCAAAAAGGTTTTTACTTATTTGTTTGAGGGAGAGAGAGTGTGAGAAGAGAGAGAGGGAAGGAGGGAGAGAATCTCAAGCAGAACACACACTGATTGTGAGCCCCACTAAGGGGCTTAATCTCTCAACCCTGAGGTCATAACCATATCTGAAATCAAGAGTCAGCCACCCAGCTGACTGAGACACCTAGGTGCCTCTAGGTTATCATTTTTTTTTTATTTTAAATTTTTTTTCTAAAAAACAAATGTCTTTGTTACTAATTAAGTCCATTTGCTCCTTTAACAGTAGGCTTCCTTTTTTCTTTTATGGTTTTGTTTAAGAAATCTTTGCCTAATCCAGGGTCACAAAATTTTACTTTATCTTTTTTTCAGAAGTTTAATAATTTTAGATCTTGGATTTATGTCAAAATTCCCATTTTATTTATTTTTTGAGGAACAATTTTACATTTTCTATTCCAATTAGCTTCTTTTCCCTACCTTATCACAGTGGCTAAGACTTCTACTACAGTGTAAAACACTAAGGTTGAGATCATAAATTTTTGCCTTGTTCCCGAGCTTAAGCAAAAAGAATTAAGCACTAAATTATTGAGTATGATGCTAATATAATAATAGTTTTATTAACAGCTAAATTTTTTGAAGCCTAAATTAGATCGAATGTCTTCCTTGTTTGCTGAGAATTTTTGTCCTGAAATTATATTGAACTTTGTCAAATTAGTCTTTTTTCCATTTATTGAAATAAATGTCTGGTTTATCTTTTGAATTTTATTAACATAAACAAATTGATTTATTTCTAGGTATTAATTTATCCTTGTATTGCTCTGGATTAATGTCACTTTCCACAATATTTTATATTCCTCATGTACTGCTGGATTTACTTTTGTAATATATAACTTATTTTTGTGTGTAAATTGTTGGGGAGGAAGACTGGATTTGTAGATCCCCAAAAAGCCCCATCCCTGGTGTATTATCAGAATTCAATCTATTTTATTTTTCCTTGGAGAAGCCCCACCCACAGATATTGCGGTATCATAATCTGACTCAGATTTTCTATGTAAGAAACATCCTATACCCAGGGTATTTGTTGAAAATAATTAGTGGCAATTGTTAAACATCACAGTTACTTGAGAGTCCAGTTATCTGTTTATATAAACAAGATCCTATATAGAAAGTTGGAATGGAGAATGAAATATCTATGGATGATTTGGAAAGGCTGTGATACATTCCTGGGATTTTAGAAGACTGCATGCCTGTGGAGGACTATATGGATGTCCAAGAAATGGTAGAAAGGGCCCTAATCTCACAACTCTGGCTGATTTTGAGGCCATGCATGATTCAGAAGGGAATGCTAAGGCATAACTGTAAAGTATTTTGTTAAGATGTGCCCAACACATATGCAGAGCTCCTTGGGAAAGTATGGAATAATAAATGTTCTAAAATTTCACAAAATCTATATTCAATCATTAGCTGATCCATAAGCTAACCAAACTGAGGATTCAATACTAGAATATTATACAGAATGCAGACAACATACTATTAGTCAGGGAAATTAATTAACAAAAACAAAAATATAGTAAAACCTATAGCAACCAAAACCAAATGAGCAACAACAATAAATTCTGGGAAGTGGTAAAATTGGATTTCCAGAGCTATCACATTATATTATCTAGAATTTCAAAAATTTGACAAAAGTTAGGAGACATGCAAATGAAGAGAAACTTGTGGCCAAACACAGTGAAAAAGCTATTGTAGACATTAATTTTGAGGGGGCTAAGATATCAAATTTACTAGATGAAGACTTTAAATCAGCTATTTAAATATGTTGAAAGAAACAAAGAAAACTCAATATAAAGAATCAAAGAAAAAAATGAAAACAATATCTCACCAAATATAGAATGTCATGAGATAAAAAATAAAATAAAATACCCAAATAAATAGTCTCAATAAAATATACTCAATAATATATATATAATATATATAGTATATATATATATACACACAATAAATATAAATATACTCAATAAAAAAAGTAAAGAAAAATTCACCAAAGGGGCTCTAGAACAGGGAAGAGAGCATCAGCAGAACGGAAGATAGCTTAACTGAGATGATCAAGTCTGAGGGAAAAGAAAAGAACAAAGAAAAAAAACTGAACCTCAGAGGAATCTGGGGCACCAGGTAAGGTAATAATAGAAACATGGGAGTTTTAGAAGAAGAGGAGAAAGCAAAAGGAGCACACATAATTTTTGAAGAAATAAGAAATTGGAATGAAGAATAGCAATCTACTTATACAAGAAGTTTAAGAAAATCCACGTAGAATAAAATCAAAGAAATCCATACCTAGACACACCATAGTCAAACTGTCAGAAGCTAAAGACAGAGAGAATCCTGAAAGAAGCAAGAGAAGAAATAACCCATTACATACAGGGAATCCTCAATAACATTAACAGATGACTGCATCAAAACTTTGAGGTCAGAAAACAGTGGGATGACAATTTGAAAGAAAAATACATTCAAGAAAGAACTTTATTTCTAGCAAAACAATACTTCAAAAATTAAGCAGAAATTAAAACATTCTTATTTCAACAAAAACTGCCACTATCAAAGTTTTCCTATAATAAATACTAATGGCACTCCTTTGGACAGAGAGAAAAGAATATAAGAGATAACTCAAATCTACATCAAAGAATGATTGCTCCAGTAAAGGCAATGATATAAGTAAGTATAAATGACAGTATGAAATGTATTTTTGTAATATTTTTCTTCTCCTATCTCATTTAAAATATAGCTGCATAAAACAACAATTATAAAATTGTTTTGCTGGACATGCCATTTATAAGTAGAATTTGCACAGAAAAAATAGCACAAGGGAGGAGCAAAGCATGCATTATATTGGAGAAAAATTTCTATATATTAGTGAAATAAGGTTAGAAATGATCTGACCATTAACCTAGAGATAACTAGAATAGCTATAGTGATATACAAAGGAAAAAAAATTAAGACAAAAATTGTTACTAGAGAGCAACAGGGACATTTGAGAATGATAAAAGTGTCAATCCATCAAGAAAATATTAACATATATGTACATGGCAATTATATATATGATGAAAAACAAAATTCAGGGGAGAAATAGATAATTAAATTATAATAGCTGCAGACTTCAATACTCCACATTCAATAATGGATAGAACTAGCTTTAGATTTGTCAGAGTTTTGTGAGCAACTCTGCAAAGGGTGACCCAAACTGTGTTATTGAGTTTTAAAATAGAGTTATGTATTTTTTATTATTGAAGTAAAATTGGTATATAATATTTTTGAAGTGTGAAATATACAGTTATAATTCAACATCTATATACTCTACACAGTAATCACTACCAACAGCTAGTTACCATCCATCACACTAGATCTCAAAAACTTAGTCTGAAAAAAATTCTACATATTATTAATAATTTGTATTGATTGCTTATTGAAAATTTTGGATATTTTGGGTTAAATAAAATATATTATTAAAATTAAAAAATAATGGCTAAAACTAGCCAGAAAACGAAGAAGAGACTAGAAAGTTTGAACAATAATGTAAACAAACTAGACTGAACTGAAATCTGTAGAACATCTCACACAATAACAGCAAACACACTCTTCTCATGCCCACTTGAAATTTCCATCAAGATAAGCCCAAAGTTAGGCACATGCAAAAATTTTAGATTTTGTCACATGCTTTTTCTGTGTCTATTGAGATAATGTGGTTTCTCAGAAAAAACGAAAATTACAGTTTCTTTCTCTTTCTGATTTCTGGATTGGGAGTGTATCCTCCATGTTAGGTCATTCATTGTAGGTCATGCCCAGGGCAACAGAAATTGTAAAAGACTCAGGCAAGAGATTTTCCTGGATAAATGCTGTGTTCTAACAACATTCATAGAACAGCCTTACTGGGGTTTAGAAGTTTGAAGACAAATAGGCTGGTGAAAGCCACTTTTCCTGTTCTACTGAGGAAACATAATAGTAGAATGGCACCAATGACAGATTATGGTAACAGATGAATAAACAAGGAGAACTGAAGACATAGTATGGGTTCTTGCATGCAGTAATTAATGAATTCAGGTCAAATCCCGGACTTCCAAGCTACTTGTGTCAAGAGATTTGTTTTTTCCCTGAATGTAATTTGATTTTTGTATGTGTTATTTACAATCAAAGTGGTCTAATCAAAATAAATAGTAAGATTGTAAGGATGAATCAGTCTTATGTTAAGTTCTTTAATATATATATCCTAATATATTTATTGATTGTTATAATTGTGTATATGTTATTCACTGCAGAACCAAATAGTGAGATAGAATCCTGTAATCCTTTGTCATTCAGTTTGTGTGATTCAGAGATATGACAAGTAACACAAAACAAATATGTTAAATTTATATCATGACAAATTGATCAAAATGATGTCACATATTTGTTTTCACATTTGAACAATTATTATTTTTTTCTTTTTAGTCACTGAAAACAAATACTAAGACTTCACTTTTTAAATCAGGCTGTTTTGGAAGATATGTTTTCTGCTTTCTTTTAGAAAACATTTTTTTTGTTTGTTTGTTTTGTTTTGTTTGCTTTTTGTCTCAGAGCCCTTAGACTTTCATTTTAATATAGCAATTGCTGTGCTCGCTTCGGCAGCACATATACTAATATACCAATTGCTTTTTGTATCTGTTACATAGATGTTATTTTAAGATTTCTGCTCCTAATTTTTTGGGCTTATATCCATTATTTCCTGAATCTCATATTTAATTTTTATTCAACGTTTTAAACTTTGAATGAAGAAATATTTTCATTTCATAACTGAATTCTTACATAAGCAATTTAAGGTATTTACTATTTCATTTGTTGATATTTTATTTACATAAATATGTATATGTAATATTTATTTTAATTTATAATTCTCTAACTATTAGACATTTAAATGCTTAGAAGCCATTGGTATGAATATAGCCATTTAGCTAAGAATAATCTATTCATAGTCCTATGGGATTACATTTCTTATTGGTGAAGGAAGCTAGAATGGTCATATGGCTATTATTTGGTTAAACCAATTATTAGTCATGAACATGAAGCCACTATGAGGCTATCTATACACACAATTATACATATTTGCATATTTTATATTTTTATGTTTTGTTATTAATCCAGTAATCTATGTTTATAAATTATTGTATTTAATGTAAATTTCAGGACTTGTGATTATTAAGGAATATACCTGAATTTTCCCCGATTACTTTCAGTGATTTAGAAAGCTCTTGCATATCAAGCACTGTTCCAGGCACCAGGTGGAAATGTTTAACAAGGCATAATGTTCTCCTAGGATGTTTATATTTTGGTAGTTGTGTATTAAGAATTTTTCCTTTTTACAAGAAGAAAAGTAAAAGGGGATAAATTTAGGTATAACTTTAAGTAAATTTTGTGGAAATATTACTTTCCTGCTTGCTATTAGAAAAAAAGTCCAAGTTAAAGGAGACGGGGCAACCACATGGATGAAACTAGAGGATATTAGGATATTAGGCTACATGAAATAAGACAGCAGAGAAAGACAAATACCATGTGATCTCACTTATATGTGGGATTTAAGAAACAACACAAATGATCATGGGGGCAGAGGGAAGAGAGAGCCAACCAAGAAACAGACTCTTCACTATAGAGAACAAACAGGCTTATTAGAGGGAAGGTGGTCAGGGGAAGGGTTAAATAGATGACCGGGATTAAAAAGGGCACTTGTGATGAGCACTGGGTGTTGTCTGTAAGTAAGGACTCCCTAAATTCTACTCTAGAAACTGCTACTATACTGCATTTTAACTAACTGGAATTTTAATAAAAACCTGAAAAAAAAAAGTCAAAAAAGGGAGGTGGAGCCAGAAGATTGTGGAGCATCTATTACTTGCACCTCTTCTATTAGTCATAAGAATCTTTAAAGTAAGCATTGTCACATTTATTTTTACATGTAAAGAACCTATGTATTAGATATTCTATTCTTTATCTAGGTTATCCGGTGTCAACACTCTGATTCCACTCAAGATCTCTATGACTCTAAATGTATAGCAATTCTTGTAATCTAGTATGTTGAATAGAAGTGAATTGGAGTTTCAATTTTTTTTTTAATTTCTTTTCAGCGTAACAGTATACATTGTTTTTGCACCACACCCAGTGCTCCATGCAATATGTGCCCTCCCTAATACCCACCACCTGGTTCCCCTAACCTCCCAGCCCCCACCCTTTCAAAACCCTCAGGTTGTTTTTCAGAGTCCATAGTCTCTCATGGTTCATCTCCCCTTCCAATTTCCCTCAACTCCCTTCTCCTCTCCATCTCCCCATGTCCTCCATGTTATTTGTTATGCTCCACAAATAAGTGAAACCAAATGATAATTGACTCTCTCTGCTTGACTTATTTCACTCAGCATCATCATTTCCAGTCCCGTCCATGTTGCTACAAAAGTTGGGTATTTATTCTTTCTGATGGAGGCATAATATTCCATAGTGTATGTGGACCACATCTTCCTTATCCATTTGTCTGTTGAAGAACATCTTGGTTCTTTCCACAGTTTGGCAACCGTGGCCATTGCTGCTATAAACATTGGGGTACAGATGGCCCTTCTTTTCACTACATCTGTATCTTTGGGATAAATACCCAGTAGTGCAATGGCAGGGTCATAGGGAAGCTCTATTTTTAATTTCTTGAGGAATCTCCACACTGTTCTCCAAAGTGGCTGCACCAATTTGCATTCCCACCAAGAGTGGAAGAGGGTTCCCCTTTCTCCACATCCTCTCCAACACATGTTGTTTCCTGTCTTGCTAATTTTGGCCATTCTAACTGGTGTAAGGTGGTATCTCAATGTGGTTTTAATTTGAATCTCCCTGATGGCTAGTGATGATGAACATTTTTTCATGTGTCTGATAGCCATTTGTAGGTCTTCATTGGAGAAGTGTCTGTTCATATCTTCTGCCCATTTTTTGATTTGATTATCTGTTTTGTGTGTGTTGAGTTTGAGGAGTTCTTTATAGATCCTGGATATCAACCTTTTGTCTGTACTGTCATTTGCAAATATCTTCTCCCATTCTGTGGGTTGCCTTTTTGTTTTGTTGACTGTTTCCTTTGCTGTAGAGAAGCTTTTGATCTTAATGGAGTTTCAATTTTTTAACCAAGTTTGAAATTTCATTTGACCTTAGCCAAAAGGCCCAGAAGTGATTAACCAAGTTTTAAATTTGAAATCCATGTTAAAAACTTGGAATTAGAGACTATATTATCATGTATTCTGTTTTCTGCTTTTACCTAGATTAAAATATGAATCAAAATCAATTTAATTCTCCTGGATAAATAATTTTATTAGCTCCCATATTCATAGCATAAAGACGAAGTTAAAATATGATTTTATATGTCCCATCTGATTTGTACCCTTATCTCTCTCTAGTCTCAGTTTTGTTATTCCTCCATTTGTACTCAAAGGTCTGGTCATATTAAGATTTTCTCTTTTACTTGCACTTGTCATGCTCCTTCCCCATTTACAAGAAGTTTTACATGCTGTCATTTTTGCCTGAAACACTCACCCATCTCTTTACGAAGCTTAATCTTAACCGACCATTCAGTCTCAGCTCAATCATTACTTGTGCCAAAAGTTTTTTTTCTGAATTCCTAAAATCTGGGTTTTGTTTTTTAACCAAACAAACCAAGTTAATTTCTAACCATGGAAGAAATAAATAGGGTGATGTGATAGGGAACAGGAGGTTGACTGAGATGGGGTAAGTGGGGAAAGGCGTCTCTGTGCAAAGAGGGTAATAAATGACTGTGTTGGAATATGGTAGTGTTCAGTCTCATTTCCAAAGTCAGAATACTTTTGGATCCATCACAGCTTAATCACTTGCTAGGTGTTCCATCTTGAGCAGGGTCTGAACAACAGGTTTTTCATGGTTGTGCATGTCGAGGGAGAGTGTACAGTAGCCTGGTAGAAAGCATCCTGGAACTTCAGGGACTTTGTGTCCCACTCTCCAGCCAGCTGGGACAGCCCTGGGAATTTATCTCCCAGGTCAGGTAATCTGCTGGTCAGGTCATCTGGGGAAGGGCAAGTGAGAAGGTGTCATTCCCCACCTGGGAGGAGGACACTTGTGGTCCTTCTTGTTGGAAACAGATCCTGGGATATACATCACAAGATGTATATAATCACATACATCACTAAGCAAGTTTCAACAGCACATTGTACTTTCCTTTTTACTATTAAGTTGCATTGTGATTATTAATTTAGTTTTTGTTTCACCTGCTTAATTCTTAATTCTATGAGGCTAAAACCTACCAATTTTGTTAAACTCAAGCACTGAGTCTGGCACCTGGTTTCAATAAATACTTCAGAATAAATACTTTATTTAATAACACCAAATAATTTATTTCAACCAAAAATCACCTGAGTTCCCAGTTTCTGGATAAAATAGGAAAATAATAATGATTTATATTTCAAAAGCATAATCTTCATAGAAGTCATAGGGAATTTTAATTGTATGATTCTACAAATTTGTAATGTGAGTTTATTTTATTATTCAATAATAAAGGTGATACTTCAAGTGAATGCTGATCTCTATATATTAATATTCAAATGGATGTCTCTCTATACATATTAAACAAACCAGGATATTATGTTGCATTATATAACTGTACATTATAAATCAGTAAGTTTTGGAAGATAGAGTATCTATTCATTCTTGAATAAATATGTAGATGTCTAAATCTGTTCTTTTGCTTTTACACTATGTAAATATGGGGAACTTGTTGGCCTGAATGGATACATACACACACACACACACACACACACACACACACACATCCAATTATAGACAAAGGAAGTAAAATGTATAAATTTTATAGAAAAAAATTGAAGTCAGTTTCCTTCTCATTTAATCAAGTGTTTTCTTATGTCAGTGACTGGAAATTTAGAGAAAGCAGATGGCTTGCTCACACTGTACTTGTTGCAACCTCATTAAGAAGTGTCAATTCTAAAATGTGCAAGTTTCTCAAAAGATAAAATTATTTCTTTGCTTGGTCACCACATTCACACAGGCAAGTGAAATTTATTTGAAATTTCAATGAGCAGAGGGAATTTTCCTAATTAACAAGATCACGCAAGGAGTAAAAAGCAAAAAAAAATCAGTTAATGTAGTCTGCCATTAATCAACTAATTTCAATACAAGTGGCTCAGTCATTGATTCTTGTCCCTCATCGTGCAGGTCTCCAACATTGACAAACTATAGTGAACTAAACTTCTAATTTATAGCATCCACTCTAGAATTCATGACTTTCAGCTCTACTGAAGCAAGTCCACTTTTCCAACTGAAGAACTTATTTTTAGTTTGCAAAATATATTAATGTTGTTGCCATCACTGCATGATACACATAGAGGATAAATCCAGTATACAAGTAGATTCAAAAGAAAAACATTGTACTCTTTCTTTTTTCTTGTTAAAAACATTTATTTTAACATAATCTTCTAATATATCAATTATATCTGGTCAAGCAGAATAAATATTATGGATATGGATTAAAATATTCTTGATCACTGAAACTGTTTACTGAATTTCAACATCTGTGCTATTTTCTTTTTAAACCTCCCAAATCTTTAATTTCATAATCTATAGGATAGGAAAAATAACAATAACAATTTACTAGATTATGGTGAGAATTGAATGAAATGATGAAGGTAAGTACACAGCATATTGTTTTACATATATTAAATTCCCAGAGCATGCTAGCTATAATTAATATTAATTGGTAAGATTGTTATTATTAACATTAACTTTGTTCTTCTTTTGGCAGAATTAGTTATTTACTGTTCTAATGCTTGGTTCTGTGGTAACTACAGAATTGCAGGTATCTCATTAAATGAATATACAAAACTCAATACCTGGAAGCCTAACTATGATATCTTTTATTGCCCAAGGGTAATGGTAATTCAAACATCTGCTCCTTTTTTTTTAAACTTCGTTTCTAACCTGTAACTGTATCCCCTCAGCTTAGCAGTAGTTGATTTCATTACAACAGTGACAAGTCAATTTTCATATATATATATATATCTATATATATATATACGCAAGGAGTAAAAAGCAAAAAAAAATCAGTTAATGTAGTCTGCCATTAATCAACTAATTTCATATATATTTCATATATATATATGAAAATTGACTTGTCACATATATATATATATATAATTAACTTAATCTTTTGCTATGCAGGAAAACCCTGAGCACTGAGTCATATTTGGTGCTTCCTTAATGAAAAATTTTATAGCTATAGTTGTCGGCGGGGGTAATGAGATCCTTTTCTCAGAACATGAAACATAGTTAGATATAGAAAAATAAGAAAAGGAAAGATTTAAAAAAACAGGAAATAAAATATTAGGAGCAGATTGACATAAACAGCTAAGAATTTTAGAGCTTCTTGAAGGGCTGGGTCCCAAACTACTAGAACATGAAAAAATCACTCGGTAGATTTCTTAAAATAGTTCTATTTGGGCCATTCCTCCCCCATTCCAACAAGTCATAATTTCCCAGAAAATGTCTCTGGAACTTTTTAAACTCACGACTTTTTGTACTCTATTTTTTCTGCTTGGAATACTCTACCTTTGACCATCCCTGGGACACCCCAAACCCTGTTCAAAATGTTACATGGTAACAATAAGTTATATCATAATTGTTTACTTTTTGCCTTTTCACCAAGCCATATGTTCCTTAAAGGTCTGGGTCTAATCACTGAGTCCCAAAACTCTGCTGTGTTGCTTGTCTTTTGGTAATTACCTGCCAAATGCTTGCTGATTGAATGAACTGCCTTGCTATGGGAGCATCAACACCCACCCCACTATTATACATTATAAATTTATATATCTACATTATACATTATAAATTTATATATCTACATATATTTATCCATTATATATGTAAAGTAGGGATTTATACATTTATACATATATTTATACATTATAACTCTGAGGTATGGATTATCGTGAAGGAATTTACAAACATTGACTTATGAGATGACACACCATTCTTTTAGCTCTCAAACTGCAGAGTTTTGCTTATGTCATGAAATTACCAGAGCATAGTGACTTCTTAATACTACATGTTTATACAAAAAGGGCAGAGTGAACTCCTAGGCAACTCTGTAATGTTTGGAGCTTCCTGGTTGCAAAAGTAGACTAGTTAGAAAAGAGAAAACTCCTGAGGGTTTAGGTTTAGAATGAACCAATTTAGAATCAACCAATGAATTGAATTCAGATGAGTACCTCTGTGCTATCTTATAAAATGAGGGGAGAAACTGATTTCCACAACCAGCCTATTTCTTTCCCTCATGAACATTCTGCTTCAAGAATGTACCTCTCCCTTGCTTTCTTCTGAGCATGTTCTCCTGAATTAATTGAGGATAAGCTGCAGGTGAACTAAGATTTAGAGGATTGTTTCAAATATTCAGTAAGAAATAAAACTGATAGAAATTTAAGCACTAATTCTGCCAGTGAGAACTTTAATAGAACACTTAAAAGTATTACATGCAGTTAGGTTCCTAAGCCTAGGTATATGGCAATTTTGTTTGGTTTTGTTTTCTGAAGAAAAAAAAAATAAAAAGCGTGTATGTGCATTTGCATTTGATTCATTCTCCTCTGTTCTCTGTAATGTGAAAGTACAAAAAATTAAATTGTGTAATTTTTATAAGTTTGGATCCAAGATTTGGATCAGAAGATAAGTAGGCAAGAAAGCCCTTTGATATTTGTGAGGGCTTCCTTAGCTTCTAAGATCTCTTGATTTTTTATGTTGTAATTTTTCTTCACATTAAGTCTGAGAAATATTTTTTCCACCAAAATACACTAACATTGAAATTCTTTATTTAATTTCACTAAGCTTCTGCTTACCAAAATTTCAAAAGCAAATAATACTACCAGACTCTTAGTAATTTCATGGTCACTATATAAAGTCATATATTAAAACACGTGATACATTCCCTGAAGCATATTGATAATATAAATGGTGGATGGCGTAGTAATATATTTTTGGCAAATAAAATGCAGATCAGAGTTTAGAAAGATAAAGGTGTGATGTAAACTAAACCAAGAAAACACATTTCAAAAGACATCAATTAGTACATATATATGCAGGCAAGAAATCCTATAGAATTTCACAAGAATGAAAGCAATTAGATTTAGTCAATTTACACTGTGGAAAAACTTGAATTGGAAGTTAACCATTGAGATATTAGAAATGTGATTGGTGGAGCTGGGAGGGGAAAAGGTGGAACTGATAACAAAAGGTAGGGTTTTTATGATAATGCCCATATTCAAGAACAAATCAATATTACTGTATATTAACTTGAGAAGATAAGTAGTTAACTGAAAAGTCTGAAAAATGTAGAAATCCTTTGAAAATGTTGACAGTACCTCACAGTCTCAAGTGATGTTGGTAGAGTTTGACTCTACCACTGGTAATATATTTTTCTTTTATTGGTCAACATTACTTCCATGAACTTGAGGTATTCAGATGAGACCCATGCATCTCAAATTTTAGTTGGAAAAGGAATAAGGGATTAATCAAAAAATATTATCTCTGAATTAGAATATGTTTCAAAATTAAGTGAAGTTTCAAAAAGTCGATTTTTTTCAACTGAGAAATACTGTTTAAAGGAGAAAAATATACATATTTTTTAGTAGGGAAAGAGAAAATGAAGTTTTTTGAGTGTTTCCACCGACATGAACCTTGCACATTGCCACTTTAATAAATTTGGAAAATAATTTTGTGTATAATTTGTACTCTATTTTACTCACTAATATATCTTGCACATACTTCCCATGTCATTAAACATTTTTGCACAGTATCTCTTTGAATGAATACCTGGAATTTGTTATGTAAAATACTTAATTTAACCAATTAGACATCTAGATTTCTATGGAATATTCACTTTAATGCAGAGAGGTTGTAGTTCATTTTTAGAAATAATTATTGGAATCCTAGAAAATACAAATTTAAAGAGGGCATGATTACACCTTCGTTGGCAACAGATACCTCTCTTTATATTCTTGGATTTGGGGTCAAACTGATAAAATCAATCCTAGGCAGTTCTTCATGTGGTAAGATTTTAAGATCTGTCACCCCTTTAAAATTTTCCACAACCCACAGAGCATTCTTTAAAGTCACTCTGCTAGTATTTCATCATTTGTTCTTGTTAATAATTCAAACACCCTATGGAGAGAGTAGAGCAAAGCTCTTAACGGTTATACATAAATAATATCTGCAGGACAATATGATTAGGAAAATTAGGGCTTGATTTAGACTCAGTGCAAGGACTCCAATGGGTAATGTAGCTAGGAACATGATTCCCCTGAAAGGACAATTTTTTTTTAGAAGGATATGATTTTATTGAGAGGTTCTAATGTATAATGCACACCCTTAATCTTTTGAAAAGGACCTTTCCATGATATTACAGTGCATATTACAACAGCCCTCACTATGTCTGTATGAAAGGAAATTTTGAACAATTGGTGGAGGACATTCCTATTAAAATCAGCCCAAGTAGAATCCAGAGCCAATTAGACGTCTTTCCCTTTCCCTGCACATGCAACCCAAATCCCACTTTGGCTCTGGAATTTAGATTTGTGTTTTCACACTCACTTTGTCATTGTGAAGTCTGGATTTTGTTTCTGAAAAATCTTAGTTTAAGAGCTAACAGGAAATATTTTCTTAAGTTATATTATGTTTTAATGATTGCCAGGTTATATTAGAAAAGAGAATGCTCTCCCTTTTAAGATGAAAAAAAAACCCCAGACATTTAACAAGATTTATCTTTGAATAAAATAATGAAATCTGCTTTTTGGATTAGGAAATGCAATAATTCAGCCAAACTCTGGCACAAGAGATATTCCCCTGCTGGATCCCCTTCTGTTTCAGGCTGAAAAAGTAAAAGAATTGGAAAAGGATTGACATATTTAATGCATGTAAAACTGTAAAAATAATATATTTTTAATAAGCTTCTGTCTTTCCTGTCACTTTTCAGAAGGATGGTGTTATATCACATTCATCTCAAAACAGGAATGAAGTAGAACTGATTGTGCTCAATTTATTATATATATATCTTTTATTTTGTCAAGCACACTTTTATAGATATCCAATTCAGTAAGCATGAAAACATCACAGAGGGATTAAAAAAAAGAAGAAAAATATAATTGGGTCATTGAATCAGGCTCTAAAATCATATTAATATTCAGAATAATAGTAACTAAGCAGTATTGTCCTTTTACTTCAAGAAACCATCTCTTTCAAAAATCTAGTTTGTTAAACTCTCTAAATTATGCCTCCATAAAAGTGTTAAAGAACAAAAAATCAACAGTAAATTTGAAGATCAAATTGGCTTTTATTCAACAGTTCATAAGTTAGGCAGCATCCCATCCAGGAACTAGACAGGTGTTTCAAGGAGCTGTACAAAATGGAAGGTTTTTATAGGCAGAAGGAGGGCGGAGCAGGGGAGTTATGAGCAAAAGAAAAGGAAGGGTTGTATCAGGGTGGGTCATCTTCTTGTGGGGAGAAGGGAATGACAGGGGTCATATCATGCTAATGACCTCACTGGTGTGGATCAGGAAAGTGCAGATTGATTATTAAAGGTCACATTTCTGGGGGAGGTTGAAACTTCAGTTAGTCTTGGCTTGCTGTGTTGGGGACAACTGAGTCCAGTTGGGACCATTTTTTCTTTGTCAATAATAGGAAAAGCAAATCCCTGTGACAAGTTCAGATTCTTATAGTATGTTTATCCTGCCATATCAAATAATCATTATAATTCCAAATGATTGACCTTCCAATCACTTATTTGTGAATTTTTGGGTAAGCTTATATGAAACAGAAAAACATCAGGTAGAAGAAAAGATCAGGGAAATAATAATGAAATGGGATAGTAAATTTTTTGAAGTTGATACTAGAACCCTAACACAATGATACACAGGCTGTGAAGAAACTTACCACCTTTCAAATGGAATCATAAATTTAACTCTGATATCTAGGAGGTCAATGCAAAAATGTAAGGAATGATTACATGATTTGTAAGTTAAAAACAAACAAACGAACAAGAAAACAAAATACCTTCTTGAGAAATCAGAGGTTTTCTTGGCCTTTAAATATGACAGTGTAGGGGATGAACAAGAATTTTCTCTCTACACTTCCAAATTCTTGTCTGAGGCCCACTGTGCTAAAAGAGATTATCATGAGTATAACAAACAGAAGCGTATCATGTATAATCTATGCACACCTGTGAGAAAACCAGGATAATTGGAAAAACTCTGAAATGGCCCAAGCTACCACCTTAAATATCAGCTTCAGCTAAAAGAGAAAAGATGTTGGGGGAATGGGGAAGACAGAGATAGGAGGTAACTAAGAAAAGCAAGGGTAAACAAGGGTAAAGCTGTTAAACAGGTTGAAGTCAATGTCTCCTTTCTGGATAATACTTTCTTGTGATTTACAGTCATCCTTTTCTTCCTGGTATAGAGAGGGAGATACCTTTATAAGTGGAGGTTTCCATTATACATGTAAATGTTCCTTCCAAAAGGGTGTTTTCCACTGTTTTCATCAGTTCAAAATAATCCTTATGCCAAAGAGGCACATTTTGGAATGGCACGTTCTCCTACCCTTCAAGAGTTATGTTTTTCCCTCTTTGTGGTCTTTCTGTAAGGGACTTTGAGTAAAGAAATTAGTATTTTTGTGATTTTTGAAAGAACTGGAATAAAATCTTTCATACAAATCCCTCAACAGTCAACATAAGGTGAAGGGAAATTCTCTTATAACTCAGGGTGAATCATTTGTTGAGAGGCCAAATGGCTCTGATGTAGAGAATTTTTGTTATATTGATTGATTCAGTAACAATACTCTGATGACACGAAGGAGCATCAGTAGTCTTTTAGAAATATAAGCAATCCTTAATCTGGAGAGAAAATATGTAAGATTTAAAATACATGTTAAGTTAATTAAACAAGGAGACCATTGGACCACAGTGGCTTCAGGACCTTGGCAGCCTATGTAAGCAAACCAAAATCTAAACTTTGTTTGGTTACAAAATCAAAACCGGAGGAAAACCAATCACTGCTAAGTGTAGTTTAAACTGTAGCCAATCAGTAATTTCCTTGTTTTTCTTCTGCCTGCTCTCTGTAAAAGTTTCTCCCTAAGCACCTGGAGTGTTTCTAATCATTTTTGATTTGATCCTGCCCAATTCAAATCAATTTCTGCTTAAATAAACTCTTAAAATTTTTAATATGCCTTAGTTTGTATTTTAACATAAGCCACGCTATATTCTTGCCAAAGCCCAGTTATGGTACCAACCTCTTAAATCTCATTGTTTCTATGAATTACAAATAATTCTGGTTCTAGCCCATATTGTTATATAGTAATTGCATGACCCTGTTTAGGCCATGATCTTAGAGATTTAAGCCATGCATAGAATGTTACATTTTTAAATGGTGGAATGTTCTAAACAAAGAATGCATTTGTCCCTGGTAACTTTTTTTTTAAATGTTAAAAATATTTATTTATTTTTTTATTTTGTTATATTAGTCACCATAAAATACACCCTTAGTTTTTGATGCAGTGTTCCAAGTACCTTCTTAGTGAAGTTTCCTGATACAGAACAGCTAGTGACTTTTAATAGCAGTTGTATGAATAAGAGGGACCTATGGTTGTTTAGATATAAATTAGACCAAGGCTATAACTAAAGTTGAACCATATAGTTTACTTTGATGGAATGACTGAAGTTAGAGTTATTTATGGTATATTTTTATAGTACTCTTTATACACTTTTCACATATTGGTGTTACCTGCTTAATTATTTGGTGAACTATCTGAGGTCTGGACTATTGTTTGCATCATACACCTTAAAATTCTTTTGTTGTTATATATTTTTTTAATTTTTCTTTCTTTAATTTTTTTTTTTTCCAGTTTTTTTTTTTTTTTAATTCTGATTGGTTAACATACAGTGTACTATTAGTTTCAGGTGTAGGATTTAGTGATTTATCACAGTGCTCATGGCTACTAGTGTCCTTCTAAACCTATCACCCACATAAACCCCAAAATTTTTAGCACATATTATATATTCAATACTATTTATTTATTTATTTATTTATTTTGATATTCAATACTATTTAAAAGAGTTTGAGCAAGTTGACTACTTGATCTAGCCTAGCATATATTTTCTAATTTTTTTCTTGAAGTTTTCCTTGTATTTGGTTGTGCCATAAGAAATTGCCTTACCCCTAGTCGCATGAGAATTTGTATGCGAAATTTAGCCATATGGAACACTAAAAAGAAAATAGGTCCTCCTGCCCTTACAGAATGGGTTCATATTTAACTTCAGTGCTGGAGATAGAAACTCAGTTTTATGAACCAGTTAAAGGAGAAAGTGCATGGTGTGCTTTTTGCAACACTTAGATATTGATATACAATATTTTTTTGCTTTTCCCAAGGCTAAGCAGAGGAAGCCACAGTAATTCGACTTTTTAAATGTGAGTGAAACTCTCATTTGAAAGCTTTCCACTACATAACTCCACTCAATTGACTTGATGACTCAAATAGATACAGGCTGTAGGTTAAAATAGGAACAGAGGGCTGAAAAGTCTTGTAATAACACTAAAGTTCAGGAAGAATATTACATACACAACCTTTTATTTCAGAGTTTTCCTTACACAACTTTCAAACTGGTTAAGTCTTACAATGCCTTCATTATGATTGGACCCAAGAGCTCTGGGCGTGAGAAGGAATAAAAAATCTTCCTGCCCCACACTCATGTGCAGGGTTCGCATAGTTGAAATAGCTCAGTCTTCCCTGGGATGTGCATCGTCGAACACCTATAGCTCCACAGAGAGTAAATGTGATTTATCAGATGTTTGGCTCACTGCTTACAATAAATGTTTTCGATTTTCACTACTTAAAATGAAAAGCCATCTCTTCCCAGAAAAGTTACATAAATATGCTAGTCTATACATACTTCTTTTCTTTTCTTGCTGTCCAAAATTAAATAAAAATTATTATGTACCTACTGTATTCCATGAGCTATGCTATATGCTAAATAATAATGGATCAATTACATATATTTATGTATTATAAATAACTGTGTGTATTGATTAAGTATTAGACAATAATATACATTGCATTTGACATTACACTGTACCCGATATTGAAGGAGGTATTCAGGAAAGAGCCATAAACAATACAGACAGATGTATTTCCTGCCTTCAGTAGACAAGCAGCTCATAGTCTAATAGAAAGCAGAATAGTAAAAAGATAATTACTGTACAGTATGATAAATGACTAAGACATAAACAATAATCAGTCTCACAAGCTTTGAAGAGTAAAGCAGAAGAATATTTTGCATTTGGGGGGTGGGATGTCTTTCATTTCCTTGAATGTCTGAAATCCTCTAATTTTTATTATCCTTTCCTTCATAGGTTGTAATTTATTATATAAAAATTTATATTATTATTATATAACATATGTATTTTTATATAATATATAATTATATAAAATTATTTTATTATTTATTTAATATTAACAGTATTTCTTAGGTTTCTAGGAAATTTCCTCCCCTGAGCCCCTCTTCCCTGTATAATCTCCACAAAAATTGAAACTATTAAGTGCAAATTTTCTTTTGAAAATAATTTTTATATGAATATGTTACCTCATTTCTTCTGGGAATTATACTCCCTATTACTCTGGGGACCATTTTTGGTGGCACAAAAATTGGTCAGTAACAGTTGATAAAGACCTTTCCAGCATGGTTGGAGAGAGTCTTTTCAGAGATGTCTTTTCCAACAAATGAAATCCCCATGTAGCAGGGATTATATCTCCATGGCAATTGAGGTCTTCTGGGAGCATGCTGTGGGAAGATTGTTCTACTATGTGTGTCAAGGTGGCTCAGTTGGCTAAGTGTCTGCCTTCATCTCAGGTCATGATCTTGGGTTCCTGGGATCTAGCCCTTTGTGGGACTTCCTGCTCAGTAGGGGGTCTGCTTCTCCCTCTCCTTCTACCCCTCCCCCCACTTGTGCTCACTCTCCCTCTCTCTCAAATTAATTAATTAATTTTTTTTTTTATAAAAAAGATTGCTCCACTAGAGCATAATTGTTTTCATTTGATGTGATTAGGCCTCTGAAACATTGAGGTATATCTCCTTTTATTAGGTGTGGGTATAAGAGGTGGAAGCTGAATGTATGGGGTGCCCTGTAATTATCCTAAGGTATGGGGATTTAAGAGTTCCAAAGTGGGTAGATCTAAAAATAAGAAGAACTTATAGCACTTTTGGCCAAGATATTTGGAGACTTTTCACAAATTTTACCAACTGAATTTTGATGATGCTGTTGGTTTGTTCAACTAGTTCTGAGGACTGAAGATATTATGCACAGCAAAAATCCTATAGAACTGACCAAATAGCATATAACCACCATAAGGTTTCGCCAGTAGAATGGGGTCCCTAGTTGCTCTGGAGCTCAAGAGTGGTTCCCCAGGGAGGGATGATTTTTTTTTTTTTTTTCCCAATTGGGTTTTGGCTAGTAAAGAGGTAGCAGCTTGTCTACATGAAAGGCTTCAAACTAGAGGGTTGATATATACATTATAACTAAGACATATTTGTAACCATGTGATAGAGTAGTTAAATAAAGTCCGTTTGCCAAACCTCAAATGGTCCATTAAGCAATTCAGTGTGCCCAGGAGCAGTGTAGATAAGTTTCCTTCAATTGTATTTTGGGCAGATGGGACAAGAAAAGTAGGCACCTTTTGTAGTCTACAACACTGATTCACCAGAATTTCATAGGAAATGAGATGGCTTACCTAAAGATATGGAGTATAATGAGAGTTAAGAAGTTCAACAGCGTGTGTCACTACCATTGATTCACAATCATCATCATTTTAATCATAGACCAATGATTTAACACATGTATAGCAGTCAGTGGTGAGAATTTTTAAATTTCTACTGGACTGCATTTTTCTGTGGCCCGGATCAGAGGTTTTTCTTTCTATCATTACAACAACTATTTGATTGTCAATATTGTTTTTCCTATTTTGGCACTGATTGTTGGGTGCCTAGTTATTTTTTCCAAATTATCATATAGAGGTGAATTCCTTTAGGCAATGACAGAGGTTTGACTTTGGACCTTTTGGAGGCAGCATTTTCTGCAGAATTGTCAGCAATGTGATTTCCTTTGCTTTCCTGAGAGTCAGGCTTAGAATTCCTCAGGGATCTTAATAATAGGCAAAGCAGTAGGTAAGAATATGGCGTCAATAATTCCCAAGTGTAAAGGCCATTTATAATTTTATTTTCATTGGAAGTAAGGAGCAACATTGTTTTCATAACATTCCAAATTGTGAGTCACTCTGAAGGCATATTCACTGTCAGTATAATGTTTTGCCCTTGGCTAGAATGCAGACCTGTGTGTGTATATAATTTGGCTTGTGGGGTCAAAGGCAAAAGTGCCACTTCAATGACTTCCAAAGATTCAGCAGATCCAACACAGTATTTACCACTTTTGTCTTTCAAATAAGAACCGTCAGTGAAGCATGAAAAGTCAGCATTTTCCGAAGGAGTTTTCTATAAGTCATTACAGGGGGTCAGAAGGCAATCTGTCAGTATTAAGTAGTCATGGAGGGTTTCATCAGGAAAGAAGGAGAGAAGATTGCAGGGTTGAGGTTATTACCATACTAAAGAGTGATCTAAGGGTTAGTGATATAGGAAATGAGATGGCCTACTGAAATATATGGACTATAATGAGAGTTAAAAACTTCCCCAGTATGTGCCACAAAATAAAATGGACCCTATGACTATTTCCTTTGTGACCTTTAACAAAAATGGTTGTAGCGAGCATCACTCTGAGGCATGGAGGTGTGTGGGGGAGGTTAATCCTCAGGCTATGAAATCCAGTTGCTGGTTCTAATATCTCATGGGTACATACCCTAGGGGCACTCCCTTCTCATTCATATACAAAAAGGAAGAAACGGAGAGTATATTTGGGATGTCCAGGAAAGGCAGGAGTGTTATTAGGCTTTTCTTTAAGATCAGAAAGGTCATGTCATCTGAATCTCCCCAGACATGGGTCAGAGTCAGGTTTGGTAGTTTTTAATAATGAGTATAAAGGTTGGGTCATAAGGGAAAAGTTTGGGATCCAGTTGCAACAATAGCCTGCCAACCTGAAAGAGCATCATGGTGAACATTGGGTTTTGGGCTCTGGGGATTTCAAAATGCTATAAAGCCTGTCTGGATCTAGATGTAGTCCTTGTTCATAGATTAGATGTCCTATATATCACATTTGATTAAAAATATATACATATATGTACATATATATGTATATATATATATAATTTTTCCTTAGGTATTTTATGTCTCTTTTTGGCTAGAAGTTTAGCAAATAGGTGTTATCTTCCTATGAGGAGGCTTGGGAGTAGGGCAGAGAAGTAAATCATTCACATATTGTGTTAAAGTGTAAACTCTAGGGAACTTGATATCATGTACATTAGTCTTTAAAGTTTGTGAGAGGTAAAAAGGGCTTTCAGTGAAACTCTGGGGTGTTACTATCCAGGTGTATTGATATCCTTCCCAAGTAAATTAAAAAATATATATATTGAGTAGTTTTATCTACTGGGATATTAAAGCAAGCATTACATAAATCAATCATGGGAAAAAATATGCTTTCAATTGGGATGAAGGCCAATAAAGTGTAAAGATTGGGGAAAACAAAGTAGCAAGAGATGATAATATTGTTTAATGCCCAGAGGTCCTGGACAAGTCTCCATCCATGGCCATTTGGTTTCTTTACAGGTATCATAGAAGTGCTGCAGGGACCGTACAGAGGACAATGAGGCTCTGGACCTTATGGTCTTCTATTATTGACTTAATTCCTTAAAAAGCCTTCTTTGAGGGCACCTGGGTGGCTCAGTGGGTTGAAGCCTCTGCCTTCGGCTCAGGTCATAATCCCAGGGTCCTGGGATTAAGCCCCACATCGGGCTCTCTGCTCAGCGGGGAGCCTCCTTCCCCCCCTCCCTCACCTGCCTCTTTGCTTGATTATGATCTCTGTCTGTCAAATAAATAAATAAAATCTTTAAAAAATAAAAAGGTTTCTTGTTTGTACAATATTGATTAATTCTGGGACGATGTTTTGAGGAATCTATTTGGATATTAATAAGAGACACATTGTGGATTTTGTAAATATCAGTTGAGGATTTCATACATAAGGAGGGCGGTAAATGATTTAATAGAGACAAATGATTAGTGTCCTTGGGATTATTTCTGGTGTTATCAAAGATGGAACAAATAACAGATGTTGAAGAGTCATTTGATTCACCTAATTGGGTATTTTGTTCAATGTTTTCAAATTTTAGAATTATTTCCCCTTTTTAAAAGAAATTTCATCATATTTTCCCAAGAAATCTTAGCCCAGTAAATGAATAGGAGTGAGGAAAGTAAAGAGAAAGATGTGTATCTCTTACACAGCCTAAACAAAAACAAAAAAAAGTTTCAGAGATAGGGACATGTTGAGCTATATTAGAAAACTCTATTATTTGAACTGTTTTATTACTCTGAGGCAGAGTCTGTTTAATGAGAGTAGGAATCAGCACCAAGAGTGTAGTGCCAGTGTCAATAAGTACAGAGAGAGATTTTTTCCTTATCTGGAGAGTGGATTCTCCAAATTGATTAAGTGGAAGGATTGGGGAAAGCCTCAGTAGTTCCTCAGAGTCCCATCTTTATGGATTAAAAGGACAATGGAAAAATGAGTTAGAAGGCTGAAGGCACTTGGAGTGCTTCAATTTGTAATAGCCTTTCTTCCAATGTCCTGGCATTTTGGAAAAATGACAGAGACCAGGAGAAAATTAGCTGTGTTTTGGAACCTACATTCATTAGAATTGAAAATTAAGAATCTTAGTTGGGGCGGGGGGGGTGGGGGACGGGGACGATTGTTTTTGTTTCTTGGTCCTGGGAAAGACCTTTCCTGGATGTCACATTCCATGTTGGATGGAAGTACACAGATTGGAAACCACTAGGCCACATTTGAGTAACAAGGAAGGGTAGGATTGTTTGATAAATTAACTAAATCTGCTCTGTAGAGGACATAATGTTTCCCTCTTCATCTTGAGACTTTTAACTTGAGGGGAAGGATCCCCATTCAGCTTGTTAATGAACATAGATTTAAAATCTACCTAAGACAATGAATCTTGGAACACTGTGGGGGTGGGGGGCGGGGGAAAGCTACCTAAGTGGATTCAAAACCCAGAAACCCTGAGAATATTCTCCAAAGACAATTTCGAAAAAACTATAATAATCATATTTGGACTCATTTTGTTTCTGGGGACAGGCCTCCATTTTTTCCAATCCACTGAATTTGGGAAAGCCCTAGGAATTGCTAAATATGGTTTTGGGATTTCTTCGCGATTACCCAAGTCTGATCATATAATAATGTAGTGGATATTTCTTTGTCCACTGGTTATAATTCTGAAGACTTCTCAAGCTCATTCCAATCAATCAGCAGTTTCATTCACTATTGAGTCTAGCTTTTACCAACAAGCAAGTGGACTAACTGATATAAATCAGAGAAGCCAGGTTGATAAGTTTGAATGACTATAATAAATTCCTCAACAAATCTGTGGGGACCTTCTGTTATTTTCGAGAGCACAAGGGGCTCAAGTGGGTTCTGCACACAGTTCCAGAGGTTGTTTGCTCCTCAGGGTGTTGTCACAGTTAGATCCCACTTATGACACCATGAAATGTCAGCCTTTAAAAAAAAATGTAAGTGATTCAGCCAGAAAAACTGAGTTTATTCAGAAATAACAAAGGACTTACAGTTCTGGTCAACAAGACTTAGGCAAAAATTCAAAGAACAAAGGAGGAGGGTCTTTTTATAGAGTAAAGGAAGAAGTTGGAAAGGGTTGTCTTGAACAAAAGTGTATTAGAGGAAAAGAGAATTCGAGTGGTGGTGATTTCTCATTGGCAGCAGGTAATGGATGTGGTGGTGAATTCCGATTGGCTTTGGTGAGTGCTGCTTGTTTTTTCTAGGTGCCTTCCAGATGCCTGCAGCTTGCCATTGTGGGGCCAAGAGGAAACCCTTCTTCCTGCTAGTCTATGGGAACTTACCATGAGTTGTACATTCACCAGAGCCCTTTCTTTACAGACTTTCAATTCAATGTTGAGTTAGGTTTTCTTAATACATTTTCACACACATACAGCAATACATAAGTACCTGGAAAACATTATCTTTAGTGAATGAAGCTAATTTCAAAAATATGTACATACTGTTTTAATTGCATGAAGTTCTAGAACGGATAAACTTCACCTATGGTGATATTAATTGGAATAGTAATTGCTTGAGGAGAGGCTAATGGACTGTGAAGGGCAACAAGGGAATATTCTTGGATTGTGGAAATGTTCTATATCTTGAAATGGGTATGAGTTACAGTAGTATATATATTTATCAAGATGATAAAGGTATACATGTGCATTTTACTGTATAGAAAGCATACTGTAAAAGTCTCTCTTTTTGCTAGCTCCATTTATTACTAAAAAATTATGATGTTTACCTAACATATGAAACAGGATAAAACTAGGATTAAAAGGGGTGGAATCAAGATGGCGGAGAAGTAGCAGGCTGAGACTACTTCAGGTAGCAGGAGATCAGCTAGATAGCTTATCTAAAGATTGCAAACACCTACAAATCCAATGGGAGATTGAAGAGAAGAAGAACAGCAATTCTAGAAACAGAAAATCAACCACTTTCTGAAAGGTAGGACTCGCGGAGAAGTGAATCCAAAGCGACGGGAAGATAGACCGCGGGGGGAGGGGCTGGCTCCCAGCAAGAGGCCGAGCAACGGAGCACAAAATCAGGACTTTTAAAAGTCTGTTCCGCTGAGGAACATTGCTCCAGAGGCTTAACCAGGGTGAAGCCCACGCGGGGTCAGTGTGGCCTCAGGTCCCGCAGGGTCACAGAAGGATCGGGGGTGTCTGAGTGTCGCAGAGCTTGCAGGTATGAGAACGGGGAAGCCAGCTACAGAGATGGAGCTGAGGAGTGAGCTCTAAGCTCGGGGTAACCTTGAGCCGGTCGCAGGCTCAGTCAGCTCGGAGCGCGGACAGAGGCCAGGGTGACGGGAGTAATTGGGCGCTGTTCTCTGAGGGCGCACTAAGGAGTGGGGCCTCAGGCTATCAGCTCCTCTGGGCTCGAGACTGGGAGGCCGCCATCTTCATTCCCATCCTCAGGAACTCTACAGAAAGCGCTCAGGGAACAAAAGCTCCCGAAAGCAAACCCGAGCGGATTACTCAGCCCGGACCCTGGTAAGGGCGGTGCAACTCCGCCTGGGGCAAAGACACATGAGAATCACTACAACAGGCCCCTCCCCCAGAAGATCAACAAGAAACCCAGCCAAGACCAAGTTCAACTACAAAGGAGTGCAGTTTCAATACCAAAGAGAGCAACGGAATTCCAGAGGAGGAGAAAGCAAAGCATGGAACTCATGGCTTTCTTACCATGATTCTTTAGACTTGCAGTTAATTTAATTTTTTTTTCTTTTTAAATTTTTTTCTCTTCTTCTGCTAAATTTTTTTAACTTTTACCCTTTTCTTTTTTAACGTTTTTTAACTAATTAATCTAATATATATATATTTTTTTTCCTTTTTATATTTTTTCATTATTGGTTTTCTTTTTGTAGTTGTTTCTTTTTTCTTTTTTTTTTTTTTTCTTTCTGAACCTCTTTTTATCCCCTTCCCCCTCCCTCATGATGTGGGATCTCTTCTGATTTGGCTAAAGCATATTTGCCAGGGGTTGTTGACACCATTTTAGTATTTTACTTGTTCCTTCATATACTCTTATCTGGACAAAATGACAAGGCAGAAAAATTCACCACAAAAAAAAGAACAAGAGGCAGTACCAAAGGCTAGGGACCTAATCAATACAGACATTGGTAATATGTCAGATCTAGAGTTCAGAATGACTATTCTCAAGGTTCTAGCTGGGCTCGAAAAAGCCATGGAAGATATTAGAGAAACGCTCTCGGGAGATATAAAAGCCCTTTTGGAGAAATAAAAGAACTAAAATCGAATCAAGTTGAAATCGAAAAAGCTATTATTGAGGTGCAATCCAAAATGGAGGATCTCACTGCTAGGATAAATGAGGCAGAAGAAAGAATTAGCAATATAGAAGACCAAATGACAGAGAATAAAGAAGCTGAGCAAAAGAGGGACAAACAGCTACTGGACCACGAGAGCAGAATTAGAGAGATAAGTGACACCATAAGACGAAACAACATTAGAATAATTGGGATTCCAGAAGAAGAAGAAAGAGAGAGGGGAGCAGATGGAATATTGGAGAGAATTATTGGAGAGAATTTCCCCAATATGGCAAAGGGAACAAGCATCAAAATCCAGGAGGTTCAGAGAACCCCCCTCAAAATCAATAAGAATAGGTCCACACCCCGTCACCTAATAGTAAAATTTACAAGTCTTAGTGACAAAGAGAAAATCCTGAAAGCAGCCTGGGAAAAGAAGTCTGTAACATACAATGGTAAAAATATTAGATTGGCAGCAGACTTATCCACAGAGACCTGGCAGACCAGAAAGAGCTGGCATGATATATTCAGAGTACTAAACGAGAAAAACATGCAGCCAAGAATACTATATCCAGCTAGGCTCTCATTGAAAATAGAAGGAGAGATTAAAAGCTTCCAGGACAAACAAAAACTGAAAGAATTTGCAAACACCAAGCCAGCTCTACAGGAAATATTGAAAGGGGTCCTCTAAGCAAAGAGAGAGCCTAAAAGTAGTAGATCAGAAAGGAACAGAAACAGTATACAATAACAGTCACCTTATGGGCAATACAATGACACTAAATTCATATCTCTCAATAGTTACCCTGAATGTTAATGGGCTAAATGCCCCAATCAAAAGACACAGGGTATCAGAATGGATAAAAAAAGAAAACCCATCTATATGTTGCCTACAAAAAACTCATTTTAAACCCGAAGACACCTTCATATTTAAAGAGAGGGGGTGGAAAAGAATTTACCATGCTAATGGACATCAGAAGAAAGCAGGAGTGGCAATCCTTAGATCAGATCAATTAGATTTTAAGTCAAAGACTATAATAAGAGATGAGGAAGGACACTATATCATACTCAAAGGATCTGTCCAACAAGAAGATCTAACAATTGTAAATATCTATGCCCCTAACGTGGGAGCAGCCAACTATATAAACCAATTAATAACAAAATCAAAGAAACACATCAACAATAATACAATAATAGTAGGGGATTTTAACACTCCCCTCACTGAAATGGACAGATCATCCAAGCAAAAGATCAACAAGGAAATAAAGGCCTTAAATGGCACACTGGACCAGATGGATATCACAGATATATTCAGAACATTTCATCCCAAAGCAACAGAATACACATTCTTCTCTAGTGCACATGGAACATTCTCCAGAATAGATCACATCCGCGGTCCTAAATCTGGTCTCAACTGGTATCAAAAGATTGGGATTATTCCCTGCACATTTTCAGACCACAATGCTCTGAAGCTAGAACTCAATCACAAGAGGAAATTTGGAAAGAACCCAAATACATGGAGACTAAACAGCATCCTTCTAAAGAATGAATGGGTCAACCAGGAAATTAAAGAAGAATTGAAAAAATTCATGGAAACAAATGTTAATGAAAATACAACAGTTCAAAATCTGAGGGACACAACAAAGGCAGTCCTAAGAGGAAAATATATAGCGGTACAAGCCTTTCTCAAGAAACAAGAAAGGTCTCAGGTACACAACCTAACCCTACACCTAAAGGAGCTGGAGAAAGAACAAGAAAGAAACCCTAAACCCAGCAGGAGAAGAGAAATCATAAAGAACAGAGCAGAAGTCAATGAAATAGAAACCAAAAAAAACAATAGAACAAATCAACTAAACTAGGAGCTGGTTCTTTGAAAGAATTAATAAGATTGATAAACCCCTGGCCAGACTTATCAAAAAGAAAAGAGAAAGGACCCAAATAAATAAAATCATGAATGAAGGAGGAGAGATCACAACCAACACCAAAGAAATACAGACAATTATAAGAACATATTATGAGCAACTCTATGCCAACAAATTTGACAATCTGGAAGAAATGGATGCATTCCTAGAGACATATAAACTACCACAACTGAACCAGGAAGAAATAGAAAACCTGAACAGACCCATAACCAGTAAGGAGATTGAAACAGTCATCCAAAATCTGCAAACAAACAAAAGCCCATGGCCAGACGGCTTCCCGGGGGAATTCTACCAAACATTTAAAGAAGAACTATTTCCTATTCTCCTGAAACTGTTCCAAAAAATAGAAATGGAAGGAAAACTTCCAAACTCATTTTATGAGGCCAGCATCACCTTGATCCCAAAACCAGACAAGGATCCCATCAAAAAAAGAGAACCACAGACCAATATCCTTGATGAACACAGATGCAAAAATTCTCACCAAAATACTAGCCAATAGGATTCAACAGTACATTAAAAGGATTATTCACCACGACCAAGTGGGATTTATTCCAGGGCTGCAAGGTTGGTTCAACATCCGCAAATCAATCAATGTGATACAACACATTAATAAAAGAAAGAACAAGAACCATATGATACTCTCCATAGATGCTGAAAAAGCATTTGACAAAGTACAGCATCCTTTCTTGATCAAAACTCTTCAAAGTGTAGGGATAGAGGGCACATACCTCAATATTATCAAAGCCATCTATGAAAAACCCATCGTAAATATCATTCTCAATGGAGAAAAACTGAAAGCTTTTCCTCTAAGTTCAGGAACATAGCAGGGATGTCCGTTATCACCACTACTATTTAACATAGTACTAGAAGTCCTAGCCTCAGCAATCAGACAACAAAAAAATTAAAGGCATCCAAATCGGCAAAGAAGAAGTCAAACTATCACTCTTCACAGATCATATGATACTATATGTGGAAAACCCAAAATACTCCACTCCAAAACTGCTAGAACTGGTACAGGAATTCAGTAAAGTGTCAGGATATAAAATCAATGCAAAGAAATCAGTCGCATTTCTCTACACCAACAACAAGACAGAAGAAAGAGAAATTAAAGAGTCCATCCCATTTACAATTGCACCCAAAACTATAAGATACCTAGGAATAAACCTAACCAAAGAGACTAAGAATCTATACACAGAAAACTATAAAGTACTCGTGAAAGAAATTGAGGAAGACACAAAGAAATGGAAAATTGTTCCATGCTCCTGGATTGGAAGAATAAATATTGTGAAAATGTCTATGCTACCTAAAGCAATCTACACATTTAATGCAATTCCTATCAAAGTACCATCCATTTTTTTCAAAGAAATGGAACAAATAATCCTAAAATTTATGTGGAACCAGAAAAGACGGTGAATAGCCAAAGGAATATTGAAAAAGAAAGCCAAATTCGGTGGCATCACAATTCCGGACTTCAAGCTCTATTACAAAGCTGTCATCATCAAGACAGTATGGTACTGGCACAAAAACAGACACATAGATCAAGGGAACAGAATAGAGAGCCCAGAAATAGACCCTCAACTCTATGGTCAACTAATCTTCGACAAAGCAGGAAAGAATGTCCAATGGAAAAAAGACAGCCTCTTCAATAAATGGTGTTGGGAAAATTGGATAGCCACATGCAGAAAAATGAAATTGGATCATTTCCTTACACCACACACGAAAATAGACTCTAAATGGATGAAGGACCTCAATATGAGAAAGGAGTCCATCAAAATCCTTGAGGAGAACACAGGCAGCAACCTCTTCGACCTCAGCCACAGCAACATCTTCCTAGGAACATCGCCAAAGGCAAGGGAAGCAAGGGTAAAAATGAACTATTGGGATTTTATCAAGATCAAAAGCTTTTGCACAGCAAAGGAAACAGTGAACTAAACCCAAAGACAACTGACAGAATGGGAGAAGATATTTGCAAACGACATATCAGATAAAGGGCTAGTGTCCAAAATCTATAAAGAACTAGCAAACTCAACACCCAAAGAACAAATAATCCAATCAAGAAATGGGCAGAAGACATGAACAGACATTTCTGCAAAGAAGACATCCAGATGGCCAACAGACACATGAAAAAGTGCTCCATATCACTCGGCATCAGGGAAATACAAATCAAAACCACAATGAGACATCACCTCACACCAGTCAGAATGGCTAAAATTAACAAGTCCGGAAATGACAGATGCTGGCGAGGATGCGGAGAAAGGGGAACCCTCCTACACTGTTGGTGTGAATGCAAGCTGGTGCAACCATTCTGGAATATGGCATGGAGGTTCCTCAAAATGTTGAAAATAGAACTATCCTATGACCCAGCAATTGCACTGCTGGGTATTTACCCTAAAGATACAAACGTAGTGATCCAAAGGGGCACGTGTACCCGAATGTTTATAGCAGCAATATCTACAATAGCCAAACTATGGAAAGAACCTAGATGTCCATCAACAGACAAATGGATAAAGAAGATGTGGTATATATACATAATGGAATACTACTCAGCCATCAAAAGAAATGAAATCTTGCCATTTGCGATGACGTGGATGGAACTAGAGGGTATCATGCTTAGCGAAATAAGTCAATCGGAGAAAGACAACTATCATATGATCTCCCTGACATGAGGGCGAGGAGATGCAACATGGGGGGTTAAGGGGATAGGAGAAGAGTAAATGAAGCAAGATGGGATTGGGAGGGAGATAAACCATAAGTGACTCTTAATCTCACAAAACAAACTGAGGGTTGCTGGGGGGAGGGGGGTTGGGGGGGTGGGATTATGGACATTGGGGAGGGTATGTGCTATGGTGAGTGCTGTGAAGTGTGAAAACCTGGCGATTCACAGACCTGTACCCCTGGGGTTTAAAATATATTATATGTTTATAAAAAATAAAATAAAAAAATAAAATTTAAAAAAAAAACTTAAAAAAAAAACTAGGATTAAGAGGTTAAGATTAAAAGTATCAAATAACAGAAGATGAAAGGTAACATTATTATCCTGTAAAATATTACTATAAGTAAAAAAAAATAATTGCTAGCGATAAACTGTGAATTTGAAATTAGATTTTTTTTTCATTTTTCTTCATGTGGACATTGATGGGCTATTAATAAAAAATCTTTGGTGTTTCAGACCCACGGGTGCAGTCCATATATAAACCTTTCATATTCTTAACATCAATAGGTGTCCCTTGCCCACTTAATCATTATATTAGGTCTTTTTAACTCTTCCCCCTTCTTTATTTTCCACATTTAATCTATAGACAGTTTTTTTTTTCTTTTTCTACTTCCAAAACATAACCTCCTTATTCCTGTAACTACATATGTTGCTAAGCCTCTCATTTTTCTTTCCTTGAATGCCCTAAGTTCTGACTTGAACTTTACCTTTAAGACTTGATTCTATCAAATTCATCTTTTATTGTGTCCACCAGAGTAACTGATAAAGTTAATAATAATGTGATTATGACAAGCAATAATGCTTGGGTTAAAAGTGTGGGCTTTGGAGCCTGAACTTCTGTATTTGAATCTCGGCTCTACCATTTACAAACCTTGTGAAACAAGTCAAATTAAATAACCTCTCTGTTATATTTTCTCAACCCAAATTGATATATTTAATGGGTTATTATATGAAGGTACTTAGAAGACATACTATTTCCACATTTTAGAACATCAAAGGGATAACAAACATCAACTATTATTACTATTTTTGTCAGAAAGAAACGAATTCCCCAAAATCTGTTTAACATATTGTATAAGACCTTCCATGACCTACTGTCTTCCCAACCTCTCCAGTTTTATCTCTTCCATCCTCTGCCTACCACAATTTATATATTTAAATATATTATAGTTTTCTTTGTATAAAATGTTATTTTAAGGCATCCTTTTGTTCATACTTTATCTCTTCCACCATTATTTATACCCAGCTCTTCATATATCTGTTTTCTCATAGATAAACAAGGACAATGTAAATGTATCATTCTATATATATCACAATTTTTTAGCATGTGTTACACACTCAGGAATTAGTTAATTAAATAAACAGCTTTAAAAATCCAGGGCTGCCCCCCAAAAAGATAAATTAAATGAAATAATCAAAACCACTATTTAGGAGAATTACATATTAAGTATAAAATAATTTCTGAAATTAAATTAAAAATGCAAATTATAACCAGGATACTGGAAAAAATGAAATCATTTGAAAAATAACACAAGATATAGTTTTGTTCAAATTGAGTTTACAGCAAATGTGTTATTCAAAGTATTGGGAAAATGATTACTTTCCAATTATACAGAAAAAAGTGACTTTTTCAGATAAAGGTTCTGTGTATACTATGTTATTAAAAATATGATAGCCAAAAAATCAGATAAAAAAGGGGGTTTTGCTATATAATATTATGATGAAGAGTACAGACTTTGGAGCTAAACAGTCAAGGTTTGGAACCTGGGTATTCTGTTCACAAGCTATACAACCTTGAACAATTATCTGAAGACTCTGGAAAACACTTTCTCCATCTGGAAAATGAAGATAGTAATAATTTATATCACTTGGAAAAGATAGCAATTAAAAGAATTAAAATGTAAAGCATTTTTATTTTGAACCTTTTATCATAGCAAAACATATATAATGTAAAATTCACCATTTTAACTACTTTAAATGTACAATTAACTGGTATTAACCCTCTTTACAAAATTATGCAACTATTATCCACTATCTATTTCCCAGAGGGTTTTCATCATACCTAACAGAAACTTTTTATCCATTAAATAACTTCCCATTTTCCTAACCCAAATTCCAGACTCTACCATGCTTACTGTCTATATGCATTTGCCTATTTTAGGTACCTCATATAAATGTAATCATGCAACATTTGTTCCTTTGTGTCTGGCTTATTTCAGTTAGCATAGTGTTTTCAAGGTTCATCAAGTTCTGGGTTCATCAAGTTATGATTTCAAGGTTCATCAAGTTATGATGTTATGAACATATCAAGTCATGAACTCATATCAGAGTTTTTCTTTCTTTTTAAGGCATATCCATTATATATATCTAATGCTCTTTCTTTATTCATTCTTTTGCTGGACTTTGTACTGCTTCCAATATCTGTTATAGTGCTGACATGAATATTGATGTGCAGTAATCTGAGTCTTGCTTTCAGTTCTTTTGCATACATACCTAGAAATAAAAACAATGTTTCAAATAACAAGTCTATATTTAACGTTTGAGGAACTGCCATATTATTTTCTACAGTGGCTGCACCATTTTACATTCTTGACAACAATGCACCAGGGTTTTAATTCTTCCACATCTTCCTCAATATTTGTTATTTTCTTTGTTTTGTTAAATAAGAATGATCCTAATATGTGTTAAGCAATATCTCATTCGTGGTTTTGGTTTGCATGTTCTAAATCACTTGTGATATTGAACACATTTTTATGTGATTTTAGGTCATTTGTAATTTCTTTTTGGGAAAGATATGTATCAAATTGTGCCCAGTTTTTAAAAGTTGGATTGCTTGGAGTTTTTTTGAATTGTTGAGTGATAAGAGTTATTTAAATATACTGGTTATTAACCTCTTATCAGATATGTCATTTATAAATATTTGTTCCCATTCCATGAATTGGTTTTTATTTACATGATAGGGTCCTTTGATTGGCAAAAGTTTTTAATTTTGATGAAATCAAGTTTATCAATTTGTTGTTGCTTTTGCTTGTGCTTCTAGTGTCATGTTCAGTAAATCCTAGTAAAATGCAGTCTCATGAACATATTCCTTTATGATTTCTTGAATTAATTTTTGTAGCCTTGTAGTAAGTTTTCAATCAGAGAGTGTGAGTCTTCTGCATTTGTTTTCCTTTTTCAAGGTTTTTTTTTTTTTTTTTTTTTGGCTGTATGGTTTTCCTTGGGATTCTATATAAATTTTAGAATGGTTTTTCTATATTTGAAAAAAAAAGTCATTAAATTTTGATAGTGTGTGTATTAAACCTGTAGATATCTTTGTATAATATTGTTATCGAGGCAATATTAAGTCTTCTAATCCATGAAGATGGTGATGATTTTAATTTGTTTCAGCAATGTTTAGTAATTTTCAATGTAGAAAGTTTTTCACCTTCTTGCTTAAATTTATTCCCAAGTATTTTATTATTTTTGATCCTATTGTGAATGAAATTTTTTCTTTAAGTTTTCTTTTCAGATGGTTTATTGTCAGTGTACCAGAAATACTACTAATATTTTATGTTGGTTTTATATCCTGAAATTTTACTTAATTAACTTATTAGATGTAATCATTCTTTCATGTTCAGAATTTTTAGGACTTTCTATATGTATGTCATCTGTGAACAGAGATCATTTGATTTATTTCTTTTCAATTTGTCTGTTTTTATTTCTTTTTCTTTTCTAATTATTTTCTCTAGAACTTCTAATGCCATGTTGAGTGGAAGTTGTAAAAACTGGCATTCTTGTTTTCTGATATTATGGATAAGAACTTCAAATTTTCACCATTAAGTATGTTGGTTATGTTGTGTGTTGGTTTTTATTTTTTTTCCCTTCTATATATAGCCTTTATTATGGTAGACAAGTTTCCTTATATTTCTGGTTTATTGTTTCCCTCAAATAAGAGTGTTAAACTTTGTCAAAAAATTTTATGTATTAATTGAGATAATTGTGACTTTGTTTCTTTTATTCTAGCAATGTGGTATTTTACATTGTTTTTCACATGTTGAGCAATACTCAGGGTCAAGAAATAAATCCTACTTGGTCATGTTGCATAGTCCTCTTAATATGCTGATGAATTTGGTTTGCTAATATTTAGTTGAATATTTTTGCATCAGTATTTATAATAAATCTTGGTCAATAATTTTTTATAGAGTCTTTGGTTTGATAACAGTCCAATGCTGGTGTTATAAAATGAGTTAGAAAGTTTTCCTTCATTTTCAGTTTTTTTGGAAGAATTTGGGGAGGTTTGGTGTTAATTATTTTTTAAATGTTTGGTAGAATTCACTAGTAATATATTATCTGGCAGGTTTTTGAATAATGATTAAATCTTATTACTAGTTATAAGAATATTCAGATTATCTATTTCTTTTGTAGATTGCATTTCCCCTCTTCTCCAGGAACATGTTCGTTTCATGTAGTAGTCTAATCTGTTGGCATACAAATATTCTCTTATAATATTTTATTATAGTCCTTTCCATTTCTGCAAAACCAGTAGTAAAGTCCTCAATTTCTCTTCTCTTTCTAGTAATTTCAGTTTGTTTTTTTTTTTTTCCCTTTGTCAATCTAGCCAAATGTTTGTTAATTCTATTGATCTTTTTGAAGAACCAGCTTTTGGTTACCTTGCTTTTTCTAATGATTTAGTATAATCTAACTTATTTGTCTCTATTCTTTATTATTTCCTTCTTTAAAAAATTTTTAAGTACTTTATTTATTTATTTGAGAGAGAGAGTGAGAGAGTGCAGGAGCGGGGGGGGAGGGGCAGAAGGAGAAGGAGAAGCAGACTTCCTATTGAGCAGGGAGCTGGATGTGTGACTCAATCCCAGGACCCTGGGATCATGACATGAGCCAAAGGTAGAGGGTTAACAGACTGAGCCACCCAGATGCCCTCCTTCTTTAAGATTTATGCTATACTTCTCCCCTTTAATACTGCTTTCATGCCTCATATGTTTTGATATTCTCTTTCTTTTTTTCTTTCATCTTTCTTTCTTTCTTTTTTTTTTCCATTACTTAAATCACATTTTCTAATTTTCTTTGTGACATCCTCTTTGACGCATTGATTGGTTAAGAGTGTGTTGTTTAATTTCCACATATTTTTGAATTTTCCAATTTCCCTTCTTTCATTGTTTTTTTGCTTCATTCCATTGTGATCAGAAAAGATACTTTGTAAGATTTCATTTTTTAAAAAAATTATCAAATTATATTTGTATTCTAAAATATTACCTATCCTAGAGAATGTTCCATGTGCATTGAAAAAAATGTGCATTCTTTATTCTTGGGTAGATTGTTCTAGAAATTTCTCTTATGTATAATTGCAATATGATGTTGTTTAGGTCCTCTATTTCCTTACTGGTTTCTATCTGATTTTTCATCTATTATTGACAATGTTATAGTAATATCTCCAATTATAATAAAACTGTCTATTCTTCTCTTTGGTTCTGTCAATATTTGCCTCATAGATTTTTGTCTCTGATGTTGGTGTATATAAGTTCATAATTGTTACATCTTATTTTTTTTTTAAAGATCTTGTTTATTTCACAGAGAGAGAAAGAGAGAGAGTGCAAGCACAAACAAGGGGAGAGGGAGAGGGAGGGGGAGAAACAGGCTCCCCACTGAGCAAGGATACAAATGCTGGGCTCAATCCCAGGACACCGGAATCATAACCAGAGCCCGAGACAGATGCCCAACCCACTGAGCCACCCATGTGCTCCTAGATCTTCTTGATGAATCAGCTCTTTCATAAGTAAAAAAAAAAAAAAATGTCCTTTGTCTCTTATATTAGTTTTTGACATAAACTCTATTTTTTCTGATATTGGTACAACCACCCCAGCTCTCTCAGTTACTATTTCTATTCAATGTCTTTTTCTATGCCCTCTTTTTCAACTTATGCATGTTCTTAAATGTAAAGTGAGTTTCTTGTGGACAGCAAATAACATATACTTGTGTCCTATTTTTTTCACTTTCTTCCAATGTATATTTTTTGATTGGAGTCTAATCCATTTACAAATAAAGTCATTACTTATAAGGAATGGCTTTCTGCCATTTTGCTATTTGCTTTCTGTCTGTTTTATAGCATTTTTTTATCCCTCATCTTATACTTCACTGCCTTTAATTGTGTTTAGTTGATTTTCTTTAGTGACATGTTTTGATTCTCTTCTCAATTCCTTTCATATATATTCTGTCAATATTTTCTTTGGGATTATCTATAACATCTTAAATATATAACAACCTATCTTAAAATAATGTCAGTTTGGCGTGCCCGGGGTTAAGCATCTGCCTTCGGCTCAGGTCATGATCTCAAGGTACTGAGATCTAGCCTCACACTGGCCTCTCTGCTCAGCAGGGAGCCTGCTTCCCCTCTCTCTCTGCTTACTTCTCTGCCTACTTGTGATCTCTCTCTCTGTCAAATAAATAAATAAACTCTTTTAAAAAATAATTAATTAATGTCAGTTTAACTTTGGCTTCACCAACCATACTTTTGTATAGCTTGTCCTTTCTCCTTTATGTTACTGATGTTACAAATTACATTTTAATATATAGTGTACCATTAACATTCGTATATAATTATTTTTTGCATTTTCTTGTTTTGTGTATATATATTATCAAAACAAGAAAAAATATATGTGTGTGCATATATATATATGTATATATATAAAATCTTGAGTTTCATGGTTTTTCTTTAGTTCTTTGTGTTTCCCTTTAGTTGAGAATATTTGCAATAGTTTTTTTTTTTTTTTTCCAGAATTTATTTATTTGTTTGAGAGAGAGGGAAGAAGCAGGGGAAGTGGCAGATAGAGTGAGAAGCAGGCTCTCCACTGAGCAGGGAGCCCATTGCAGGCTTGATCCCAGGACCTTGAGCTGAAGGCAAATGCTTAACTGACTGAGCTACCCAGGTACCACCAACATATTTTTTTAATGCCTTGTTTAGTAAAGATAGTTTCTTTCAATTTAAATTGTTCCTTTAATCAGCTGTGTATTCTATTTATATGTATAGTTTATTATTTTTTTTTGAAAAGTGGACATATGATTATTATAATGTGGCATCTCTGGAAAGCATAATGTTCTCCTTTTCCAGTGTTTGTTGTTTTTATTAATTGTTGAATCTGTAGCAGTCTACTTGAAACGTTTCCAAGATAGCTATACTATGCAGTGTCTATTCCTTAGTATGTGCATGCTCACTGAAGTGGTCCTTCAGCTCATGTGTGAATAATGATTTGACAGAGATTTCCTTGAATTCCAAGAGCTGAAACAGGCAAACAAACACATATAGAAACAAACAAACAGGCAAACAAATATAGAAATCATTTGTCACTTTCAGTCTTCCCAGTATGGTTCTTTGCTGGGAAGTTCTGATTAGGTAAGCTTACTCTGATGTTATGGAGGAGCCTGAGATGAAAGTTCAATGTCTTCTAAGAAATTTTCTCAGCATGTGTCTTCTTTTGATATGCATGTGGCTTTATAAATTCCCCCACTATATATGGCTGTCTTGGAATGTCCTAATTTTCCAGTGAGCGTCAACATATCTTCTCTTATGGCCTCATTTGGTATGCTGTATATCTCTCCCCATACTTTCTTTCCCAGGTGCCTGCAGGTTTGTATTTCCCTTGTGGTTTTTACAAGAAGTGTGCTGTGTTTTTCCACCCTATGTTCCAAATTTTGCAAATGAGATACAAGTGTTCCCATCCTGCAGGCAGATTAGAACAGACATGAAACAATATTTTGCAAATTAACATTGCCCCCACCTTTTTGAGGAAGAGACTTAGGAACCAGGGTGCTACTACTCAAGATGAAGACTGCTATTCCTCCTTGGAAGTGGTGGTGCCAAGGTGATTAAAAATTCCATATAAGTTTCTTATCATTTTAAAGATATTTTTTTCTTCACTGGTATTTTGCTTGATTGCTGTAATCATTTAATGCTTTCTACAACCACTACTGAGTTGGTTCAGATGGCTTCTGGTTGTTTCTTGATGTTTCTGTGAGGGTACAAGAGCTTGGAGATTTTCTACTCTACCATTTTGCTGAAGTTAGTCTAAAGCACAAACAAAAACAACACAAAGATGAATAAGGTGGAAGGAGAATAGAGGAATAGGAGGAAAGGAAGAGGCTTAGGAGGAAAGGGAGAAAGACTAAGAAACAAGCACTAGACTTTAAAATAAGAGTAGATTTTTAGTTTTTTTCTCATGACTGTATTTAAATTGGTAAATCCCAAATTTCTCAGACTAAACTATTAAGCACCAATTATTAACAAAATAAATGTAATCTAAGTATGTCTAGTCCATAAGCTCTTTCTCCACTTTATGTGAAAATCATTGAGATTCTTCTGCCACTTTCATTGGAATTAAGTTAGAAGAAGTAGAGCCAGCAGCTTTGATCTCTCCTCAAATTTTATGGCTTGACCAATGGGGCTGACAGAGGAAACATTAACACAGTTATAAACTAATTCAACTCACATTAACAAATTAATCAAATGCTAAAAATGCCTATGAAAGTAGCTCATAATAATAAATGATGTTGAGAAATAATTTTCCCCTAGAAAAATGACAGTCCTTTCATATCTCAAGCCAACAAGAATTTAAGAGCAAAAACTGATAATAAAAATGAACATTTCTGCTCCACATATACAAATAAAAGTCCTGGCAGATGTGAAATCTTATTATTTGATGATATTGATTTCTGTCTGTCACTAGATATCAATTCAAATTCTGACCTGTATGTTCTTTTCTGCTGTTTTAAACCTTTTTGGCCACAATTTCATAACCCATCCCCAAGTGTCTTCTCCTTCCTGGATTGCACTTGAGTTCTGAATTAGATTTTATATTTATGAAAGACACTGAGTTGAAAGGGTCAACCAGAATTCCTTATGGTAGAAGAATTATGGGCTAGAGTCAACATTAAATTAGCCACCTCTGACATTTTGGGCAATTGCTTTATATCAAACCTGAGAAAAGGGATGGCAAACTTCATTTCAGCAAGCTCCATATTATCTCTTATGAACCATCAGATTAAAATTCTATAAAGAAGGCCTCCAAAGATGGCATTAAGTTTGTCTATGATGAATAGGTATTTGTGTGGCTTTAGTTGTTTCTTGTTGCAAAAGTTTTCATATAGCTTTGCTTTTGTCTCTCTCTAAGGTGCTTCACATAATGCATTTTGATCAATTGAATTCACCATTAAATAGACCAGGTCTTGCTTAGGTCCCGAGCAATTTCTCTGCCAGGCTGACTTAGAGATGCCATGACCAGATGATAAGCCTATATAGAGGCTATTCCTCACCCTTTTCCCCCTGTAACAGGGATTCCTATATGAACCTTATGGTCCATAAAGAGGCAACATTTAAAACCTAGTCTTAAACAGATACCTAGTATTATTTTTTATTGTCCTACAAATATATAAATGGCCTACTCATAGTGGATCCCCCCTTAAAAAAAAACCTTCCTTGATATTTCTTAAAGTCTATGTATAAATATATGCATATATGTGTGTGTGCATGTGCATCAATCATTTCAAGAAACATTTATTTACTGTATAATGCTCCACAAATTCAATTTGTATGTGTAGCAGATTAAATTTGACATTATTATAAAAAAGAAATACAAATACAGACACACATCCACTTACAATATACATACATATATGCATTTACACACACACACACATAAAATTTTTGTTTGGGTTTAGCAGAGCCTGCATTGCAGTTTTATTAACATTCATGAAATATTATGTTTTGTATTCACACTGTAATCCAGTTGTGACTCAGTTATAGCAATTGTATTATAGTTTGATTAAAGAAATACCATACTTAATGAATGATATATGATTAAATCAATGGGTATTCAAAAGAGGAAGCGATGCCCATAAACTCAGGGAAAGTTCTATGTATGACATGGAATATGAGTTATAATAAAAAAAGAAGGTGAAGCTTAGTCAAATCTTAATGTAGGAGAAGGGTTGTAAGTGAGAGAATGTCATGGTATAAAGATATAATGTTCACAGTGTGTTTAGAGATCAATGAATAATTCTTTTGGAGTGGATCATTGATAGATGAGAGAGACAAATACAATAGTGAAGGTAGGTGGAAACAAATTTCTGATACTTAGAACTTTTTCTATTAGAAAAATTCAAGTTACATTTTATTTATAGCCATAGTTAGATTGACAGAATGTAGGAGTTAACATAAACTAGATTTATCACTTGTAAAGAAACATGATGTAAAATATATCTCTGATTTATGTAAATAAATCCATCAATAAGTAGGTGTGTGTATGTGTGTGTGCCCTTGAAATTTCACTCTATCTTCATAAGTTCAAAATATTATTGGGACAAGCTTACTCTGAATTCCTAATTTTGAAAAGTTGTAAAACTAGCACAAAATGATTTTTTTCTAGATAAAATATTACATTTTTATTAAAGGTTATGTTTCAAATCTCCTGTAGTTTACACAAATTTGAAAATGAATTTGAAGAACAAATATCATGCCCAAGCTCTAACTTCAAAAAAAGTCATAACGTAATGAACAAACATTTGTTTTACAAAAGGATATCTTATGTAATTCACTTCATATTTTGGTGCTATAAGTGGAAGATGTTCAAGACATCACTCTGGGTTTTATGGACAATAAATCAACTGGGACCAGGTTCCATTTTCCCAGGGTAAAAGGCTTCTCCCTGGACAGTTTCTTTCAGCTTCCAGGGGATATCTCAAAATTCCAAGGACCATAAGGTATATAGTCAAGTAATGAAATACAGGTGGAGCCCCATCCCAAAGTACAAGAGCCAAACACCATGTATAATCTCCCTACTTGCTTATTTATTTATTTATTTGACAGAGAGAGAGAGAGAGAGACATAGCAAGAGAGAGAACACAAGCAGGGGGAATGGGAGAGGGAGAAGCAGTCTTCCCCATGAGCAGGGAGCCTTATGCACCTGATACAGGGCTAGATCCCAGGACCCTGGGATCATGACCTGAGCCAAAGGCAGAGGCTTAATGACTGAGCCACCCAGGTGCACCTCTCCGCCCATTGTTTTTTAGGAAAGTAATGCCTCAGGGAGAAGGGGCCTCTCAAATGGAGTGAAATCCGTACTGTGTCCAGGGTGTGTCCCCGGATTTAGGTCAGCTTTTTATGAGTAGATATGAGTGTGGGTAACTGTTAGTGTACTTCAGCAAGAAAAGAAATTAAAAAAATCTACATAGCAAAGGAAAAACTAAAACTATCTCTATTTACAGTTGGCATGATCTTGTATGTAGAAAATCCTATAAATCCACTAAAAATATATTAGAATTAATCAATGGATTAAATAAAGTTGCAGAATACAAGATAGGTATTCAAAAACCAACTGTATTCTTTTACAACTACAATTTAAAAATTTCAAAATGAAATTAACAAAACAATTACATCTATCATATCATATCAAAAAGAATAAAATTCTTAGGAATAAATTAACAAAAGAAATGCAAATGTCTACTCTGAAAGCTACAAAACTTTATTGAAAGAAAATTAAATTATCTAAAGAAGTTGAAAAAAAAAGCCTTTGTTTATAGATCAGAAGATTTAATATTGTAAAGATAGCAATACTTTCCAAATTAATCTACTTATTCGATGCATACTCTATATGAATCTCAGGTGACTTCTTTGTAGAAATGGTCATGCTGACTCCAGAATTCATATAAAATTGCAAGAGACTCAGAATAGACATAACGATCTTAAGAACAAAGAAGGTATAGTCACAATTCTCAGTTTCAAAATTTCACATAAAGCAATGGTAATCAAAACAATGTAATACTGGCATAAGGACAGATATAACATAAGTGAAATAAAATTAATAACTGAAAAATAAACCTATGTGTCTATCATCTACTGTTTTTTAATAAAGGCACCAATAACTATTCAATGCAGAAAGAATAGTCTTTTCAACAATGGTATTGAAACAATAGGATAGACACACAGAAGAATGAAGTATGTCCTATGTCACACTATATTAAGTATCCACTAGAATAGCTAAAATTAAAAAAAAATAGAAATTATTGACAAGGATATAGAGAAATTGGAGTACTCCTACACTACTTATAGGAATTGTGCAGCCACTCTCGAAAAGAGTCTGAAAGCTCATCAAATTATTAAATATAGAACTACCAAATGATCCAAGTAATCTCACCCCTTGGTATAGCCAACAAAAATGAAAACATATGTTCCCATAACCTTTTACAAGAATATCAATAGCATCATTATTCATAATACTCAAAAGGTAGAAGCATACAAATATCCATCAACTGATGAAGGACATACAAAACATGGTGTATCCATTTAATGGAATATTATTTAACAGCAGGAAAAAGAATGAAACATTAATACATAATGCATGTCAAAACATGAATGAACCTTGAAACAATATGCTTAGTATAAGAAGTCAGTCACAAATGACCTGACATTATATGAATCCATATACATTACATGTCTACAATAGGGGAACTTATAGAGACAGAAATTAGATTAGTGGTAGCTTAAGGGATGTGGTGGGTGGGCAACTATATCTAACTATCTCTCTATCTGTCTGTCTATGATCTATCTATCCATCCACACACACATACACATATACACATTACATATGTATATATGTGAAACCATCATCAACTCAATTTATATCACCTCAAAAAGAATCCTGTGTCCTTTATGTATCAACATATCTATATATAAATACATAGATATATAGGAATACACACACATTTATTTTTATGCTTTATGTGGATTAAGTTTACATCTGGATGCATGAAATATAAAATTATTTTAATAAATCTTGAGGATCATGTAACTTTCTGTTTTACCAAACTGGCTTTCTGAATTTCCACTTTTCTCAATAAAGACCAATTACCAAGCAACACTTGGTGGAAGTGAGAAATCCATTCTGACCTCTTGGAGATCATGTCCTAGAATCATCAAGATAGAGACATTGGTTATTCCTGATTTTAGTCCCTAGCATCAGAAAGATAATCAACAACTATCGATCAACAAAAAACATTGAGAAAATTCCAGAGCCAAGGAGTAAGGCTAAAGTAACCTACTAAATCACAGAAACCAAGGAGGACTGTATTAGAAAGGTATAAAGAATAGTTTGACTTTTATCACATCAGCCCTCCACTAAATTGGCACAGTGACAGTTTAACTACGGGGACAAAGAGAGTTCAAGGTAGACATCTAGTTTTCCTAGAACAGCAGGATGCTTTTTGGAAGGCCTACTTGGGTCACAACACAAATAGATCACTGGGGGAACCCATGAGGCTGGATTTCTAGGGATTAGATTGAGATGGAAAAGTAGGATGGGGTTTATGGTGCTCAGATACTGGGAGATCTCATTCTTCATTGCAGAGGTACCTAAGCAGAGATCTAATCTAGTGGCCCTGCCTCTCTGCAATGTTAATATACTTACTCTATCTGCCAAGGGAGCTCAGTGGGAAATTCTGCCTGATTTGAATCCTTGGTCAATGAGCCATACTAGCCATGGAACACAATCTCACTTAGGCAGGGAAGAAAATTTGAAGCCCCACCAATCTCCTAAGTATAGGCCTAGTTTTGCCAAACAGAAAGCCTGGCCAAAGAACATGGACACCCATGATTACAGTGTCCATTTCTACACCCATGATTAGAAAGTGTCCTTTCTACACCTATGATTATAGTGGTGCCTGTGCAGAGATCTGAGCCAGTGGCTCTGCCCATCTGCAGAGTCTAGCTTGTGGCCCTCTCATGGCCAGAGACCTTGGAGGGAAATTTTCCTGATTTAGGTTTCAGCCAATGAGTTGTGCTGTGCGTGGAACCTTCTCTATGACCCTGCCTGGGCAAGGAAGTATATTCAATGTCCCTCCTAATGGCTGAGTAGAAATTTCAGTCCCACTTCCCCCCCAACCCAGAAAATTAACCAGGGAACACAGGCATCCATGGAGCTCATTATAAAGCTTCACACAGCAGGGATTCTAACCAGTGGCTCTGCCCATCTACAAAACAGAGTTTGTGGCTCTGTTTGGCTGAGTACTCTATTGGCAGTTCTCCCTGATTTGGGTCATCAGCTGGTAAGCTGAACTGGCTGTGGAGCCTTTTCTACAGCCCCATCTAGGTAGGAAAGCAAATTTGCAACCTCAACAAACTGCTGAGTGTCTCCAATCTTGTCCAACCAAGAAATCAGGCTAGAAAACCTGGCCAGTTGCAGAGATCATCCAACAGCTTCACTTGTGCAGGGAGACAACCCAGAAGTCCTGTCCAACTGTTAAGTAAAACCTCTGGCCTCAAATAACCAGGGAGGCTTAACAGTGATCCTGAACAGCCTAAGAACCCAGTCAACAGCTCTGCCCCACAGCAGAGTCCAGACTGTGTCCTTACCCAATTGCTGTACACATCCTATGGCTTTGTCCAAGCAGAGAGACTAGCCTGTTCCCTACCCAATCATACCTGATGAGGAAGCTGACTGACTTTGCACAAATATAGAGGAGTCTCTAGTTTAACCATCCCTCAGAACAATGTACTGACCAAACATGCTTGAACATGTACCAGCAACAGGCCTCTGGGAGAGAGGATGATATACATCCTTGAGCTGAGCAGCTGGGAATGCCTGGCCCACTCAGTGGGGAAGGCCACCTGCTTCTTTTTTCTGTTATCTCCCCTTCTCCATAGATCACCTGTAATTAATTAGATGATTCCTTTAAATGTGTTTACTCAACCACAAATCCTATACTGCTTGAACAGGCATATCTTGCTTATTTATAATCTCCTTCGACTTCTCTATTGATTGTTATCTAAAATCTAATAAATACAGGACTGAGGAGTTATTCTGGGTGGCAGTCTTCCCAACTGCCAACCCCTGCTCCCGTTCTCTTGAAGCTGACTTGTTTGTGCCTCATTCTTCTCCCACGCGCCGTTGGGAAGCAGCAAGTGGCCACTAGAAAGCAGCACTCTAGGCCCAGCCAAATATTAAATAGAGCTTGAATTCCCTCTCAACCAAAGAGCCCAATCAATGAGTTTACACAATGGAAGAACACAGCTAGTAGCTTATTTGTTTTTGAACACCAGTCTGAAGCCACACCCAGCTTTGTGGCAGAGTTTGCATCCCTTCCTGATTGCAGAGCACATACTTGTCTGGCCACAAAGATCTGTTTACAATTCTGAATGAACAAAAACTCTAGTTAGTAGCACCATCTGGTCAAGGAACATTGTCTGAGACCTGAATAAGAGTTGTGGATCACAGCCAATAACACTTTTCAATCATAGAATCCAACCCATGGTACCAAATTATCAGTGAACACAGCCTACAATCTTGCTTGACCTGAGGCGATTACAGAAACCAGCTAGTGGACCCACCTGACTGTAGAGTCGGTTAGCAGGCCTACAAAATCACTGAGTCTACACAAAGCCCTGTTAAAACGTGGAGCTGACAGAAGCACCACTACAATATCAGAGCACAAGGTGTCGACATGTCAAAATAGAGACCCAATTGCAAGCCCACATACTCATGGTCATTATCAGCTCACTCATTCACAATCCCAAACAGAGTTGACTGGTAAAAGTCTATCACTGCTGGGGCACCTGAGTGGCTCAGTGGGTTAAGCCTCTGCCTTCAGCCCAGGTCATGATCTCAGGGTCCTGGGATCGAGCCCCGAGTTGGTCTCTCTGCTCGGTGGAGAACCTTCTCCCCTGCCCTGCCCCCGCCTGTCTCTCTGCCTACTTGTTCTCTCTCTCTGTGTCAAATAAATAAATAGAATCTTAAAAAAAAAAAAAAAGGTCTGTCACTGCTGAAGTGAGCCTGTAATGTCTGGAAGAGGAGACCACCTACTCAAATGAACAAATAACAATGCAATGAATAAATCATCACAAAAATCAAGTAAACATTACACCACCAAAGGAAACAAATAGAGCTCTAATAAATCATCCAAAGGAAAGAGAGATCTATGAATTATCTGATCAAGAATTCAGGATAATTATCTTAAGCAAGTTAGTGAATTAAGAGAACACTCAGACTATGAAACAAAATAGAAAAAAAAAAAAACACATAAAGATTAGAAATGATCAAAACCAAACACACAGATATCCTAGAGATGAAGAATATGATTGAACAGAGAACTCAGCAGAGAAGTTCCATAGCAGATTCAAAAAGTAGAAGGAAGAATTCATAAACTAAAGGATAGATCATTTGAAATTTCTCAGTCAGAGAAGTAAAATGAGGAAAAAATAAAAAAGAGAGAAGGAGTGAAGAAAACCTATAGGACTTATGGGAAACTATCAAATAAAACAGCATACACATTTTGGGAAACTCAGAAGGAGAAATAAAGACAAAGGGACAGAAAGTCAATTTAATGTAATAATGGCTAAAAACTTCCCAAACTTGAAGAGACAAACAGACATCCTGATTCAAGACATCTATCCTACGTCAATAGGTTGAACACAAAGAATGGTACCTGAAACACATTACAATTAAGTTGTTGCAGGTCTTAGACAAAAAGAGATTCTGAAAAAAAAAAAAAACTAGAGAAAATAATACTCATCACATATAATGGAGTCCCTTGAGATTATAAGCTGATTTTTCACAAACAAAAAACAAAAAATACCTTTTCAGGACAGAACTGAGTGAAAAGACATATTTAAACTATAGAAAGAGGGGCATCTGGATGACTCAGTGGGTTAAAACCTCTGCATTCGGCTCAGGTCATGATTCCAGGCTCCTAGGATCAAGCCCCCTGTCAGGCTCTTTGCTCAGCGGGGAGCCTGCTTCCCTTCCTCTCTCTCTGCCTGCCTCTCTGCCTACTTGTGATCTCTGTCTGTCAAATAAATAAATAAAAATCTTAAAAAAAAAAAAACAAAAACCATAGGGGCGCCTGGGTAGCTCACTGGGTTAAAGCCTCTGTCTTCAGCTCAGGTCCTGATCCCAGCAGTGTCCTGAGATCGGGCCCCACATCAGGCTCTCGGCTCAGCAGGAAGCCTGCTTCCTCCTGTCTCTCTCTGCCTGCTTCTCTGCCTACTTCTGATCTCTGTCTGTCAAATAAATAAATAAAATCTTAAAAAAAAAAAAAAACTATGGAAAGGAAATAAATACTGTCAATCAAATCATGAAGAAGTTATCAAGAAACAAAAGATGCAGGAAACATTCAGAAAACAATTAAGAAAAATGGTGATAGTGTATTTACGTATGTTAAGAACTTTAAATATAAATGGATGAAATTCTCTATTCAAATGATATAAAATACTTGAATGGAAAGAAAACAAAATCCAATGATAATCTGCCTACAAGAGAGTCACTTTTATTCAAGGACATACATAGTCTAAGAATGAAGGGATAGAAAAAAATATGCCAAACAAGTGGTAATCAAAAGAAAGCCATTATCCATACTCACATCACTTAAATTTTAAGCTAAAAATGCTCCAAAAGAGACAAGGAGGGCATTATATAATGATAAAGGGCCAAATCCAACAAAAATATATAACAACTATAAATATGTATTCACCCAACACTGGAGAATTTAAGGTATGAAGCAAATGCAGCTAAAAAAAAAAATCATTAAATAGAAGAGAACTAGGCTGGGCCGGAGGAGTCAAGATGGCGGAGAAGTAGCAGCTGAGACTACTTCAGGTTGCGGGAGATCAGCTAGATAGCTTATCTAAAGATTGCAAACACCTACAAATCCAACGGGAGAT